>NC_034412.1:50505384-50862519 GCF_002078875.1 Numida meleagris
TTTTTTTTTTTTTTTTTTTTTTTTTTTTTTTTTTTTTTTTTTTTCTCCTGGATTTAAGCTTCATCATTGAGAGGAGGTAATGAAATCTTGCACCCAGTTGTGCTCAAACGGTGGGTTAGGCATTGCATGACAGGTGTTACTGTCTCCTCTTTTATCTCGTGCATTGCCTGGTTTGAGAGATAACTTACAGAATCTGCATTTATCATAGGAAACCAAAAAATAAAGCAGGAGGCGGAGCTCACTTCATCTCTGCAGATTTCAGGCTTGAGACAGTTGCAAAACAGTTCGCTTCTAAATCTGTGCTGCGTGTCTTATGGAGCACAGTGAGATTAATGTGTGCCTTAGGTACTCGTTGCCTTTGTGCTGCTCCTCTGCGCCTTTTCCTGGAGGGAACAATTTTCTTTCTGCATGGATCTATAGCTGGTTTTTGGCTGTCTCTGCACTTAATCACAGAACTGCAGAGTTGTTTGAGTTGGAGGGGACCCTTAAAGGCTATCTAGTCCAATATCCCCACAATGAACAGGGACACCCACAGCTACATCAGAGTGCTCGGTGTCCCTCCAGCCTGACCCTGAATGTCTTCAGGGATGGGGCATCCACCACCTCTCTGCACAACTTTTGCCTCACCATCTGTATTGTAAGAGACTTCTTTAAATCCAATCTAAATCTTCCCTCTTTTAGTTTGAAACCCTTTCCCCTTGTCCTATCTCAACAGACCCCACTAAAGAGTCTGTCCCCTTCTTTCTTATAGCCCCCTTTAGATACTTATGGTTAGCATCATTTTTTTTTCTTGTATTTCAGTGACTGGCAATGAAGGAAATGACAAATCCCAAAGCAATCGTGTTTGTATAAGATTAAGTGCAACATATTTAAAACAAAATCATTGGTTAGGGGCTTCCACGTGTGTGCATATGTTCTAAAGGCTTTTCTTGCATTCAGAAAGACAAACAATGAATTTGCAGACCTTCGTTCCATGCCCAGCATTCATAATTGGAGCGTTCTTTCTTGTTCTTGTGCTAGAGTAACTCTGGACCCAATGGGAGCCTCACGGACTATGCTGCAACTGCTGACAAGTGTCTCAGATATTAAATGGGAACGTATTTCTTGAAGTTCCTTGTTGAAATTAACCATGCAGCTTCCTCCGAGGCTTTGTAGAGCCCAGGCCTTGCAGATGCAGTAGAGCTACTTCATTTTTTATCCCCTGCTAAGTCTCCCCCAGAGACATTACTGAGCTCCAATAGATATTTTTTCTGTGATCTTATGGAAGAGGTATGGTTAATTATATTTCACATCAACATGCCTCTGCACTCTCAATGCTTGCTGGGACTAGAAGCCGGACAGCTCTTGTCATGTAGCTGTCACTCTGCTTTCTGGTTCAGCCAAACTGAGTAGGAATTGGAAAACGTGCAACAAAATCCATGGCAGGCATGTCTCACAGCTTTTCTCTTCAGGCCCCTTTTAATAAGCCAATAATGTAGAGATAACATTTAGATTTATATTGGTGTTGGAATACTTTCTCTGAGCTGAATTTTATAAGCTTGCATGTTTGTCAGTACTCCAGTATTGGGTAAACAGCAAACTGGAAAAGCCTTATGAATATTTCGTGGTGGCCCTTCTGGTCCAAAAAAACAGCTCTTTTGGATGTCTTTCTACTCTCTCCACAACTTTTCTCCTCCTCCACTCCTTCCTTTTGAGTTTTTCAAATCATTTCTTTATTGGGAAGGGGAAGATCGTCTGTTCCTGACTCTAAACCTTATACCAGGATGGGGACCATCTCTTTCTCTTCTTTAAATTTTTATTACTCATTCAGCAATATTTTATTTTATTACTCATAACAGCAACATCTTAACCATTTAGTATGAAGCAATGCTTTCTCAGAGCAATGATGGAAGGAGACAAATGTCAATGCTTCATTGACAGTCCTTGGTTTTGTTTACTTAGCCCCAGGTTGAGTGGGACAGGGTGGATCTCAATGAGCTTATTGGGTATTCCACCAATACAAGCAGACATTTCAGTTGGCTCTGGTTGTTTTTTCTGGGCTTTCACCAAACTTGCGATGTCTACCTACCCAAATGAAATGGGAAAAAAAAAACAAAACAGTTGAGACTGTAGAGATCAGTTCAGTGACCAGTTTCTTTCTACTTCCCCTCGTGTATCTAGCACTACTGAAAATCAGTGCGCCAAGGGGATGCCTTCAGCACACACCTTTGGAATCATTGCCTTTCTTGGGAGTGGGACTAAGAGACCTTAAAAAGGCTACGATACATGCTTCTGAAAAAGGAAAGTAGCTGAACACATATCTGATGTACACTTTTACCAATGTATATTAATACCTGGGGGCTGTTTGGTCCACAGTGCATGAGAGCTGTCCATGCAGTTGCACACGGTTTTTGGTAATCCCAAGTGTTCCATCCTTGATGCCATTAATACAATGTTAAATGTTTTGTGAAGAGGCCCAGGTGTGTTTGGGTAGCTTTCTACTCCAGGCAGTGAATTTGTTACACTGACAGAAATGTTTTTTCACCTGGCAGTATGTTGCAATACTCAACGTTCTTTGTTTAAGAATAAATTGAGCATTTTTTTTAAATATATATAAATTGTGGACAGTTTGGGGAAAGGTTTTGGAATAAATAAATGAAATGTGTTTAAGTAGGTGCTGGAAAATATTTCCTTTTCAGGGGGGAAGTTTATTATTTTATGAATAATCTTCAGGCAAAGGAAACTGGAGTCCAGGAAATGGATTTGCCAGTGGATTCCTGCAGTTCATAACCTGCTGGTTCAGATTTCTTTCGGGCAAGATAGACAGTAGAACAAACGCAAACTCCGGTTAAGGTGAGCTAAATGCATAGAAAAGAGAAATAGTTCACAGTTTGGTATCTATTTCCTTTCAGCATAACTTTGCCTAAGGTAGGGATGCTCAAATGCCTGCGTCTTCTTCCAGATTCCTCCCACTAAGTGTCACATGAATGTGTATCTTCAAAGAGATGAAATTCAGCCTCTCTGTATTGACTGAAAAATGAAGAAACTCTCCTCCTCTGAAGTATATCAAGGGTTGCAATCTTTTGCAGAACCACAATACAGAGCTAAAATATTCCTCTGCAACAAAGCAAGAGGGGAACCGCAGACCCATGCTGAGGACTGGACTGAATTTTCTTCCTCAAACACAGCGAGTGGCGAGTCATGAAAAAGACACTGAATTCTCACAGAATTCACTTGCTAGCTTTTAAGACACATGTGCTAATATTGTCTGTGTTTCCAAGATTCAGCTGTGGTTAAGCCTCTGTGTAAGCAAACACCACGTTTGGCGCTTGCACATGGATTCTTACCTTTAGCCTAGGAATTGACCTTTAACTGAGAAAATAGAGTATTTGGATGAACTATTAAAAACTTCAACTGAATATTGCCTCGTCTTGTTGCTTTAAATTTTCTTGTCATTGTTGCTGTATTTCTTTTTCCTTTTAATCCAGATGAGAATTGCATTTCAAATATAACTTCTGTGTGGTGATGAATTAGGTACATGAAAATCCCAACCAGCTTTCCCAATGAATAGATGAAGTACTGTAAGGAGTTAAGCATCTGGGATTTAGGAAAGAAGTCTTTCATTTCCAAGCAATACATATATATATTTTTGGAATTGCAATGGCAATTCTTAAATGGCAAAATGTTTTTACCTTGCTACTTCAACTGCATCCATAGTGTTTGTTTAATAATGGGATCTGCATGCTAAAATTGTACTTATTAAAAAATTATGATTCGCTTTGGTAACTGGAAACCAATGGGCCAGGAATGACTGAATTACATCAGGATAATACATTTGTCAATAGCTGAGTTGAACATTCTTCAGATACTTAAGGATGGAGTACTGATCCATAACAGCTCACAGTCCTTTACTCCAAATTGGCTTTAAAATAACAGTCCCAAGCTTGCATGAAAACAGTTAAACAAATAGGTGTCAATGGTTTACGGGCATTTGGCCCGATTCTGTGACGAAGGGGACGGGGGACCCACGGGCCCACGCCCTGGGAAAAGGGAAAAGGGGAAAAGGGTAAGGAGATGGCCCTGAGAGCAAAGAACAGTGGCAACAATCTGAGGAGAAACAAACTAATTTACTAAATAAAATATCGGAATGCAAAACAACACACTATAATACAATATAATTACAATTTAAGCTGATAAATCCAATACAGAGAGAGAATGTCCCAAAATCAAGGTAGGCCTTACTCTACTACCGACGATAAGATGGCTGGAGAGCGAGGTGCTGCCACGACGAGAGATGGCGGAAAAAGGGATGAGGTCTCGTGATCTGCAAGTTTTTATATTGCAAGATTTTATCTTTTCCCTCCGGCTGGAAAATGGTAACAGAGGAGCAAAGTACCATGGGGACTGTAGTAGTCCTTCTCTTCTGAGAACCAGGTATATCCACTACATGATGTTATGATGTGGAATACCAATAACTGAAAATCACAAAACCATGACAATAGGACTGATTTGGAAATGGTTGCAATAGGCCTGACTATATCATAATCTGGAGGTCTCACTCCCAAATGAGAATCATCTGCTTGAGGCTCATCGTTTCATCTCTGTAGGTGGAGTTTTAATTTTTTCCCCATAGACATTTGTTTATATTTTTCTGCACTGATTGTCCTTTGGCTTTTTACTGTCCACTCGCAAAACCGAGGTCATTTTATAGCTTTCTAAGGTGTCTGCTCATCCTCAGACCGAACAATTCCCCATCATCTTCAAGCTTTTTCTTCTGATCGCCCTTTCTTTTTTTTCCCCAGGCTTAACTGTACACCTCCAGCCAGCACTCTGCTGGTGTCTCTTTGTCTAAAAGATGGAAAATGATATATGGAAGTAAATGGTTAACTTTTGCAACATGTATCCCAGAAATGGTCTTTTTTTCTTAATCTGCTGCTAGTTTGCTTCCCTACAAAGCCTACAGAGATTGGTTTTGAGAAATCCAAGTAGACCTTGTCCACCAGATCATCTTTGTGTATGCACATTGACCACTTCAGAGGACTTCAAGAGGTTTGTATAGCAGGATTCCACTCCACAGAAGTTAGCATTGACTCTTTTCAAATAGATGAGAAAGAATTTGTGGCGAAGTAAATGAGTATGTTCCAACTCTTCACCAGAGAACTTTGCCTGCTTCTCTATGCTGTGGCACTTGGCTACAAATGCTTGCCATTAGTCAACTTTATTGCTGTGTCCACCAACGCTGATTTGAAAATTTCTAAAAGCACTTACTTTGTGTGCTTCTGTTTGGCTTAGGTAGTTTTTCAAAACTCAAGGAACTATGTATGAGCTTGAAATTTCTTGTGCTTCCCAGCCTGGAGGAGGCCTCTCTTTAAATTCTGTTTCCCTTTTTTATTCCCAGGGAGAGCGGCTTATTAATAGTTGCCTTTGATCACTCGTTATGGAATTGGAGCATCTGTCTTCAGGCTTTTTGTCAAGCATCTTACTAGAGGCAGCTTTTCTGATAGTACTCGTGGGACTCATCTGTTAAATAATCACCTAATGAGACGAAGGGAATTTTTAATACAAATGATGTATGTTTACTGTTTCCATTTTTAGTTCACACTTTTCAGTGCAGAGCAGCACATAAGAGGCAAATGAACATAGATGCCTTTGCACCTTCCTGCCTCTGGTCTGTAAGTTCATGGGCCCAGTGAGTTCTGCATTTCCTTTGGTCACAATGCCAGTGGCTGTCATCCGAGGACTGCTAAGAAACTGTCAGAGTGCTATAAATTCTGGGTACTTCCATGGGGAGAGTATGTTTGATTTCATGAAATGAGTTGAGCTGCTTTTGGCTGTAGCTTAGAAAATAGTGCTCCCAGATCTGGAATTCCTGAAGCTGTTGGGAGCTTCTTAATGCGCAGCGTGCTTAGTGGCAGAATGGACAGCACTTTGGGATCAAGATAACCCAAACAAGATGATGACTGATTGATTTTATTTATGTCAGTGCAAGAAGAATCCAAACGAGTGAGCAGAAGTACATGGGAAATCAGATATGGAAAGATTTTGGCTTTTGTGAAGAGGCTGGGAGTTTAGTTGGTGTGATTTAACCACTGGCTTGACTTTACCTGTGTTACTGGATGGCTTGTGGGAGCATCTCACTGGCACATCTTGTATTGTTCTTCCTTTCTCCACATGAAAACTCTCTCTTGTCACACCATCTCACCTTTCCCATCACTTTTACCTCTGGTCAAATCTGTATTTCCACACGCTTTCCACTGTGCTGCAAAGCCAGGGACACGAGCACAAAGGCTTTCTGTAGCTCAGTATTTGCACGACCAATTATTTTGTGAGTAGGGATCTTCAAACATTTCTCCTTTTCTCTCTCAGCTCTTCATAATATGTCTTTGCAAGCGGTGAATGATCTCAAGAGCTTCATGTAGTGACTTGGAACAGTCCTATTGAAAAGAGTGAGCCCATTGGTGGAACTCATCTTTAAGTCTTGGAGAAAAGCTATCCTAATTATCTTGAGGACAGCCATTCATTCTAATTATCTTGGAGAAAAGCTATTAATTCTAATTACTTTGTGGAAAAATATCTATTTTAAATAAAGATTGCTTCTCATTATTGAGAGATATATTAGTCTGTGTGTATTACTAGATGTTCACTGGCCTAGAGAAGTCATGCAAATTTAGGATACTACATGGAATCCTTTTATTTTTCTCCGTTCTGTTGTGACCGAAAAAACACTGCTTGTTATCCTACACAGCTGTTGGAATTGTTTGCCTGGGAAAACCAGTCAGTCTCTTGCTAGCTGCAGTATCTCCTTTGTTCTTTTTCGGAGGCCTGAATTCTAGTCTGGAGTCCCAAAAACTACAATATGAACCTGACCATGTACAGTGTTGGCTGCCTTTCCCAGTAGACTGGGAGCTAATAACTGATCCATTGGTATTAGTAAGGAAATACTTCCTTTTATACAGTGGGTGTATCGCTGTGGCCATCCTGGTTAATAAAGATTATTCATTTACATTCACAGTGCTGAGTAAATAGAATGAGTATACCTTGAATACCCCAGTGAAATAGCCATTTTTTGGACACCAAATGAAGTTGTGTCACTGATATTTCACTACAGAATACAATTGGATAGCTGTGTTCTTTCTCTGTCAGCTAAAATGGGCAATAGTATTGAAAAAAAGTGCTAGAAACAAGTGACAAAAGTTACCCAGTAAACAGCATCAAGTCCAATCCATGTGCTCTCCAGAGCTGAAGAGCACACAGTAAAGAAGCATCCATCATTAACAGCAGCTTCTATCCTGCCACTATGAAGAAGATCAAATACTCCATTTTTGCAGAAATGCTTTAAGGGAGGCACAGAGAATTGCTGATTAGTGAGTGTTTGCATTGGAATGCATATAATTGATCACAGAATAAATACCAAAACACCTGGAAATTCATTATGAGATGGTATTGGCAATGGAAACGATGTGTTTGATTCTTCTCTTACCACTCTTTAAATGCATTGCTAAGAAGGAAAGGTAAGAAGTGATCTGACAAAATGCACTTAAGCTTTCCGAATGTCTTTGGGAGTAATTGTCCTCTGGGTTAGTTAAGTAAGTAACTATCTTGGTATGCATCAAAATAGCTGATAAAACTCGAGGTGTAAGGGAGTCTTTCATCTTGGCAAAAGAGAAACAGCGTGGTGGCTCAGTCCTCTGTCCTCACATCTACATAGAAGCAGGTTGCTGTGACTGTGCCTCCTTGTTCACATGCTTTGTAGGGAGCCTTTCATGGCTCAGGAACTGTTGCCCAAGTAGATTGTTCTGATTGAACAACTGTTTTATTTTTGCCTTTATAGCTGCAGTTATTGAAGGGAAAGCCCTTTCAAAGTTACCCACCTGTTATAGGTTCAGGAGCAAGATTACATTTACCAGTTACATTTTAATGGATGGAGGAAGATGTGAGACACAAGCACTTCTTGACCTTCCCCTTTGAAGAGGATACTGTTTCTTGTACAATTTGGCTGCTATGTATTGAATGCTAGTCTCGCAAACATCATATTAGAGTGTGGGAAGTGCTTGTAGACTGCTCAGCTCCCTTCCCTTCCTTCACAAAGAGTAGTGGAAAAAATGTCCTATAGTTATGTGATTCATTTAAGAAAAGTACTGGCTGCTATCCAGCTGCTTTTCTCCACTTAGCCACTGTAACCAAACTGCCTGAGTTGTAACATCACTCCTCGGGTTGCTGGTGCCTAATTGGTAACACCCTGTTACAAACAACCCAGGAATAAAGGAAATATTTTTTGGCAGTCTAATGTGCAACATGGCAACGTGTGATTAAAATTCAGTGCATTATCTCTCTCGGTATTTTATTACTAGCAGGTGCACAGCAGTCACTGATCAGAGCAGTGCTGTGGGCAACACTGCAATTAATTGGAGCCATGCTACTCATACACCTGTGCTCACAAAAGATTCTGAGTGTAAATAGAGGATGCCAGGAAACAGAATGAAGGAACTGATTCAGTGCTGACATAGCTGCAAATAAATCACTTTCTTAGGGGAAATACCACATAAGGGTACAAACACTTCTTAAACTTACCTGTCCTCTCAGGTCTGCAGATGTTGGAGATGCTTGAAGCATGGTTACAGATAGATATCAGTGTCAGAGAGTGACTCAGCTCTCCCTGAACTCATTTTAGTAAGTGATTTTAGTGAATGAGTTTAGTGGATTCTGCCCTCAACACTCACCCTTAAGTGTTCTGAGGAAAAGGTGTTCTGCTGTATTTTCAAGAATGACTCCAACAGCTGAGGAAAGATATATAAATATTTGTATATATTGTAGGGCGAAGGATGTGGTGAGAAAAAGTGGATAATTAATGGGAACTGAGGTGACTTGCTGCATTTTGGTTGGATGTGTAACTGTGTCATGGGTGGGATTTTTAAAAAAAAATATTCCATAATAATATCATGAATCCTGTAGACTCAAGGTGAGCTACTCAATGTATGTGTGCTACATCTTAGTAGTAGACTTCAGGCCCTGGGAGTACTCCCACAGAGTTAATTAGGTGCTTCAGAGTTAATTAAGCACTTAAATTAAGCTTGTGCATGGAAGCTAGCAGTACTGCATACTGAGTGAAAAGTTTTGAAGATGAGAGGCTCTGATGTTGATGGGGTGAGGCATGGCAGATAAGCAGTCATCTGTTCTGCATCTGTAGCCTACAAGTGTTAGATATTAGGAGAAATTTCTTCTCAGAAGGAGCAGTGAGGCACTGGCACAGGCTGACCAGGGAGGTGGTGCAGTCACTGTCCTTCAAGAACTGTGCAGATGCAGCACTGAGGGACATGGTCAGTGGGCATGGTGGGGATGGGTTGGGGTTGGACTTGGACTTGGACTTGGTGATCTCAATGGTCTTTTCTAATTTTCATGATTCTGTGATTCTATTATCTGCAGTTCTTGGAACAGCTTGTTCATCTTCATGGCTCAAATGTGCTGATGTGGTGTACCCACTGCTGGGGAAAAGCACAGTAGATTTGGGAAGGGGTTGAGGGGATGTGAACAACTTGTTGGAAGAGGCTGCCTGCAGGAACCACTGTGAGACATTGCTGGTTAATGTGTGAAGGATGAAAGCACTGTGAGTGGCCTTGTGGATCTTCACCCTTTTTCTTTAGAGCTTCAGACATTCAGTGTGTTTTCTTACCTGCTTTTATGTACCTTTTGTAACATTTTCCCTGTGTGGTTTTTCTACTTAGAAGGCATACCACATTAAAGGTTGAAGTGATTTTTAACAAAAATTGAAGAGTTGTCTAATGTAATTGGAGCATCAAATCCGTATGTTGTCAGTGCAGAAGCATGAAGGCAAGGTGTGAGGTTATTATTTGCAAATAGATCAAAGGAGATTTGGTTTTGACTGGATTCTTTATCATTGCTAAAATTAATGAAATACTTATGAAAAAGAAATAGATCTCATGAGTTTACTTTTTTTTTTTTTTCTTTTGGCTGATTTTCTGTCTGAAACCTGTCCTAGAAGCAATCTCACTGCTTTAATATCCTGCTCATTACATCATAGATCATAATTTGCTTGTGTCATTTTCCAAAGAAACCAGCATGTCCAAATCACGTGAACTGCAGAAACATTTCAGAGGGTTGTTCCTTGTTTGATTCATGTGTGTTTGTTAAAACAAAAACAAAAATACCACAAGAAATAAAACCACAGGAACTTATCTATGAGCTTTATCATTTTTATTTTTCATTTGAGCCACATCTTTCAATAATGACATAAAGCCCCTCAGAAACAGCATTAAATAGATTTTATTCTCTTTTATTGAGATCTTTAGGTCCATTTTTTTTTATTGCTGCACTTATATTGTGCCACAGATTGAGTTAATTACAAGTACAAGCTGACAACAGTCTGTGTATCTGTGTTTTATTCCTAGGCACAACCGTACTGTGCTTGGAAAGACTTTGCACCTAAAGCCAGGAGGCAGCTTTGAAGCTGCACTTTATTTTGTAGATACGGTGAGTGAGTCTGAGTTCAAGCCAAAAATCTCAATGTGTTGTGATTTGATAGCACTGTGATGATAGGGAAATAGTGTTAGGTACAAAGTCCTGGAAAGAGTTGCGGAAAATAGAATGTGAGAGATGAATAGAAGTAAGAATGTGTACAAGTGTGAACTGTGATGGGTATTGGTGCAGGAAGAAATACTTTTTACTGAAACTTCCAAATCCAGTACTTGCCTTGTGTTAGCTCTGTCTTCAGTGGATTTCCTTTTGTTGGCTTTTGCTTTCCTATGATGTAAATATTTAAAGATAAAACAGTAAATGATGCTCTCTCCGTTTGGTAGTGTGATGGATTTTGAAATGCTCATGTATCTCAAAATGTTTGTCTTATTCATCCACTATGATCCATATTTTATTTTATTTTATTTTTGTTTGTTTTTTGAATGACTTTTGCTGTTGGTGTCACTGAAAGGGGCCAATTCTTCACAAGGGATCTTCTCAAGGGTTTGTGAAAATTTTGCATTTTCTAAATGTATATCAAGCTGAATCACCAGAATTGCTATATTCTCCCCTAAAATTTTTTCCCCTGAGGATCATCAGTACATTTATTTATTTTAATCATGTTGCCAGATATACTACGAATCTCATTTTAAAAGCAAATACTTGTAGAAGATTTCTGCCAGGTATTTTACGCATCTCTTCCAGTGTGGTAGCTCTGGGGTTTGTGAGAGTTCCTGGCTTCAGATAAAGTTTGTAGACATGGCTGTGTCCTTGTGCTGCGGATAACTTGTTCTGAGGTGATCTGTAGAGGTGAGTGCCTAGGAAAGCCTGGAGGGATACTGAGAAATGCTAATCCTTCTTAAACCTTTTTTCATACAAAAAGGGCTCTGCATGTATTTCTAGGAACATGATGACAAGTTTTGTCATCTTTTCCTACATTTTCCTAAATCACAGATTTTAAACCTCATGTCCTAACAAACTATTAATGGATTTGGTTTGAATTACTTTTCAGGATGTGTCTTCTGAGTGTTTTCTATTGGTTTTTCTCCTTTGAGGATGTTAGCTCCTCTGTTTAATAGAAAGTATCCCTTTCTAAATTTAAAAATTCTGATTTCAGTAAGCACATGAAAAGAAGAGTTTAATGTTATAAGTAGGGCTGAAAAGAGCTAGCAGATATTATCTTGAAATAACTTTCTTTGAATTTGAACATTGAAAACACCACTTGGGTACTTGCTTGGTACTTGCAATTTGGTTGAAGGCTGAATAGGAACATCAAAGTCAAATCCTCCCATTCCCTCCCCTAACTGGGAAGACAGAAGGAAAGAAAGAGATTTTTATTTTCCTAAAGAAAATCAAATATTGCCCCCGAACTGGAGAAAAACCTTTGGTCCATATGGGACACTTGTAGACTGAAGTGCAGGAAGGGCGTCATCTCACTGAGGTATCTCGCTTGTATTCTGGGGTTTGCATTGGAAACTTCATCATTTCCAGGTAGTTATTAAGATGTAGGGCAGTACTCTTTTTAAGTCAGTTCTACCAGGAGAGCTTTGTGTTCAGACTTGGACTGAAAAATTAGCTTCCAATATGATATCCCATCAGACTAGAGGGCTGTCATTTTATTTCCTGTATACATTCTACTTGCAACATTGAGTGGAAAAAGGCTCTGTTTTTTTCTTAATGTTGTAAGTTGTTCTTCTGTCAATAGACCCAATTATTGTTTGTTCAACTCAAAATTATCAGTGGAGGTCTTCCATGTCAGAGCTTTCAGCATTTAAGATGAAAACCATCAGGTCTGAGGGCCCTCCTATGGTGCCTAGGTCCTTCTTATCTGCTCTCGAGCATAGTTTCCATATCTCTACACTGAGGCTATAAAACTATAAAAAAGAGATACAGAAATGTGCTGTGGGAATTAAGAAAGTGGTAGTGGTAAAGACAAAGGCCCCTTTAAATAATTAATATGTGATGTCAAGATCTTTGTTATTTGCCTTTTCTCAGAAGAAAGCCATGCAAAATGGATTTGAACTTATTCAGGATAATGTGTATCTGAAGTACAGGGATGCTTGGTGATTTCAAAGAAATAAAGTAATACTGCTTGACAAAATGTGTTCATGGAATGAATAGCAAGTTCTGTGTGGTTTCTTTCATTTGACTTCCTAAAGTTCAGTTGTATTCACCCAAGATGGGTTTTGGTCTTTCATGTTTTCAGAATAATGATATAAACTGAATAATGATATAAGCTAGTGTTACTCAGTTGCTTTCCTTTCTTAATTGACCCTTGAACAATAGGAAGCTGGAGGTTTTACAGACATGGACATCAGTGAGCTAAATATTAAATGGTGTCCAAGTTGGAAGTGGTGACTTTACACTCTAATTAATGCACATAGTTTATCAGTCTCTTCCAGCTTCAAATTATGACCACTCTGAAGTCTTAGCCCCACACATTAGACTTGATAAGAAACTACTCTCATTTACTGAGATGTGAATCACTGTGCTGAAGCCTCGCATTGTGGAGAAGTTTGTATTCCTTGTGCCAAACACCTGTAAAGATCTTAGAGTATATGGCCCAAAGAGAGAAA
Organism: Numida meleagris; assembly: GCF_002078875.1. Classification (NCBI taxonomy): domain Eukaryota; kingdom Metazoa; phylum Chordata; class Aves; order Galliformes; family Numididae; genus Numida; species Numida meleagris. Next base: position 50,518,410 of record NC_034412.1, read on the forward strand.
CAATATAATTCGTTGGATCAATGCTCTTGCAGAGAGGAGGCAAGTTTTCATGCTAGCATCTCAGTTTGTCTAATAAAAAGCATTACTTTTACTGGAAAAAAGAAACATCAAAGCAAAGGAAAGTTGATGATCACTGTAGATTTTTAGCTCTTTGGTTTTTTTCATGAAAATGCATTTCATGGAAAAAAAAAAAAAGTACTTTCTATTGCTGTTTAAGTGACCTTTTCACAAGATAAGAAGAATTCAGAGCCAGTGTTGCCTCTCCTGTTGAGTTGGCAACTTTAGGGTCCTCCTATGGGTGATAGCTCCTTGAAAGAAACAAATGTACACTGTGTTATCACAGTCCAAAGGTATTCTTGTGTCAGCTGGCATTTTGAACTTGGAGAGCTGCAAACATTCAGTAAAATTCATCTCCTTCTAGTGTAGAGTCAAAGGTTCATCTTGTGGCATTTGAAACAGAGTGCTTCTTCTGGGCTGTTTCTCCATTCCTGTGGAATCCATTGACATTGTAATGTGTGTGTGTGTTAATCAGACAGAAAATATTAGGCAACTTCCTTTTTCTGGGGCTACAAGAATGTCAAAGATAGGTCATTAAATACTGTCTGAGGAGGAGTCCTCAATATGAACAGCGGAACAGCTTTCCTGTTTGGCATATATTTTGAAAGGATGAACATGTGGGTGTTTGAAAACCAGAAGTTTAGGCACGCTGGCATTATTGGGGAAAAATGAAAGGGCTGCATTCAGAACACTGGGAGGGGAAACAAAAAAACAGAACCCAGAACAAACAAGCATAGCCACCCCTAATCGCCAACTGGAGGTCTGCCAATTCTGTACGCGTGGACCACAGAACTTATTCATTTTACTTTTTCAAATATAATCAGAAGAAATTGAAAGAGCACAAAATGCACATGAAATATTGATAGAATAATGCTTTTAGGTAACTTTTAATAAAAAGTCTTAGTTTGGCTTCAGAGAAAAATTCTTGCTTGTGTGATGTGGTTACATCAAGGGGAACTCCTTGTGGAACATGTCTGGAACATTCACCCAAGGGTGCAAAAAGAATGAAAGGATTCTTTTGCCCTCAGGCATGCACAGTGTGGAAAGCAGCCACCTGGGAGTTCACAAATTACATTCCTGGATTATCTTCCATCACAGGAAAGGAAGTGTTTGTTCTGAGTGATGCATTGCAGCACATCATCCCCAAGTTTTGCTGCGGATGTAATTGCGTGGGGCAGCAGCATTCTGTAATGCTTCTCAGATGGGTTTTAACTGTTTTGTTTGAAGCTCTGGTAATGGATACCATGAGCTGAACAACAGAGGAACACCAAAGAGCTTCTTGTTCTATCATCGCGTTTGCCTCCTTAATCCTTTCTCTGCACCCTGTTCTCATCCCCCTCCTCTGCTTGGAGATATTTTTCCTGGCTTATGTTGGGAATTAGAAACACAGCTCTCACTGACAGAAATAAAATGTGCTCAGTGCAGCACAGGTACATGGATTTCTTTGGGCTAGAACTTGTCCAGAAGGGTTTTATTGGCACAGGATAATGTTGACAGAGTGTAAGGTTATGAAAACATGCATTGAAACCTCCCAAAGGCATGAAGTAGTCCTACTAAGGTGAGTACTAGGAACAGTCGAGTGATGTAGTGAGAAAGGAGGCAGACAAGAGAGGAACAAAGAATGAATACAGGCATCAGTGGGTGGAAGGTACTCTCAGTGGATTGTCCTGCAGCTTTGGCAGTGTTTTAGAGGATTGGTTATAGCATGCAGCACAGCTGTGAGGACACTAGATGACCCCAGAGGTCTTTCCCAACCTTAACAATACTATGATTGATGTGCTGTGCTCACTTTCTGACTTGTTCTTTTTGAAAGAAAGTAACACGGATGATATTGTAATGCTGTAGCTGCTGGTTGTCACCTGAAATCCTTGGGTAACAATGCCTGCTCATGTCAAACGCACGACTGTATTGCTCACTCCATAGTGCTCAGCTCTCCTATTTTGCTTCTCAGCTCAAGCGAGCTGTTGACTAACTTCTCCTAGCTTATCCCTAGGATGTACCTTTCCCAATTCCAGTTATTTCACATTGTACACATAACTAACTGGTGATGCAAAGGGACACATTGTGGCCGAACAACCTCCCTGCTTCAGAAAACAAAGCCTTTCCTCCAGAAATTTCACTGTGCTCATCTCTGGAGACCAAAAGATGGTTGCATGTTCTTTAAGTTTTTTTTTCCGTTGTATTTGTTTGGAGACAAAGATGAAATATTTGGGTTTTGATAGGATGCACTCATGCTTTATGGCCAGGTGGCTCGTGTTTGACTTCTGGTGGTGGCCAGCCTTCAGAGCTGGCCAGATCCCATAGATACACTGTGTGTAACTCCAGCTGTTGGTATTGTGGTGTGATCCCTAGAAGGCCTCACTTCATTAGAGATTGCGCTCTGTCCTTCATAGAAACTTAAAGACAATGTAAAAATATTAAATTCTTATACCCACTCTAACATTTTATTCATTTAGCTTCCAAGTGCTCAGTTAACACTTAAAGGTGAAAAGGGACTTTTAAAAAGTGAAAAATAACACCCCATAAAACGACACTTTTCCTTTTTAACTTCCTCACAGTCTTTTACTAGGAGGAAATAATTAAGTGAAAAGAGAAGAAATTAGGAAGGAGAAACTGGCATTTTGCCACTCTTTCTGCTTAGAAAAAGTCAGACTGAATGCATATTGAGAAGGCTTTTTCTTTTTCCCCAAAACATTTGAGCCAGAATTACCAACAACATAAAATCCTTTTTGATGCTTATATTCTTGTGCACCCCACATCTGTAAACTTGCTTTGATTATTAGAGTGAGTGATTATTATTCTGAGTAAGCCTGGGAACACGGAATCTCCTTCTCCTCAGTAAGTGCAGGAATTCTTCTCTCCATTCACGCACAACACTACTATGTGTCTGAGGATGTACCTTATGTCTTTTGGTTTTTGAGCCCTCAGCTTCATGGAAAGAAATTTGATATCAGGCGATATTTCTTCTGATCCATGGCCCATTCCAAGGAGGATCATTTCTTCTCAGAGTTTCAGGTGAGAATTCTGCCTGTGGGTTCTTCATTTCAACCTTGTGATGGCATTGGTTTGGGAAGTGGCAATGTCAAGAAGACATCACCACAAACATCTGCAGTCTGTGGTGTCTGTGTTGGTGCCCGTTGTGCAGAGATTGGGAGATAGGGACGGTTTGGTGTAGGATCTGTTCCTTTTAACCCACAGCTACACAGAGTGTATAGGACTGGCCTAAATGAGATTTCCAATGGAATTTCAATAATACACTGAAATATTTAGTAACAGTTTTTACTGGGTTTTCCAGAACTGTCCTGGTTCATTTACTCTTTGTGTAAGAAACAGTTGAAAATGAGGTCCTCCAAGAATTCCTAAGGGCAATCCCTATTGTGACATGTCACTTTTATCAGTGTGAATGATTTTGCTTCAACTGCCACAGCACCCAAGGGCTGGAAGGTGCCCAATATGACAGTAGTTTGCAATGCGAATAGTGGTGACTGGGGAAGATTATCCTGTTCAGTGCGTGAGAATGTTCTAAGCTCTACAGGAGAGCTTGGGAATAGTGTCCATGTATGTAAGAGCTGCCTTTTTATCACTTGAATGGTGGCTGTTCCTAATTGTTTCATATAGAAGATGTCCAAGGAATAGCAGTGATCAGTGAATGCTTGCAGCTCAACTGAGGGCATTTAGCCAAGAGCAGTGACTGTGATCCAGATGCAATGCTTTGTGGTCAAGTGAGCTAAATAGAAACTGAGTGATGCTCTTCTACACAACATCTGAGTGCTACCATGGCTTCCACTATGGCATTTCCAGTGGTGCTGTTTCAGTTTAGGAAAACTGTTAATTTAGCACATGCTTCAATGCAAATATGTTCCTAAACTGGTTGTCTGAGTGTACTCTCAGGATTAAAAAAAAAAAAAAAAAAAGGAAATTGTTTCTTTCTAGTTTTCAGGATTTCTGTTTTATGCATCTTGTTACACTTACAGACTGTAGATGGGCTGAGGCCATTTGTATGAGCTTCAACAAGACCAAGTATCTGGTCACAATCCCATGCATAGCTACAGGCTTGGGGTTGAGTGGCTGGCAAACTGGAGGTGTTCAATAACCGTGGATGTGGCACTGAGGGACATGGTTAGTGGGCATGATGGGGATGGTTTGGTGGTTGGACTTGGTGATCTTGGTGACCTTTTCCAACAGTAATGATTCTGTGATTCTATGATTCCATGAAATTTCAGAACGTGATGCTGAACACAATGGATGCAATTGTAGTATAAATACAGTTTGAGCAGAATTTGGTCACAACCTTCTCCAGAAGTTGTCCCAAGTCATCATCATGTGGCTTGGCACAGGTTGGTACAACTGGCATTCTCCATTCTTGAAAAATACTCAATAGAGATGCTGCACAAGACTGCTCATGCTGCTCCTTTGTCTATGGGTAGTGTCTGCAGTCACTGAGGAATTACCAATGCGAAAGTTCCCGCTTGCCAGTCCACAGGAAGAACCATAGCACAGACGAGGAACAGTACTCCTTTCTTCTGACCATCATCTCAACACATTTCCAACTTTTCTTTCACTCCTGAAACACGAAGGTTTTGTGCATACAGATCTCACAGCAGAGATGTCTCTCTTTTTTTGTGCAGCTCTTTAATATTTGATCATTGTTGGTCTGCCTTACCTTATGAGGATGGACATGTTGAGGTAAGGAGTTCTCTTTCAGGAACTTTATGTAGAACATCCCATCTTCTGCAAGTGCCATACGCTTCAAAGCAATGAGGATCTGAATGCTGAATGCAGTGTGGTGCAGTGATGGTGCTTCCACCTTCTTGGAATTCCCATTTGGAGGTGGGTTGTTTTTTTTGTTTTTGTTTTTTTGCTTATTTAGATTTGCGAATCTTGATCTTCATCCAGTGGGACAGTGCAGCTGAAGAGATGCCTCTGCTGTGGTGCATGTTTGATGGTGCAAGGTATAATCCATAACTTTAAAAAATGGAGAAAAATGAATCAGAAAGTCTATGTCCATGAAGTACAGCAACAGAAGATCCAAATTGACACCAGCATCACAATTTGGTCAGAGAAGTTAACAAAGGTGCTGGAATTCGTAGGGGTCTTATTCTCTTTCAGGTTTAAGCCAGCTTCTGCCATGCAATAAACAGTGTATACTGGAAGTGGTAGATTTATTTTTTCATTTCCTCCCAAATTTTTAGAGTGCTGCATCTCTGATTTGCTGATATTAGCATCTGCAGCAGTACTTCTCTAAGGAATGTCATTAATACTATTCCACACAGAATTAAATGTTCCTTCAATTATTTATGAACTGATGAATTGCATTCTGAACCAGTGCTCACACTACAGGGTCAGGGTTCACCCCTTGCATCACATTGATGACTCCAATTGAGATGTGGAGCCTTTGTAGTCATGTACTTTGAGCTGTACAACACATCTGATGAATTAGATAGTTGAAGCTCTCTATGGCCTGAACTCAATGCATTAACAGATAGGGGTTTGCAGCATAAACCTGCCTGAAAAAACGTAATTATTTCACCTTTAAATAAACCTTTTCTCTCTTTTGTGTTTTCTAGATTTTCAGTAAGTCTTCATAAATATTTCTTAGTTTCAACTCAATCTCACTTTAAAACACACAGGGGAATAAAAAAGCAGTGCATTTACCCAAATACTTATTTACATGTAAAAAGCAAAAGAGAAAAATGTTTTGAAAACTCTGACTAAAAACTGTAATGGAATTATTTGGAAACTTCAAAAATCCTTCATCTGTTTTCATGGTGAATGACCATGGAAAGAAATGCCTTTCAGCAGTACGTCATAACTTTGTACAGAGCTAATTGTGATCTGGTGATACTGAAATTCAGAATGAAAATGCACTACCAGTATCCCACCAAGAATGGGCAATGGTTCAGCACAAATAGATTGTCACGGTCTTGGAGAAAAAAAAAAAATAAACATCCAACTCTTCATTAACTGATTGACCGAGTAATTGCTGTTCAAATAGTGTTGTGCTGCTAATTTATTTCAGCCCATTATCAGCCAGTAATCCAGGAATTGTTTGTTTGTTAATATCAAGTTCTAATGCATGCATCAGTGGAATACTTTGAGGGGCCAATTAATGCCAATTAACAGATTGTTTGGTTAAAGCATTAGCAAATATGTAGCTTTCTATTAAAAAAAAAAAATCAGATTTTTTTTAATGCCCCTTTGCAGGAGAATTAGTTTCCAAGTAGCAAATTATTTTGTGTAGTAGGAAGGAGATTCCATATCTTCTGACCATTTTCCATAACGAGACAGATTTCTTGTAGTGTTGGTGGATCAGAGAAATAAGGTGGCAGAAGCATGAGGTTACAGTGAGGAAGTCCAGAGATAACCTAATAACACCCTAAACCCCATCCTAAATACCCTTTGAGCTTTAAATCCAAGTGTTGCCAAAAGTGATCTCCCTATTTAGACTCTAAAATCAGTATATGTAGTGATGTCAGCATTTGCTCACAGCTCCCAGTCTGCTGTAGAACAGACTTAAATGAAAATATCTCCTTGTACACATCACTTTCCATTTCCTCAATTGCAGCTATCAGAGACATCTCAGTGCTGGCCTGGAGGGTCTTCTTGACTTTGGCACTTGAGTCAGAGTGGAATTGCACGGAGCTGAAACAAAAGGTGTTTTAACCACAGCAAAGTAATGCATTTTGCTTCAGGCATGGAAGCTGCTGATGGCTGGTGTCTGAAGGCAAGATTTCTGCTCTTGCTTTTATTTCAGGTTAGAGCTGCATAACCAGGCCACCTGGATCTTTCACCATATAAAGAAGTAATAACACAGCATGCTACTGGGAAAAAAAAAAAAAAAGTCATATGCTGATTCTTATGAAGTGCGGAAATAAAAATAGCAAGTGTGTTCTCAATTAGTTAAAATCCTACAGTCAATTTGCATGTCCCACTGGATTAAAACAAAAAGAACTTCTATACAAGTAAACATGATTTTATCAGTTATTTTAGAAAATTATGTGTGTGCAATAGCATGCTTTTGGGGTTTCTTTCATCTCTTTCTAAAAGGCTTTGTAAATAATTTACTCTCTTCATACAATCCAATGGAACTTTGCTATAGCTCCTTCTGTCCCCCTAATCCTTGGGGTTTGCTTGCACTTGCTCCACTTCTTGTAGGTCTACAGAAAGGTAGTGTTTCTATTACTGTTTATTTTCCATTTTGTAAATTCCACTTTCAAGAAAGAGATACTTATGGTGATGTAATTGTACCAATATTTTCACTGAATTTTGTTTTGTTTAATTAACATGTGTCAGCATTGCAAACCAAAGCTCTACTTCTTTCTCCCCAAGGATAAATTCTAAGCCAAGTAAGCTCCAAAACAGTCCTCACCACCCCCCTTGTCGTCTCTGTCAAGATTATTTTACTCATATTACCTTGAGGGTGTGGCTTGGGAAGGGGAAAGCCTGTGAGTGAGCACCTACATTGTGTGATGGAGTTATACTTACAGGAGATGCCCAAAGTGCTTTAATTTTGGCAGTAGATGAATTGTTTGAATAGAGATGGATTGTTTTCCTTGGCAGTCGGGAAGGGTGGAGGAGGGGGAAATCTTACTTGAAGAGGTCAAGAGTTTTGGTTTTTCAGTATACAGCAGTGTTTCACTTCTGTGTTTATTTTTTATCCCAGATATTAGTGGTTTATTTTTTTCTTGCTAGTACCAATCACAAAATGCCAACTCCCCAGTAAATCAGTGCAGCAGTATGTGTAGTATTAACCAGCTTTGGCAATTTAAATCCTCTCCACTGACATGCTTTTGGAAGCAGGTGGTCTTGGGAAGAGCAGCCACAAGCTCCAGGAAAATAGAATTGTTCAGAGGAATGGAAGCTGCAATCTGCACATAAGGAAAGTCCTGTGCAGTGTTCACAGCCTTTGGCTGGAACTCTGCCTTGTCTCACTGGGAGATGCTCACTCATGATAACAAAGGCTTACATTAAGCTGGCCTCTTTCTCCCTTCTCCAGAGACATCTTCTTCGTGTTCTCCATCACTGCACCTTGAGGAGTCTACTGATTGTCAGATCTATGGCCAAACAATTGTATGTAGGTGAAAATTGAAACCACGCATTGGTAGTTTAGAGGTGAGAATTATTCCAGAACTGAAGGATTTATTTACTAAAGCTCAGAGGAAACCAGGGAGCTAAAGGAGTAAGTGTCAGCTAGTCAAAAATAAATACCTCCATCCTAGCTCTGTCCTGGTACCAGATGCTTTGTTTATACCTGCCCATTCAATTCAGAGCTGTAGTGAGTCTTCAGTGAGCTGCCCTGTGCTCCCTCACTTACAGTAAGCATGATGTTTATAACACATTATTTTATCTAGATGCTTTCTGATTTTCTCTAAAGCCTTTCTATTAGTGCCTTCACACAATCTTCACGGTGTCTCTTGAAAAGATTTTGCTTTCACCAAACTGGAGAGTCAGGTTGATATTCCATTGGAACTCCACGCTTACTTTTATTGTTGTTGTTATTATTTTTCTTCTAAGGTGGTAACTTTTCTTGTAAATCTGTGATGAGACTGTTAATCACTGTTTCAGAAGCTCAGTGCTCAAATATGTGTACTGATATTTAAGTATTCTCATGAAATCAATTTTAAAAGCTATCTCTTCTTGGCAAAAGGCATATCCAGACTGCTCTGACCATGACCTATCTGTGCACGAAAGCAACTATTCCTCCCATACCCACATGTGCCCCAGGAGCTCTCCTTTGCTGTAGAAGGCACTGCTACCAACAAGAGTGGTGCAGGCAGGTTGAGAATCCAGTGGATGCGGCTCTGGTGCCATCCGTCTCCTGCTGCGTGGCATAGCTCTTAGTGTTCCAGTTTTTCCAGTTAGAAACAGAGGCTTGGACTGACAAGTGGATGTTTCTCTGAGTTGGAAGTAAAACTTTTATCTAAGACTTGCAAATTCAAGGCTCATTTTTCATGGTTCAGGATAGTCAAATCATCTGGCTTTGTAGAAGTGTTGCAAGCACACTGGGCTCCTTGTTAACTTGCTTTGTTGGCCTCCCCACTGAATGGCCTCCAGATCTTGATAAGCATCTTTACCACCATACAGAAATTTCTCCATTACTACTAACATCCCAATTCCAAGTTCTTCTGGGTTGCCAAAAATGTAGTCAGATGCAATAAAGATGCTTAACAATTATAGTTGCTTTATTCTCTTTATAATGAATTAAAGTTCTTGTGTGACTAGAAGAGGTAGATATATCAGTACATCTTGTCCATACAATAAAAGAACTTCTGCAGTTTATTTTTGACATGGATGATGTTGAAAAGTTCAACAATGCTGCAATGCTATGTATATTTTGGTTCTGTTTGGAAAATCAGGTAGCTCTTCGTGTCTTCAAGTATCATTCTCCTGACTGACAAATTCATTCTGTAAGATGCTATGCAAGAGTCATCATTCTTGGAGGTGTTCGGAAAGTGTGGGGATGTGGCATTGAGGGACATGACCAGTGGGGATGGGTTGGTGGTTGGATTTGATGATCTTAGAGGTCTTTTCCAACCTTAATAATTCTGTGATAATTATGTTTGTATTAGTCATAAATTCCATATTTTGAGGCCAGCTTCTTGGCAGAAAGGAAAAGCAAACACAAAGTTAGGGCAGTTTTTGGTGCATCTCTGACATCATTCCCTATGGCCTTGTCAATCTCACAGAGAGGTCAGAGGGAACTTTTCTCTCTCATTTTTATTGTGGATTGCCGTATCTTACTCTTATCTTACTTGCTGAAATATTTCACGTGAGTTTTACAGGAGTTGTTGGTTGGGGAGACAACTGAGCACATGGGGCCAAAAAAATCCAGCTTAATTTCTCCAGTCATAATTCAGGTATGACAGTAAAAATTCTCCTGGATGCCCATCTTTATTCCTGATCGCAAAAAAGGGGTAACTGTTTTTCTCTTGCTGTTATTTTGTTACCTTTCTGTGATGCACTGCATGCACAGTATGGGCAGTTACTCATGGCACAATGCCAGAATAGATGGTCAGATTTTCTCCAATGGTTTTGTTTTTCCAAATTGTTATTCAGCCATTCTGTTTGAGGCCTTAACCAAAGCTGATAAAATATATTTTTTTCTTCATTAAGGACATTACCATGCATGACTGTATTTAAAAAATAACCGAAGACCTTTCTTGATGCTGTATTCTGTAGGATTGAGGGATGCTGCTGCTTTTTTTTGAATTATTCACATGAAGACAGTGGGGGGAGGTCATAATCTTTCCTCTCTCAGGTAGATCTGTGCTGAGCTCAGACATGCTTTCTCTTTGGTTGCTCAAGAGGACATTGAAGGGATAAAAGTTATCTTTAGTGCAGAATCTCGGAGGTGTCTGCCTTCTTGTCATCTGCATGAAGTATGGAGGAGTGAGGGCCCACTGTAAATGCAGAAAGACTTTGAGTTGGTCTAAGAACCCTGCAGAAACCAACATTTGGTGCTTTTGTCCGTCTGATACTTGTTTCTATTTCTAACCAGTAGTTGTAGTTGTAGGGTGGTATGTTCTGAAGGTAAGGAACAACTATTAGAGTAAGGCATCCTTTTTTTTTTTTTTTTTTTTTTTTTTTTTTTTTTTTTTTTTTGGCTAGGTGTTGTGGAACGAAGTAGGTTTTCCTTTTCAAGTTTTTCACAGAAAGTACCTGGTCCTGCTACATCCAGCAGTCAGAGCACGTGGTATTTCATTGATCAGTTGCTGATGAAAGAGTAAGGCATAGAATCTGTTGAAGTTTTTACTGTACACTGCAAATTTGATATTGTTATGTAAACATGCCTTTGGCTATAACTCTGTAGATGTAAAATAAACAATCGGATTACTCTTGATATAGAATTGAAAATGTATGTAAGCAGCAGTCATCTTTAGATAAACTACTACTATACAGTACATTTGCAATAGTGATCCATTTTGAATCATAGAATCATTAAGGTTGGAAAAGACCTCTAAGATCATCAAGTCCAATCAGAATGGGCAACAGACAAATCAGTTGCAATAAGGGAAGGACTATATCCTCATATTTACAGAACACTTAACCCAGCAGTGAACTCCATGCTGATGGCAATGGTTATAGTAATGATTGTGCCATTGTTTTCTGGACCACTTGGAAGTGCAGGAAAAGAGCAGAAGGATGTGTATATGCAGGCACTGGTGGAGAGAGAGGAAGTTGATCATTCTGGGAGGCGTTCTGTGAATACCACTGAGATCACAATAGCTTAAAAATGAGTGGAATTTGGAAAAATATGTATGCTTGCAGGAAAAAGGTGGATGGAGTATGTAAAATAGACTCTTTGATTTAGGATAAATTCCCTGAAACCTACACACCTGAAATCTTCAGACAGGTAATGAATGAGCTGAGGGACATACAAGGAAAAACACTTAGGGAAGTATATTTTGATTTCATAAGAACTCACAGGTTCCCATCTTGGAAAATTAATTTACATGCTTGCTTGACATAAATGAGGAAGGTTTGGGTGCCATGGCTGGAGTTCCACTTGTTTTCATTTAAACTTCATAACACAACTACAGATGTGCCAGAAGTGGCCATCCTGCTATTACTGCTGTGTTTAGGTACAGTAATGCCTTCCTCATGGAACAGCAGGAGTCTGGATTTCTATCTGCTGAGTTGCCTCTCATACTGAAGAGTCGTAATACAAGTGACTGTAGAGGCAGCTTTGGGTGTACTGGAAGCTAGAAGTGGTTATCACCTTATTTCCTGCTGAAATTCGAAGGTTGATACTATTATTTTATGAATAGCTAATTAACCTCCAGGATTGGCAGAGGAAACATTTTGTTAACAGATGCTTCTGGCTTTAGGTAGAGGTGGGCCCAGCACTTGGGACTGGTTGAGACTTCCCTATGGATTGGTTCCAGGATGCCCAGAGCATGACCTGGAGGAGGAAAACCTCAGCTCCTCACTGGGATGCTGAGTGGATCTAGGGATGGGCAATGAAATACACACTCTGCTGTGACTGAAGGCCTAATGAGGGCACTGGAAAGAGTTGAGGTCAGTGGTAGGCTTCACAGTCTTGGAGAGACAGTGCAGTGGCATTAAGTAAACAGCTGAAATTGCACCTGGTGCAGTCTTTTTCTGTTTCCTCTTTCTGAGGCACTTCTTTGTGTGCAGGGCTAGCTTGGTTTCCATTTCTGTTCCTGCACTGTGTGGGCAATCTTATACCTGCATGGCAGAAAATGTTGGAACCAGCAAGCTGGAGCCACCATGGCCTTGTTAAATGGAGCTTGGCCTCAGGAAATCACTTGTTAGGTTTCAGTGCTGTGCTTGGCGAGATCCACGTGGAGCCCTTCAAAATGAAGGTAGAGAAATGATGGGCTTAATTACAACTCATGTAAATCAGTCAAATAACAGTGAGGGACACAGAAAGAAGTTGCCAAACAGCTCTTGGCACAGGCTGCATGGAGAGATAGGGCATCTCTGGAGATATTTGAGGCCAAGCTGGATGGGGCCCTGGGCAGCCTGATCTGGTGGGTAGCAACCAGCCCACAACAAGGGATTGGGGCTCAGTGATCTTTAAGGTTTCTTTCAACCTAAATTCCACGATTCTATCACTACCATCCTCCTTTGGATAGGACCATGCGGCAACAGCAACCAGTGTTTCTCTGAGCTAATAAGCAATTATATTAAATACTTTACAAAAGCCACCTCAATGCAAACCTACCTTCTTTCAGGCCATTCAGATAGGGCTGCACAAGATTTTGTGTTCTACCCCAGAACTCACCACCTGCATGTGATTGAATTGCCAGAAGGAGGTCATTGGCCATGATTGCCATTAGCCTCAGCACAGCAGGATTTAATCCTACCTTGTAGGGTTATTTGCTTCAGAGCTAGACTTCAGGATTGCTGGAGGAATGAGAGCTAAAAAGAGAAGAAAAAGGCTCTAGAAATTACTTTTCAGAAGCTGTATAACTGTGAGTTTTGTGATACTTTTTGCGATACTTTTTAAAGATGTGTAAGATCTGCAGGGTAAGGTACCAGCTGACTCCTTGGGAATTTTGTAAGCAAGTGTGTGTTTACTCTATCTCACCTTCATTTATTGCTAGCAGTTTACGGGCAGGTTTGGCCCAGTTCCATGACTAATGGGACAGGGGACCCACAGACCCACTCCCCGGGAAAGAGAAAAGGGAAAAAGGGTAGGGAGATGAGCCTAAAAACAAAACAGTGGCAACAATCTGAGGAGAAACAAACTCATTTACTAAATAAGATATTGGAATGCAAAATAACACAATATAATACAACTTAAGCTAATAAATCCAATAAAATGAAAGAGAGTCTCTAAAATTAAAGTAGGCCTTACTCTAGTGCCAATTATGAGATTGTTGGGGAGCACGATGCTGTTGGGATGAGAGATGGGATGAGAAAAGGAAGAGTCTTGTTCACATATCATAGTTTTATCTTTCTTTATGACCAGAGAACAGTAACAGGGCAGCAAAGTCCTCTGGGGAATGTAGTAGTTCTTCTCTTCTGAGAACCAGGTACCCGAAATTATCCACAGAACTGGAGCATAAACTCTTTAATCCCCAGTACTCTACGTGATGTTATGATGTGGAATACCAATAACCAAAAATCATAAAACCATGACACTTATGTACTCTGGTGTGCATTCAGGGTTGTGTGGGTTTTTTTTTTGTTTTGTTTTTGTTTAGCTTTTTAAGGATGATAAAGGGTTCTGTGGAAGTCATGGTGACATCTTTTTGTGAAAGATTCAGGAAATGACTCCATACCCATGGACTTGTATTTTTGTGGCTTGGAACAAGTCTCACTATCATTGTTTCAGATAACAATGTGGCTGATCTTCTGGGGTAGGTGTTGGGTGATGGGACAAAGAGGGAGACTACAGCTGCACAGGGACATCTGAGTCCTGTGAGCATAGGTTTGGGTCATGGATGCTGGAATGAGTTGCTGTTTTGTTCTTGTGGATGTCAGTGTCAGCATCAAATAATTAAGTGGAACAAATTCATGGAAAACAGGGACATTGGAAAGCTGAGAACTCATCCTTCCTCCGCATTCCACTGATAGCAAAAAAAGCCTCAACAAACAGAAGTTCTTGTTCTCAGTCCTGTGAGAGCTACAGCTCAGACATTCATACTGTAGTAGAGTAGAACTTGGTTCTGACCAAGTCATTGTAAGGTGCAGATATGATCTTGTTTCCCTTTGCTGTTTCCAAATGCATAGGAAGGATTTTCTGGTAAGAGAAAGAGAGTATTAAATGAATGTTTACTTCACTTTTAATTGAGCTGGTTTGTATGTTTAATGAGTCCCTATGGAAACTGCTTGAATCCTGCAGGTAATTGTAACCTCATCTCAAATCAATTCTGCATTGGAACGTCAAATACCTATCAAATCACATCTAACTGGGAAAACTGTGGTGGAAATGAAAGTGGTTTTGGGTGTAGATGCAGTCTGTTTTGCTTTGTGAGCCTTTTTTACCCTTTTAGAGGAGGCAGAAATGAATGGAAATCATGCTCCTTGCTGAGATTTATTGTGTAGTTGACAAGAAGAACGGGTTTTTCTTTACAGTTCCAGAAGTCATTGGCATAATTCTCTGCTACTGTCTGTGTAGTACATGCTGGTCCATGATTGGCAACACGTGTCATGGAGTATAGATGCAACTGGAACACTTAGGAATGGAGCTACTGGATCCAGTGCTCTCTGAAATGCAACAGCTGTTGGCAACTGCCTATATATTTATGTTGTATTCACATTTGCAATGATCAAATACTGGATGCTATTTTAAAATGTGACCCAGCGTGCTAAGGTAGCTCTTAAATCCACTGTTTTTTCCTTATTTTTAACTACTCTGTTCTAGAGAAATATATCTAAAAAGAACAACTTGATGTTAAATGCTTCTCATAAATAAATAATAACAGGCAATTTAATGGAAAACATTATTTTTGAAATAGCATGCACGTGTTTTAAGAGCCTCTTGGTGTCTGCATTTATACATTGCACTTTAGATTGTGTTTGCTTATTTGTTTTATGCTGTCTTGTAAAGTAGGGGGTATAAAGAGGTATCTGGGCAAGCTCAGTGAAACTGGATGGTTCTGATTTATATATATATATATATATATTTCAAAAACTGGTTTAATTTCACTGTTTTGGTCACTGGCTTTTTTCAGTCACTAATGTCTTTGTGTGTTGTATTTTCTGGTTTTGAATCTCTGTAGTAGAAGTATTTCTCTTTTCTTCACTAGAGAACAAACCCCAACTATCTGGCTGCCTAATGTTACCAAACACAAAGGCCTTCACATTATAAGTGATTACCTTGAAAAGAAGCAATGTGGAAAGGCAGAAAGAGGTGATGCATGAAAACTTTTAGTGGAAACAAATGAAATAAGCAGCTCTTCTGTCACCAGATCATTTCATGTCCTCAAATTAATTAATGGTCTGGTAAGTGAGACTCGGTGAAAACCAGCTGTAAGAAAGGACATTCAAAGCTTCACTGACAGAAGTGTAACGTGACATCTGGAATGAGAACTAATCGGCTTCTATGGATTTCTGTGTATTATAAACAGTATTTTTAATATTTTCTTTCTTAGCAGGTCAGTGATATTCTTGGCCATGACACCTGCTAATGCGAACAACCTTATAGCTGTACTCATGGACCTCAGTGAAAATAGGGTTTGTTAAAAGAGGAAATTGTTGCTTATTGATAAACTGATGCATTGAGATTGAATGTTTACTGACTGAGCCACTGGGTGTGATAACTTTGAGTTGATAAACCATCAGATCAGCATATGGAATCTTAAAGTGCCCAGTGACCTCTTAATTTAGACCATCACAGAACTAGTCAATACAGGGCACACTCTGATTATGATATATCCTCTTTGAATTTCAGAGTAATAAATGACCCTGGAACGTGTGTGCTATGTGCTTGCAAATCGTTCCTTTTAGACCTTGAAAACAACTGATGTCAACCACATGCATTGACTGAAACGGCTCATGAATGAAAACGACAACATACATGGATTGTATCTCACAGGAACCTGAAATATGGGAATGCTGCAGTATGTGGAAGTGTTCAGTTTTATGTGGAAATTTATACTGATATGTTTTCAATAGAATATGTTATAAATAGTGGAGAAGTAATAGCTGCTATGAACACTTCGGGAACTATGGTCTGCCTTTCTTGAGAGGTAGGAATCTTCAGTGGAATTGGGACATGAATTCACAGATGAATACTTGTCAAACCGTGGAATGTTTTCTATTCCAGCTTTCTAAAAGTGTTAAAGGAGTGATCTGCTCCCACCAAAAGAAACCAGTGACCTGCAGGTTATGCTCCCATTCTAAAATCCACCTTTAAGATATTTGCCCTGTAGTTCTGATGTTTTTTGTGAGGTAGGAACAAAATTACTATTTCTTCGCAAATACAGTGAACTAAACTAGGCAAAAGGGATCTCCTCTTTTTATTTTCCCTTTCTCTCTGCAATATGTGACACACACGTGAGAACTTGCTTTGAATGTGAGAGCTCAGATTGCGCTATGCAGCTCTTCTCTCTGGCAGGCAGGTGAAAATGAAATGCTTTCCCTCTGGCAACTTGGGAGAGTACCAAGTATTTACCTCTATGTGAGAGAGAGAGAGAGAGAGAGAGAGAGAGAGATTAGCATTTGTCAGTCGTTGAGAAGTCTGTTTTGATCTGTGTTTGCTTTGAAGGAAAACTTGTGTTGCCAGCAGACAAACAATGTTATTTTGGCTTTGAGATGTAAGCATCTCAAAGGTGATAAAGTTGCAAAATATCAACAGTTTGGAACTTGCTGGAAGTGCAGATCTCTCCAGGTAGGAGAGCCTATTCCACCACTATGAAAGTTTTGTGTAATATTTCCATGCAATAAACTATCTGCAAGAAAACCAGGAGAAATATAATAATTCTAAGCTTCAGGAGAGACTTTAAAAAGAAACAGACCTAAATTTCAACAAATAACAATTGTGATACGTGCACTTACAATAGCATCGCAGCATCCAACCAGAAACCCTTTGCACCAGGTATTGCACAGTTAGAAGAAATTGTAATGACTTCTGGCTGGCATTCTGTAAGTGATTAAGGGGAGGGGATGCATGTTCCCTCGAGAGAGAAAATGATTTCTTAATGTGCTGTAAGCACTTTACAGCAGTGCTAGGGTCGACCTTCTCTTCAGACATGTTGACTGTGGTTTCTCTGTCTTCTGTGGTCTAGGAATGCCAGTAACATTAGCCAGTAAGTTATCCACTAAGAAACGCCAGCCAAAAGTTATCATTTAAACTAATGGTGATGATTGTTCTCTGTTATTCAGAAACAACAACAAAAGTTCCATAGATCATTGCTTTCTGTTGTTTGTAAGTAGTAATCCAAGGAGTAGCCCTTGCTTATAGCCCCTGTTCATAGAGCTCAGGGTTGATGCTGTGACCTCTCATTCTCCTAGAAAGTTATTTTTGTAATGGCCATAAGATGCTCCAGCTCCTCTTCTTTTTGTCTGAGTGGGAAGGATGGATGCATACTCTCTGCTGAGTGGCCTCTCCTGCCCTTGCATTTTACTGTGCTCTTTCCTCTACCTCCTGGTTCCCTCCTTTGTCCTTTTCTCCATTCCTCCCACTGACCCTGCTTTATTTCCTGATGTTTTCTTTCAGCAAGGGTTTGACTCACTGCAGTGCTTTGTCAGAAAGTTTTTTTTTCTATCCCCATTCATTTGTTTGAGGCTTTCATCTCCTTTTTAAGTCACAGTCTTTTGAGTAGAGGCATCATTACTGTCAGTAATACATATGCTTATTGCTTCATCATTCTGCAATTTTACAGAGGAGTTGCATGGAGGTATATCTGTCATAAGAACAAGTGAGTGCTCCTGCCTCCTTCCAGAGGATCTTCTTCTGTGTGTCTGTATCTTTGATAGATTCCTGTGTTTTACTTCTCCATGGTTTAAGGTATAAGTAACATTTGACTAAAAGACTTATAGTTTGGCTTTTAAAATACGTATTTTGAGTAACAAGATCATCTTTGATCCAGGACATACAACAGAGCATTTTGCATTTCTTGCAATGTTTTTGAGCTATTTTTCCTTCCTGTACATGAGACAATAGATAAACTCCAACTACTTCCTTCCAAAGCAGTGCTGGAGATGGGGGGGTGGGGGGTAGGGTTAGGGTTAGGGTTGGGGTTAGGGTTAGGGTTAGGGTTAGGGTTAGGGTTAGGGTTAGGGTTAGGGTTAGGGTTAGGGTTAGGGTNGGGTTAGGGTTAGGGTTAGGGTTAGGGTTAGGGTTAGGGTTAGGGTTAGGGTTAGGGTTAGGGTTAGGGTTGGGGGGGGAGGGAGGAGTGTTAACAGCCCCTTTAGATCTGGTTTTAAGTTTGATCACTTGAGTTGTTTTGCAGCACTGCTTGTGTTTCTGAGCTCAGTATGCTGTTGGAGTTGTCCTGTACCAGTGCTACACCACTGGTAGGACCTGGGGTTGTCTTCTGCTGTTCTCATTGACATGAGAAAATTTGACTTTTTGTATTATTTCACTCAACTTCATTGACAGCCAAGAATTTGCCCCTTAACATAGTTGGGCTTTATCAGAATGGAAAGCGCATCAGCATATTTTTCAGTGTTCACTGGACTGTGTTTTTTTGATGTAACAGAATACGTGAAGTTATTTGCCATAACTTGATTTGGCAGTGCACTGTGAGTTGGACATACCTGACTTAGATGATGGGACTGAGTGTACCCTCAGCAAGCTTGCAGACAACACCAACCTGAGTGGTGCAGTGGATACAGCAGAAGGAAGAGATGCCATCCAGAGGAACTTTGTTAGATTCAATAGGTGGGCCCATGTGAATCTAATCAGGTTCCATGAGGCAAAGTGCAAGGTGTTGCATTTGGGTCAGGCCAATCCCAGATATGAGTACAGACTGATAAAAGAACTCACTGTGAGCAGCCCTGCAGAGAAGGACTTGAAGGGTCCTGGCAGATGAAAAACTTAACATGAGTCAGTAGTACTCCCTCGCAGCATGCAAGGCCAACAAAATCCTGGGCTTTCTCAAGTTTGTTTTTTCCCCCCGTCTTTTCAAGTTATATCTGGGATATGACTGAAAGGACCCCTTTATGGAAGGGTGTGAAGGTGTGTTAAAAGTTACTGCTGGTGGACAGACCTACGTCCTTGGGAGGCAGCTCAGGGGCAGCTTCTTCCATGAGTCCCATCATCCTCTCTTCATTCACCTGCTCAGACCGGGATGTTGAGGACAAGGAGTGCCTCTTGCTTTGCTGACACATGCACAAAACAGAATATTTCTAATGGGAGACAGTGGATGTTCCATAAATCAGAATAGTTTGTGTTTAGCTACATTTTCCTATTGTCAGCACAATTCCTTGGGAAAGGGCTGTGGTGGAGAAACAGCAAGCCAAGTTTTTATTTCACCAGTACCCTTGGCATCTTCCGTGAGTTCTTGCCTCTCACTGTATTTTGGAAGTTCTCATTTCCTTCTGTAGTACCCTTCTTCACGATGTCTCTGACTTCTACCGACACTCACCCTGTCTTATCACTTCCAGGCTTGTGCCTGCGTCAGTATTTTACTTTCCAGTTTCCTTACATATATCTCAGCCATGTATGTAGTGTTGCAGTGTGGTTGCTCTTTCTGCAGGCTCACGTATTTTTCTTCAAAGAAGTTTGAAAATAAGAGTGTTGCTCATAGTGTGGATAATAGCTCTTTTCAGATAGCGTGCTAAAACACTTGTCTTATATGGATGTTGATGTGAGTAAACTTGTAACCCATGAGGACTGTTCAGAAAAACACAGTTGAACATGTCTATAACCAGATTATGAGAAGAGACTGTAAATTCTGTTAGAGAAACTCTTACGTAGGTCATGCATGCATCAACTAAACTGAAGTAACACGAATTATTGTTCAGATCAATTCTGAAATACAGAAGTTGATATCAAAATGGCCTTCCTCTCATCTGTAGCAGAGAGAAGTGTAAGGGGAGCTATTCAGTAACATAGCAAGTGATGTTCTGGACCCTGAAATTTCTGAGATGCAGAGTTGACTGTGAAGCATCTAGAAGTCATGCTAGTGGTGGAGGGAAACTTTTCAAGAGCTGTCCAAACACTGCCTGCACAATGTGCAGCAGATACTGGCAGGTAGAGGCAGATGCCACTAATGCAGAGTATGCAAAATTTCATGTCACTGGGGCAAACCAAATTTCTTCAAGCCTTTCCAGGAAACAAAAAGGCATCCTGCTCAGCTGCTTTACATCAGCCACAAACTCTTACCGTTCTCTTGGTTTTCCATTGGATTTCTTGTCTTATTCTTCTTATTCATAAGAATGATAGGCCACCTTCCACTGTGTGGGACAGAAGAACTTCCCCTTCATTTTAATTTAGTCTTGAAGGCTGTTATTTTCTTTTACATTTTTTGCTCAGAGCCCATCCATTAATTGCAGAGTGAAGCTTGCTTTTATGGAAAATATCTACAAAGGAGAAAGGATGAAACCTTTGTATACCAATAGAATACTGGAAATTCTGTAAATAGTGACATTTATTGAAGCTTGTGAAAGGTCTCTGGTTTCACATGAGCAAAGCTATTGTGTTTCACTTGAAAAATGAGTAGAGAACCTCAAAAACACATTCAACTATAAGCATACGCTGAGCTCTAAAACAGGTGTGTGTGTTGGTGTCTTGCTGACACGTATGTAGGTGATGAGTGTTATGCATGTTACTCTGTCACAACCTGTGGCTACCATGACCCTTATCTCTGGTAGAATTCTGCTGTCTCTTTAAACAAAGAGGGCCCAGAAAGTGGTATGAGGCTGTAGTTCCTGGCAGGAGGGCAGGTGTAAATAAGAAAGGGAATGGGGTATGTTCAGCTGTACTGACACATACTGTCAGTTACTGAGATGGAAAGGGGATGGGTTTGTCCCAGTTGGACAAACTATAGTCCAGTCAACTTAGTGGGACTGGGTTTGGGAACTGTGGTGGGCATAGCTCTTCCTGAGAGTTGTGAGGTACTTGTGTAGTATATTAACTGTGCTCAGGTCACTTCAGTTTCTCCAATTCCATTTCATGTAATTTCTCACTCTAAGACTACGTTTTATCTGTGCCATGAATTGTTTCTTATCCTCACTTTCAATGAAGGGGTCTTTTCCTCTTTGTTTTCTTACAGAAACATTGCTGATGGGTACTTAATTCTGGGCTACCTTCTGTTCCTGAGGATTGATGCTGAAGGTGTGACACAGGAAATGTCACGGGCTTTTGAGTTTAATACATGGGGAGATACTATTGGGCATATTGATTCTTTTCTTCCTGTATTTCCTCTCTCTGTAATTAAGAACAAGTTTCTGCTTGTGCAAAAATTCTCTGTGCTCCTTAGAACAATTACTTATTCACAACCTGAATGCTAATGAGTCTAAAGAGGGAATTAATTGTAACAAGGAACAAAGATTTTCTTTTGGGTGGTGGTAATACTTGCTTTAATAAATAGGAAATGATATTTCCATTGGTTGTAGCACTGTAGGACTAGGCTTTGGCCTCACTCATGAACTTGCCCAGAGGAGTGAAAGGGGTATGTAACTGCTGCAAGCTATCCAGATTGCATTGCATGTGGAATAAGAGAATAGGGCTTACCTTTGTGCCATGTCCCACCATTCTTCAGGGGTAAGAAGGGTTGAGATAGCACATTGACATGTGCTGCACAGCCCATGCAGTTATGAAAAGACATGGTAGAATGGGCAGAGAGGATGTGGGTAGTGGATGTGTGCAGAGTGGTCAAGTGTTAGCAGAATTCAGCTGAGATGAGTCAGCTGGGTCTGTAGTTCAGGGAGAAGGCAGCTAGATAGGACAAAGTCATGTTTCTGTGCAGGATTAGATGTCACAATGGATGGACTGTAAAATGAAAAACTCAGTCTTAGAGAAGTAGTGATAAGAGACAGAGATCTTGTGATTTTCAAGACAGGAATTCCTCAGCAGATATCAGGAGAATAAAAAAAGTATTCTGACTGCTTTTTACTTCAACTAATCAAACTGGAAATGTTAAAAAGTCATTGTCAGCAGTTGGTAATAGATACAGTATAATGTACAGTAACCAGCGGAATTGATTGACAAGCATTTTCTATCCCTGACTTTGGAAACCAATAGTTGTCAATGCCTCTCCATTTCCTTGATGCACCACACAATGGCAGTGTTTGTCTCTGGTTTGTAGATCCAGGATATTTGGCGTTGGGCAGAGGCAATAACCTGGTCAGCCGTGCAGCTGAAAGATCAAGTTCAAAGTGAAAAATGAAGAACTCCCAGCAGTACTGTGTTTCAGCCTACTGCACAGCCATTTGCCCTTGTCATGAGCACCAGAGACAAAAGGGAAGCATAGTGTGCTCTGTCTTAATTCTTGTAAAGTAACCTGGAAAACAGAGAGAGTGCAGATCCACATCTCAGGTCACCCAGCACTCATATCGCATCACTAAGAATCTGATCCTACATCCAGTCCTCCAATTTTCCTTTTCAAATTTTCATCCTGAATCTGAGTTCTTTTATGAGTTCGTGTTTTCTCTTGATTTATTAGTGTGATAAGCTCTCATGTCATCACCAGAAAATAGGTTTATAGACCACCTTGGACACTGCTGTGGTTTCTTGAGAGATGTTTTTTTAACTTACGTCCCTCCAAAAATTGTATTTTCCTTCTTAAAGTTCTGAAGCAGAATCTCATTTTGGGTTTGAGCCTGTTGCTGTTCATACTGGTGGCTGGGATTGAGGATGAGGTTCATCTTGATCTTATGCTGGGTGATGGATTTTGTTGCAACATCTCAGGTTGGATATTAGGACATATTTCTTCTCGGAAACAGTGATGAGGCATTGGCACATGCTGCCTGGGAAGTGGTAAAGATACTGTCCCTGGAATTGTTCAAGAAACTTGGAGATGTAGCATTTGAGGACATGGTCTAGTGGACATGGTGGTGATGGGTTGGGGTTGAACTAAATTATCTTGGAGGTCTTTTCTGACCTTAATGGTTCTAAGCTCTTGAGTGAAAGAAAGGGCGTAGCTTTTAGATCTTGATTCAGATCCCCCTTAAAGTCAATTAAGTAAACCAGAATTTTCTCTTCCATCCCAGTGGATGTAGAACTGAGTCCTCAGTATACACTTGAGCCATCATTTTAATGAATTTCTCAGGCTCTGGGTTTGGGGTGAGGTTGCATTTCATTCAGCTGTAATGGAGGTGAACTGAGTCTTAATGTCCAGCACACTGTGAGAGCTCAAGCATCTCTGTGCCTGGGAGTTGTCTCTGGGAAGGGCTGAGGTCTTGTGCCACAGATCCACCTGCCTCAGATGCTTTTTGAAAATCATACTATCAGTCTGTGTCCTTCCCCTTTGATCAATGGAGAGACAGTATTCACTGCTGCAAAGGGAAATGTACTGAAAATGTCACATATGGTGCACAGTGGGCACAATACAGTGGAAACTTGAAAAGTATGAGCACGGGGTAAAAGTAAAATCGGGAGGTGCTATTACTGTACCCATATCTCTCCATTCATTTTTGTAAGGCATGTTATGAATTCAAATAATAATAATATAAAATATAAAGAACAGTGTAGTCCATACCTGTCTCTGGGAAATAGAAGTCTTTCACGCTTACCGAAGAAGGGCCACCTGCAATTACAGAGGGGATGTTTTAGGGAGAGGTGGACCCTTAAGAATGCTCAGAGAGGTGAGCAGTCGATGTTTCTGGGGTAAAACTGACAGAATATCATTTGAAAACTCCCTTTGCTAATAGAAACACTGTGTGGTAGTAATGGAGCTGTGACAAGAGGGGGCAGGAATGCTCCACACTGCTCATGGCTGCGCTGAGGTTCACTTAATACAAGGGAATGGAAGAGCCATCTGCCAAATAGCAGACTGAATCATCTCAATGCAGTGCATAGAACCTGTTACCAGGCCACAGCAGTGTGCTGAAATGAACTCACGGTGTTATGTAGTGATGTAATTTAAATGCAATATGTTTTTTCCATCAGGCTCACAATAACCTCACGTACCTCTGCATCTTGTGGCTGTACCTCTGTGGCTGAGATACGTTAATCTAAATCTTATGAAAATTCAGAACTGTATGGTTGCACTTCTGTGTTTATGGAAGAGCTGATGACATTGGGGTACGTTTCTTTCAGAGGTTGCCTGGTGTCCTCCAAGAGAGTTGCATGCTATATTTGAGTATTTGCTTTATCCCAGCAGTGATTTTATAACTCTATCTATTGACTGGGGAGGGAGTGGGGGCAATACAGACACAAAGAGTGATGACACCGTATCCCAGCCCTATGCCATGTGTCATTGTGTTCACATTAAGTGATCTCTGACACTGCATATGTTGACCTGGGATTTGTATTGTGTAGTGGATGTCACAAACTGGAAAACAGCTGATTTTTAGTGGCAGTTTGGGTGCATAACTCAGTCAAGAACTCCTGAAGTTCTCACCCTCGTTTAAGAGTGAATTTATGGCTCAGGCAGATCTTGTCATTTGTCATTACGTTATTGAGCAAGGAGCAGGTAATGTGAACCCCTGGCTTTAATTACAGCATTTGTGAGTTTCAGGGGAGCTGCATTTCTGATAGCTTCCTAAAGCTTTTTTCTCTTTTGTAAGCAGTTTATTTGTCTTTTCAAAAATGAACCTTTCATTTCAAATGGTTCTTTCAATAGATCCGTTCTAGGACTTCTAAAGGATAGATCTATAGATAGCACTATGGAAGGGTAGAAAAAGATCCTGTTTCTCATAATACATCAAGAAATTAGAAGTTTGTATGCACTTTGAAGGAAGAAATGTTGTGGATCTAGCTGCGATAATACTAATAAATAATAATAGCATGAAATATACGAATAGCATGAAATGGATAAATGCACTTAGGAAAAAAGAGACAGTATTTTTAAGTATCTGATCATTTTAGAACTGTTTCAAAAATAGCATTCTGTTCTGCACTGCTAATTCTGAAACATGAAATTTGGTTGGACACATCACATTTGAAATCCTCAGGTCCCTACTTCTGTTTTTTCATCATTACAGTGGCTAATAATATTATCTTTCAACAAAAAGTTTCAGAATTAAATCCTTCAATCACATCACTCTTCAGCAGTATGCGAGCATGAATTCTACCACCAAGGAGAGAAATGTCATCTTTAACTACAGGACGGTTCTATATTTCTTACTTGAGTCTTCAGTATTGTTCTTCTAATACGGAATGGTGCAAAATATCACCTATCTAAAAATCAGCTTGTTAAGCCAGTGTTTAATTTTTGTGGTGTGGAAATGTTAATGTGCAGAGAAAAATGTTGAGAGTAGAGGTTTATTGGTAATAGGAGACTTAGGAAATATGAATTATTCTATGTTTTCAGTAGTCAAAGCTTAATACGAAGTTCAGCACAATAATGCAATTAATTTGAATGCAGCTGATTATCAGCTCTTGTTAGCTTGAAGCAGTAAATGGGACTTTGTGTGGCCTTATATCCAAGGACATAGTAATGGAGTTGATTTTAAAGATAAATAATTTAAGACCTTCATGAATTCAATCTTATGACTCTTAAAAATTAAATTAATTGAGTTCCTCCTTCTGTGTCCAAGTAGCTCTACATTCAAATATTTCCTATTGGCTGCTGATAATACCTATGAGAGATTTAGTGGATCAGTTGTCTATTACCTGATTTGATCCCACCTGAAGCCAATTTTCTTGAGCTGAGCTAGCAATAAATTCTCAAAAAGTGTAGGAGAAAAATCAGGAAAACGTGGGGGTATGGAAAGATCCCCTTGAAGCACACCTGACTGTGGTCTGCCTGTGGTGGGTAATATTCTGTGGTCTTCAGTCACACACAGAGTTGTGAGATTATTGCTGGCATAACCTGTGGCATAACTTGCTCATCTCACTCTTTGTGACCTGGATTGTGGTCCGGTACTGAGTTAGCTGAATTTGAAGTAATTATTTCTCACAGTTTTCTCCCTTGAAAATTTGTTTGGTAAACCTGCCCTGATAGAAGTAATTCTACTCCTGCAATGTGAGGAAGACTTTCTAGAAATCATTTGGACTGTAGTTAATTAAAATGGAAGATTTTGAGTGCCAAACCACAACTGCTTTACAGTGTCTGTAATCTTTCTTTATGCTGACGCAAATACATGTGTTCTACATCTGCACTGGAGCGTTCAGCCCTGACATTCCTTCTCTAGTGCATTATTTGTGAAATAAAAGAAAAAGGCTGGATGTGCCTTATACAGATGGGATATTTGATCAGCTTGGAAATGCTTCCACCATGGCTGCAGTGCTCTATTCCTGACCACCTGTGTTCCATTTAAATTGGTGACTAGTTGGGAGTTACTCTGCTTTCGCACAAGTTCATTACTGTTAACTGACAGTGGGAATCCCCAACCGTTCTGAATGTCCATTCTGAATGTGTTGGGATCTGACTCTTGCTTTTGAAGATCGTAACTGGTGAAACAAAAGTTGCTTTGTTTGCAGATGTGTTGTTATCCTTGCAGAACTGCAACAGTTTGAAGACGTATTTTCATTCAGCTGGCACTTGCAGGCAACCAATATTAAAAATAGTGTTGATCGTATTGCACTGAGCCTGTGTCAACAGCTAGAGCTGTCAAAACAAACTGGAATGAAATAAACCTCATTTTATCTGTTATTTGACACACAAAAATAGATCTATTGTAATATTGCTTGGGTCACACTTTCTGTCATTACATTGGCTGATTCTTTTTTTTTTTTGGTTTTGAGCAGACCTGGAACCTAGCAAAGTTATAAACCCAATGAATAGATACTGCCAAAGTATATTATTGTATTGACTTGGTTGTTAAGCAAAGATCATCAAGCTTTGTCCCTTGAATTAGAATATGCTTCCTCCTTCACCCTGCATGCTCTATTGCTTTCTTTTCTATCCAGCATTTACATATCTAGCATTCATCACAGATTCTGTTCAGATACATAACAGAATCCCATTGGGTCAAACAATGAGCAGTTCTTTGGGAGGATTGCTGATAAGAGGCACAGCCTTGCTTGGGACTCTCATGTTGCAGAATGTCAAAGGTGATGCATTGTGGTAGCTCAGCCTGTGAACACAGCCTGAACATAGCTGATTGCTATGCGGTTCAAAGCACAGCTCTAGGGTATAAGCACTGATGATCAACATGAAGTCTTGGGTGCTAAGATTTGCTTGTTCTGCTCAACAAATATTTCTGTCATCTCATGGTTCGTGATGAATTTTCACACAAGATTCCTTGGAAGCTGCCAATAGATGGGTGGATAATAAGAGGACACATTTATATGTCCATTTTCATATTCCAGCTCTGCAGTACTTTGTAAAACTCGCCAAGATTCTTTTTTGCATATCACAAGTATAAATAGTACTGTCACACCAATGTATGCAGAATAAACTTATCACGACCATTTTATAAGATGGGAACTAAATGGAGGAAGACTAGGGAAATGGGCAGATCACAATGATAAACTGCCTTTCACTGCAGATCCTGAGTATCAGTGGGTGAAGCAAATCACATCAGAAGATGGCCTTGTCCTCCCTGGCCTGTTCTAGTTTTACTGGGATTGCAAAGATACAAAAGCTTACAGTATCACTAATGTATGGGAAGATGATACAGTAACACTGAGTGTGTACGTAATGACAGCAGTGAGATGGTCTGGATTACATTGTCTCAACTACCTCTGTTCTTTCTGTGGCCAAAAAAACAGCAAACAATCCAACATCTGAGCTGAAGATCTTAGCCCTGGTGAGCCAATTGCTTGCATGTGTTCTAGAAGATGCAATTCCAAGGACCTGGGCATTTTTTTTCTCTGTAGAACCATATTATACTACAGCTATTGAACTGTTGCTATCTATAAGTGCAACGAGGAAAGAGTATTTGTGTATTTTTAAAAGAGCACTTCCCTTTATTTGCTCCCCTTTGCTTTGAAGTAAAGTTCTCCAAGGAGAAAAAACACCACAATTAATTTTAGTTCCTCTTTATGAGCACTCCATGTCTATGCTTATCCCTTAAGCCCCCACCTGGCTGTGTGGCGGAGCTCCATTTGTGCCTGTTGGGTTCATGCGTTTGCTACAAATGCTTTCACTTCTAACCATAGAATAAATCATAGAATGATTTGAGCTGGAGGGGACCCTTAAAGGTCATCTAGTCCATCACTGCAATGAACAGGGACA
The DNA here is from genome assembly GCF_002078875.1 of Numida meleagris. Taxonomy (NCBI): domain Eukaryota; kingdom Metazoa; phylum Chordata; class Aves; order Galliformes; family Numididae; genus Numida; species Numida meleagris. The sequence continues at coordinate 50,546,615 of NC_034412.1, forward strand.
TGCACAGCTTGATCAGGTTGCAAGGAGCCTCTTCCAGCCTCACCTTGAGAGTCTTCAGTGACGGGACATCCACCACCTCTCTGGGCAACCTGATCCAGTCCCCCACCACCCTCACTTTGAAAGGCTTTGTAAGGAAGAGTCCAGGAGCAAACATTATTTGACTTTGCATGGGAGAAAGTACTTATTTTTTTCATTTTTCTTTTTCTGCTGCTTTTATAACCCCAGAGGAGTAAGGATCTAAGTGTGGAAAGATAGAATTTGTTTTATTAGACTGAATGATATATTTAGAATAAACCAGTGAGCTTTCAGCCAAGCAAACTGTTCTCCCTTCTGCTGTTTTGTGGCATATTCATCATCCAGATTTCTCTGTATCAAATTCCAAAACTGCTTTGCTGCAGTGAACGTGGCTGTAAGTAGGGTCAGAGTGTCTTCAGACTGTGCCTAAAGAAGTGGTGGACGCCACATGTAACTGCTCCACCAAGAGGGGTTTGCTGTTGTGGAAGGAGATTTGTGTAATTGTAACAAGAATGAGTGTCGAGTGAGGAGATGATATCACTGTGTTGGAATGGATTGGGTATCCAGGCCAGGAGATCTTTTATTTATTAACTTAAAATAATAATATTGACATTATCATAGTTTCTGGAGGTTCTTCCTGAGGCTGGACTAGGCACTGAAAATGCAGAGGTGGAAACCAGGAGCAATCTGAAGGAAATAAAGAGGAAAATGAGTGATAAAGTTATCTGCCCAGGAATTTATGGTGGGAAAGAGAAAAATGAGTGACAAGAGCCTCTGAACCCAATGTATGTTCTTCCGATGAGGCTATGCCCCTAGCCAGGTGTGTGATGTGGCAGCTCTTGGTGGATGCATATGGAGATGTTGGTGCCAGCCCGGGCCCATTGACAATGGAGCACCCAAATGTGGCAACAACAAAGGAAGCAGGGAGGGGAAGGACTGGGTTAACACAATGTCAGTGCATAACTCCACATTCTTGGGAGAGTTTTGCTGAAACATTGACTTCTAAAGAAAATATTTGGGGATCATTATTACAGGAAATAAATTTCATAGTGTTTTTAACTTCTATCTATAAAAAGCTAGAAAGGATACCGAGCAGACAGCACTGGTCTGCTGAGCGGCCCTGCAGCTGCTTTGGCTTCACAAATGTTTTGCATGTGCTGTTCTTAAAGAGCAAAGGAGAACAAAATGGGGGAAAAAACAACACCAAAAGCTTTGCTCCCCTCATCCAAATCATGAGAATTTCTCCCCCTCCATTTTTTTAAAAATAATTGTCCTGAACATGGTCTGCATTTTTCCATTGAATGTTTGAAATAATTAGTAAAGGCTTTAGCTTCAAGAAACAGCTGTTCAGAAAATCAGCCGTAAAAAGGGCCTGACAATATTTGCAAAGTGAAATTGCAATTATATAAATTCTAGCTACTGGATTTGTAAGCATGGGAGCCTGGGAGAGCAGAGCTGGAAAGCTCTCAGTTACACTGTAGAGAAATCCTGGTTTGTGTTACAAGGCAAAGGCTGTGCTTGGCAGTTTGCAGTGAGCATGCAAATCGGATTGCAGACCTGTACCCATCGCTTCTTCTATTTTGGTCTGGAAGTTGAGTGGCTGCAAGGTTCTGTCTTTAATGATTTCCTCTTGACCGCTCTAATGAACAGCTGCACAGCGTTGTCCAACACCATTTGGAGTATTTACTGGCCAGCATTCAGCTGAGATGAAACGGGAGACACTTCATCTAATCGTCCTGGATGGCTCAGTGTTTGCACTTGAAAGTTTTCTTTTATACAGTCTTTGAGCAAGTGCAGAACAAATTAATGTCACAGTTTGACACCGACTGACCTTTTGAGAAAGATTATTGCTCGGGAGCTCTTGAGGCATATTTTACAGAGCTGTTTGCTGTAGGCTGGAGTAAGGAAAAAAATCATTATTCAAATTGTATGACTATAAATCCAAGCAGTATCCAAGGTAATGCAGCTCTGTGAATTAAGTTCTTGACTGCTTCTACTCGTTGCTGTTAACAGTGGTTTGCACCAGGACATCAGATCCATGTAATGCTTGAAAACTAGATCCAAAGTTTTTATATTGGGTTAATTCTGAAGGCATGAAGGAAGCTCACAACTCATTGCAGAATTCTGGGTCTAGCTTCTGCCATCTGAAGCTTAGGCCACTGAATCAATGCTTGTGGTACTGATGGTCTTTGTTCCTTTGAAACTGCTCGATTCCTTTCTTCTTGGAGCAGCATTGCTGCACCTTGTTCCAATGTGTGGTCCCCAGGAGGTGAGGAAATGTACTTCTTCAGTGCTCTTTTGAGAAGTAGGGTTGGTATTTGGGAAAGTATGTCCAACAGTAGCCTACAGCAGCTTATTGAAAGATGGGAGAAATAGATGAGAATGGATAATTGCTGAAAGGACTAGCGAAGAATGCTTTAATAGGCAACTAAATGAATAAATATATATCATGTAGCAAACCAAAACTTTGTTGACTTGAACGTTTCTGCTGTACTTAAAAAAAATAATGGCCAAATACATTCTTCCCTCTCCTGTTTTTCCTCTAGCACCACCTTTTACAGTGAAGACAATTCCTTCTGCTATGGAACAATTTGTTTTGTCTCATTTTTAAGGACTGCAGCACCAGGAGTCTCAGGGCTCTGATGATGAGCATTGAGCCTGAGGGACTTCCCAAGTTCTCAAATCTAGTAGTTGATGAGAGTGAATATAGTTGTGTTTCTAAGCAGAGGTCTGCTTAGTACAACAGCAGCAAGAAAGCAACAGTTGGCCTCAGCTGGTGCAGCCCACTGTTTGGTGAGCACCGGTGTGTCAGACTAAGGGTAAGAATTGGTGATGTTGGCTCATATGGCATTCTTGGTAGGGTCAGAAATAGATGCTAGGTCTCTCTTACTGAGGGAACTGGGATTGCTCAGTCTGGAGAAGAGAAGGTTCAGGAGAGACCTTATCGCTCTCTACAACCTCTCTGAAAGGAGGTTGTAGCGAGGTGGAGGTCAACATCTTCTCCCAGGTAACAGCGATAGGATGGGAGGGAATGCCTTCAAGTTGTGCTGAAGGAGGTTCAGGTTGGGTATTAGGAATCAGTTGTTCTCAGAAGGAGTGGTGAGGCACTGGCACAGGTTGCCCAGAGAGGTGGTGGAGTCACTGTCCCTGGACGTGTTCAAGAACTGTGTGAATGTGGCACTGAAGGACAAGGTCAGTGGGGATAGGTTGATGGTTTTTAACACCAATATATGTGCTTTAACAGAAAGACAATTTGTTTTCTACTCTCCAAATCCCCAAGCACTGTTTTTGAAAAGCATTGAGAACAGCAACTTTTCATTTGAAATCCTGCTCACATAGGAGACACATTCACTTACGGGCAACAAATCAAGCTACAAATTGCTGGTGCAGACCTCTCAATTCAACTGTGAGAGGTGGTTTTGACAGATGCATTTTTCCCCAGAGACTGTGTTTTGTACATCAGATTGAGGTTAAATTTGAAGGATCTGAGGTAACATTCCAGGGCTCCATCCATTAGCCAGCTAGCCCATGCTGTCTGCTGTAAAGCAGTGTGATGGGAAATGTGACCCAATGCTTGGGAATTGAACTAGCGCCAACTGCACTACAGCGCTACATCCATTATGTCATACCACACACATCTGATAAGGGAAGACATAATGCTGTTGGATACGTTCTTGTATACAAAAGCTCTGCAGGTCATGGAGAGAGCTGTTTTTTATTCAATAACTGAGGTATGCAGGTGCTAATTGGAACCATATGCACGAGACCAACACCAAAATTTGTTGCGCTACAGTGAAATGAAGACTTTGCCCTTCTAGGGGGCAGGAAGGGTTAGTTTTAGATTAATCTTTATTTTTCGATACATTCAGGCAGACATATCATTATAATGTTTGCATTCTTTTATTTCTGTGTAGCTCAACAAATATTTTCTTCTATTTCCTCCATCCATCAGAAGCCCTTTGGATACTGTTTTACTGGAAAAAACACTTTGTGGAGGGGTTGAAGTGGTGCTGAAGGAGCAGCAGGTTCTTTGGCTGAAACAGATCCTGCTTCCTGTTTTGCTTCTCTTGGATTTCTGTTTATCTTTTTCTCCTTTCTACAGATGTTTTGTCGTTGCAGCAGCTATACCAGGAATCTCAATAGTCCATGCACAAACCATCATTGGTCCCTCTTCAGAGCTCATTTAGGAGTCAGTGGTAGGGTTTGGCATCATTAAAAATAGCAATGTTACTTTCCAAAATAGGTCTAAACTCATCAAATCAGCTGAATTGCAGCAGTTAGTGTAGTTTGGACCTGAAGCGTAATTCATCCATTCAGCAACGTCATAGATGAGCACAAAGGGATTGTTAAAATTGGTGTGTTTTGCCATATGGTATGAAAATCAGTTTCACCAAGAGATAACAGTAGCCCCTCTGTGATAACAACAAAAAATCATCAAATTTGAGCTATGTGGTTAGATGCAGAACAGCCAAAATAAAATGTATCCTTAAAAATATGCACTGGATCAATACAAGTTAAAACTAATGTTAGCAGACATGAAGGCACAGTGCAGTGTTCAAAATTAAAGACTTCCGCAGCTGAATGTCAAAAAAAATGTAATTCCTGTAAGACTGATACAGAATTTATTTTTTTTTGTATAAGAACAGGCAGAAGAAGCACTGAAGTTCCAATTAATATCTTATTATCCTAGAGAGTGTTTCAAATCACTTCCCAAGATGTGACAGTCATGAGCAGACATGTATGATGCAGTGAGCTTGAAATGCAAATTTTGTGCTTCTGAGTTTCTCAGAATCATGTTTTCCATCTACAGTCATGAGGAAGAAGAGAAGGATAGCACTAAATGTCGCTCTGCTACAAGAACCTTGCCCCTTTATAAGCAGCTGTCATTTCCATAGGCAAAAGAATGTATTTTTAAGAGGGTGGAATCTCCAGGTTTGTTTCTGTCAAACACACTCAGTGTATCTATTAAAAGAACTAAAAGTTGAGTGATGAGGTGAGATCCAGCAATGGAAGTGCTTTCAATTTACTGCAATTGGTTACTTCTATGTGGACCAATGAACTTAATGATGATAGAATATGTGTTCAGGCTGACATTGGGTTGCATTTATTCAAGCCATCCATGGCAAAGTATTTTATCTTAGTGATTTACCTCTCTTCCTCTATCCAGATGTAGAGAGAGCACCTTCCTCACAGGCCAATAGTGTGACAAGGCTGTGATATCCAGTCCTTGAATTCTGCCAGCTACGACGCTTTCTTGATCTGTACGTTTTCCCTTACAAATGTACTATAGTTTGGAGAAACAGCATCTAAACATCCATGTAGTAGGTCAGGTAAGCTTCCACCAAGCTGTCATTGCAATGTCTGTGTCTTGGATTCCTAACAAATGACTCCCGTCATCTTTTCACATCATCAGTTTGATTTATACAGAGAGTTGTATACAATTTCTTCTCTTTCAGAACTTTCTTTGTTGTGGGCTTTTTCAGCACGATTTATCTTGATGAACATTCTCAGGTGTGTATACACATCCGGTGCCTAAATACGCACCTGGTGTCTAAACAATGGTTTGATAATGAGCATGGTTTGATAATGCAGTTGACCATTCCTTGTAATTTAAATCTATTTCAGATCTATTTCACTGTTTTAACACTGTAGGCATATTTTTCCTTTGTTGCCTATTTTCCAGTGAAAAAAACAATAAATGTTTGATCTGTGTTTTCAAGCTATACCTTGTTCTCTGAGAAGAACTTCATTGAAATCTATGACTCAGAAATGCATTAGATTAATTGCTGAGCGGCAAAGGGATACTGACATAGCCAAATGGGAAAATGTTGATGATTGCACTAAATAATCTCAGAGTTCTTTCCCAATCTTAACGATTCTATGTTTTTCACAATATTTTTGCATAGGTTTTATTTCATTTTCTCTTCCTTCCTTTCCTCAGAATGGCAGCTTGCCTTGATGTTGGCATAGCTCATGCATGTATGTTCAGGACTCCATTCAACAAAATAGCTGCATTTGAAATTCCTGAAGCTAATTGTGCTGCTACTTTAAAAAAAAAATATAAAAAAATTCTAATCTGACCTAGAGGTAAGTTTCTGTGGGGCTTAGCCCTAGGCCTAGCTTTCGTGGTTCTCTCTGCCTGCATCAGTACGCAGGAACAGCCAGCAACTGATGCTGTCCTCGGCCACCAGCTATCCTTCAGCGCATGTTTTACCGACACATCTCAGCACGAGCAAACTGTTTAGAAGAAAACTCTGACCTATTGCCAAAATAGGAGTACATGTTATGAAAACATCGCAGATATTTTGTATTTGGCATTTGTTTCTAAATGTATGGATGGGGAAGCCCTACCTATGCCAACACCTTCCACAGCTCTCCGTGAAGTGCAGTGAATGTGGAAATAAGAAGCAACCCAGTCCTTTTCCATCTGAGCGACTGGAATAACTTTAGCTGGAAGACCAGCAGGGGTTGAAACTGGGGTTTGTGGTCTCTACTTACAATGAAGTTGATGATGCTTTCTTGGGTACTGATATCAAAGGCTGTTCAAATTGGCAAGTATGTAGATGTGGAGTACTGGTACCTCTCCTTCAGAGGGCTGCTCAAAAGATTCAGAGTTTTTATAAAATTGTTTATTGGTTGCAGTAGTCTTTTTGAGTGGAATGTAGTGATCTCAGTGCAATCCCTAATTAACATGTTACCCGAAGATCATCCTATATTTGGTTTAGTGGGCGTGGTAGTGATGGATTGATGACACTGTTTTCTTCAAGTCCTGTTTATGGCAATTTCTGGGGATGAAAAAAATAACTTAATGCCACTGATATTCATTTTCATGTTTGCTGAAGTTTTAAGCAACTAATGAAATAAATATTGCTAAGAGACTATCTTTTTATGCTCTTGTGCCTTGAATTTGAAATGGAATTGCAAAACAAACAGTATTCTGTTGTACTTTCTGTGTGGAGACAACTCAACCAGAGCTAGGAAAGACCAAAAATAGGAGCTCTGAAAAAATGAGTTGAATTTTCTTGCTAAACATATAGCAGAACAAAGGTGTGCATTACTTACTAGTTTATGCCATAGCTTTTCTAGAAAAAACAGATATTTGGCCAAGCAGCACTTGGTCCAAAGCTCTCCAGTTAGGATGCTGATGCTGTGCTGTGCGTTCAGTTAGAACTGGCTCATAGAGCTGTGTTCTTTGTTGCTGGTTGGGCGTAGTTTAACTCAAATGGGCCAAGTAACTCTGCAGTCTTGAGAAACAGTTATCTGTTTTGCAGATTTTCTGCTTATGTAAAAATACAATCCCTGTAAAACAGCAACAAAGAACATTAAGAAAATCTTTTTTCATTTTCTTTTTCCTCTTCAGAACTACTTGTTCTCCTCCAAAATAATGGTTCATTACCCAAATGGATAGTTAACTGGCATTCATTACAGTTGAAAATAGGTAAATATTTCTCAGTTTAAAGAATCCACTCTCACCAAATGCTAGTTTGGGATGCCTATGGCCCAACTCAAACCATTCTATGATTCTATGAATTTCTGCCTCTACTGAAAGAGGCACTGATAGCAGAGGGCAGTTCATCTGTTGTTCCTCCTCTGATCCTCTGTTCTGAGAACCACAAGCACTTGCTTCTAACCCTGCAAATGAACCAGAAAAAATCCAGTTCGGCTTCTCTTTTTTACTTTGAGGAAAAGCTCTTCTGTTCTTCTCTTCATCTGAGGATGTCTCTGTGTCTTATTTGTATCAGACTTGTAAAGAATGAGCTGCTTGGAGCTGAGATTTCAGTATTGCTTCTGCTTAGTGTGGTTGGCCAGAGGAAATAACCGAAGAGACCCCTGGGTTAGGGTCTGTGCACATTTCCAGGAGAGAAATGGAGAGTGAAAAGTGCCTTCTCCCTTTTCCCTTTGTAAGCAGTTCATTACTTTCAGAAACGTTCATATCTTAGGCTCAGAATGAGTTATTCCTGCTCATTTCAGAGATGATTATTGTGACTGAGAAGAGTGTGTACAAAGATGCCAAAAGTAGGTGGGGAGTATTGAGGAGGAGGGCTGAGATAGCACTGAAGCAGAGATGTACATCAATGTTGCAATAGCACTGGGGACGCTCTGTGACTGGAGGGGGCCAAGGGTCCTGCAGGGAAGGAGTCAAAAGGAGGGCAGAGCTCATCTGGATGTGTTGGGCTCCTGTGGGAGAAACTGTGATCTGGAGGAGTCAGGTGTTGCTGGCAGCATCTTGAGGATATAACTAACTGTATCTTGCCAAGTTGTGGGTGGCATCCAGAACCACCAGAATCAGGAAATAGCACTGTTAGCATTTACTGTCTGTATCAATCCTGGATAGTTCTATATGCATAGCTGTGGAAGTAGAAGGATCATCTGGGCATTGCAGAAATGCTGCTGTGTTCTGATTAGGGGTCCTGTACCACAGGATCACTGATGCTGAGGCAACTGCATTGCTTCCGCTGTTTGTGACGAGAAATGCATTTCCTCAAATTCCTGGAATTTAAACTCCCACATATGCTTGTGGTTCTTCATATTGAGCATAAATCCTCTGATTTTTAATCAAAACCAGTAATTAATTACGAAAGCTATGGTCACTGGCTGCACTTGGTTGCAGGCTGTTCCCCATGTAATAGTCTGACCAGTTCATGGAGGCAAAAGAAATGCACATAAATTGTGTTTTATTACCAGCTTGAACCATTTATTTTGACACGAAAAGGCAAGGACAGCTGAAATAAGTCCTTTGGGGAGAAAAAGTCAATCTCCACTGGGTCCCTACACTATTCCCCACATCCCAATTATACTCTGCAGCTCCATAAAACTTTTCAATTTTGAAAAGCTGCTCTAGTTCTATGCTCAGTGGCCCCAAACGACAATAATTTTGCTTCTGGCTGTCACTTGATATTGCAAATACAGCATGCTTACAGCAGAGTTAGGAAAGTCGCACATGGAGCGCATTCTTTGGAATCCTCTTTGTTTTATCATTGCAGAACAACCCGCAAAGATTTGTATTATTGCACCTGAATAAATAGAGCTCTGCACTTCACCCATTGAGGTCACCGCACGTGGCTTGCAAGGGGAGCATTCTTCAGCTCATTCCCTACTGCTCCTGCTGAACAACAAGAGCCTCGGCACCCGTGCCATGACCAAATGTCACACAGTGCGTGTTTTTGGTACTTATCTTGAAAGGCCAGCTGCTGGCCACCAGTAGTTTTCTGTGCAGCAATATTTTTCTAGCAAGTAGGAACAGCATTCATCTACGCAGTTCACTGTTACAACTACCAGCACAGTTTTAGCGGAGCAGACCTGCCAAATTCTCTAAATATTTTAATTTCATTGTAATGCATAATAACAGGTGTACAACGTAGTTGCCAGTTTCTGCTTGCTGGTTGGGAGAGAGTAAATTATTCTTTGCAAAATGAGAGTGATATTTAATTGATATTTTAAGATAGAAATAGCTGACAGAAAATGGTCAAGCTTCAGCACTTAGCAGTTAGGTTGGTAGCTCCTTTCCACAGACGACAGAGGAACCTGTCTTCCTTGAAAGTTATTCTCATCTGCCCAGAATGATAAGAAATGAACAATTTCAGAGATGTGTTTTCCATACCTGTTTAAGTTTCTTGCCCACAGCTCTCTAACTCTTGCACATGTGCACACATGCTCGCTCTCAATGTTTTTCTACTCTTCTGGAGGAGAAGTTATTGTGTGGGTGAAAATGCACCCTCCTTGTGCATTTTGACCACGACTGCTCTGCAAATACATTTTTTAATTTAGAAGTCTGAGCAGACACAAAAGCCAGATTTCCATGGTCTTGGCTGCAGAGCCTTGTGCGGCTTATATGATACGACTACTGCTGAGCTGAAGTCTGATTTGGGAGCCAAACTTTTTTTTCCTACATTGTTCTCATGGAACCTAGACATTTGTACTAGTCAGGATACACTGCCAAAATCCAAATGTGAAATTGCACCTCCTGGTCACTGGTACTGTGGAAGGCATCTCAAAATCACTGCTTCCAGACAGGTCAAATGCACGTACATGGGTTAGGCAAGAGGCCATGATGAGCATTCTCCGATGGGTGGGCTGCTGCTGCTGGTCTACCAGAAGAGCCTTCTTTAGCTGCAGTCAGAATGGAAGGGGAAGATTACACTTTTCCTTACTGCTTCCATGCTATCCTGTTTGTTCCTCACTATTGCAAAGTAGCTTTCAGCCTTTTGCTTTTCTTTATTAAGGCTTGCTGAATATCACAAGTTTAACAGCCATAAACAAAGAGAGTTTCATGGTCACCAAGAGCAAAGAGCCCATTAACATGGAAAAAAGTTGTTTGGCAGAGCTCAGAATTCTGAGATCATTGCAGCCTGACAGGAGAATGATTTATTTCCCTATATTGATTTTTTTGTACCATTCCTTACATGCATTCCTATTTTTTTCTGTGATGATCCCAACAGTGTGGAGCGTTGTAAGGAGAACCATGCAGATTCACAATCTGGACTGGCATATTCATGGCTGGTGAGGAGATTTTTATGGTACCCGATGACATTGATACACTGCAGAGTACAGCAGATAGTTCGCACACTGTGGGACACATTCTGAGCTACAAAGCCCAGGCTGAGCCATCATGAAAACCATTATAGTTTGGGCTGGAGGAAAGAATTTGATTCAGTCCTGTATTATTTTCTTTCTGAAATTGCCTTTTAAGCCTGTTTCTTTCTGAAATGCTTTAGGACATCTCCTTTTGCCACACGCCAGAAGTACAATTGGTCTCCCAGGTCATCAAGATCCTTGAGGTCTACCAATGGTTTCTGAGAACAATTAAGAGTTGGGCTAACAACATGTGGTTTTGGAGTTGAGGTTGTGTGTGCATTTATCTCAGCCATAAAGAAGGCAATCAGGGTTAAAACCTGCAGATATGTTTGAAACCTGGAGGCTGTAGCCCTGAAGTTGTGTTGATTTCTATAGTCTGAGGGTGTGGTGTTCCTTGTCTTGTTATCTGCCAAGATTTGAGCTTTAGATTTCATTTTCTTAGCCTAAAGGTATTGTTGCTACCTCATGCTTCAGAGTAGTATGAGTATATAAGTGTTTCCCTGATCGGAAATAGAATTCATACAATTTTCAGTGATTCTCTATCCAGAGGAAAACTCCAGAATTTTTCTCACTTGCTCTGCAGTGTTTGTATCTGAGAAGGAACCGGAGTCTTTATGCTCACTTCTGAGGTCTCTTCCAGGCTTCTTAAAATAATCCCTTTTACATGCAGCACTTCAGAATGACCACGCTGGGAGATAGGGAACTGCAGGCAGGGTTTGCATCTATCTAAACTATCTTAAAAAGGTGCCTATGAAATAGATGTGGTGGCAGTACTGCCGTCTCTAGCAGGCGCGTAGCAAAGAGAAAAGTAAACAATTTTCTAAGGCTGAGGCAATTTGTTATCCTGGTTTCCAACCTGCATGTGCCTGTCCTGGAGCAGGCGTAGGACTGCTGCAGGTAAGAGCAGACAATGAGCAGTGCCAGACCATCTGAAGAAATGCTTGCAGAAGTGTGGCTGATCCGTTCTGGAGGTCAGGGAAGTCTGACACAGGGGTTAATCACTTTGGATATCCTGCAGGCATATCCAGGGACTTTGTGTTTGGCAAGGGACTTTATGTTTAATAGCTGGGGATAATGCTTTTGTTTACACAGCATAGTATTTCATCAAATGCTAAATTCTTTAAAAGAAAGTAAAAACTACAGATTTAAAAGTTGCTTATGCTGGAATTCTTGGCTGAGGAGGAGTGAGATACAGAATGAATTTCCAGCACAATGGGTGCCATCAGCTGTAAGTGAAGAAGAGCTTGGGCTGCACAGTAGTCACTCTCATAGGAACCCAGAGAAGCAGTGAAATGCACTGAAAGCAGAGTGAATTCTTCCCAAGAGTGTGAAATGCCCTCCGCCTGGAGAGCAGGGCTGATGTGAAGCCTCACTTCCAGGACACTGGACTGTGAGCCGTGTGGAGTCCAATGCTCCTTCAGCCTATCTGCAACCCTCTCCTGCAGCCCTCCAGACTTCTTCTCCAGCAGGTGATCTCTTTGTTTTGTATTTCCTGTGAAGGGAAAGGGATAAAGGCCTCATTCAGCACTAGTAGAGCTCGGTGACCTTGGAGCCACGAGATCTGTGTCACACCAAGTCCTATATAGGATGTACTGTTTCATAGCATCACAGAATCTTTTAAGTTGGAAAGGACCTTTAAAGGTCATCTGGTTCAACTCCCCTGCAATGAACAGGGATGCCTACAGTTACATCAGGGTGCTCAGAGTCCTGTTCAGCCTGACCTTGAATGTCTCCAGGGACAGGGCTTCTACCACCTCTTTGGACAGCCAGTGCCCTCTCTTCTACAGACTGAACAGCCCTAGATCTCTCAGCCTGGCCATGAAGGGGGGGTGTTCCAACCCTTAGATCATTTTAATGGCCCTCCTCTGAATGCTCTCTAACAGGTCCACATTTCTCCTGTACTGAGGACTCCACATCTGGATGCGGTACCCCAGGTGAGGTCTCACCAGCAAAGAGTAGAAGGGCAGGATCACCTCCCTCGACCTGCTGGCCATGCCTCTTTGGATGCAGTCCAGGATACAGTTGGCTTTCTGGGCTGTGAGGGCATATTTCTGGCTCATCTTCAGCTTGCTACCCACCAGTACCCCCTGGTCCTTTTCAGCAGGGCTATATTCTATCCTTACATTCCCCAGCTTGTACTGATAGTGAGGGTTGCCCCAGCCCAGGTGCAAGACTTTGCACTTGGCTTTGTTGAATCTCATGAGGTCCACCTGGGCCCACTGCTCAAGTCTGTCTAGGCCTCTCTGGAGGGCATCCTGACCCTTGGGCATGTTGACCACATCACACAGTTTCGTGTCATCTCTGGGCAGCTCATAAGGACTTGTTTGTCTGAAGGGCAGGGGAGAATAGTTGTTGTGTAGTTGTTGATGTGTCTGCACACCTGCAGTAAGATTCTCTCAGGCGTGAGTTTGTGCGTGGGTTGTACCCTAGCCTTACGTTGTAGTGTGTCCATCAGAATGTGTTGCATGCTTCTGCTGACTCCTAGTTTTGAAGCTTTGTTTATTCTGAGGAGGTTCAAGAAGGGGAGTTTGTAGGTGCATACGGAAGCTTGCAGTTAACTTCCAGCTGCTGAAAAATTGCCCGGTGAAGTCCTTTTTTTCAAAGTAGTATGTAAAGTGCTGTTGCAAGAAGCAGGTGCTATCAGATTTAATTATATTTACTGTTGGAAAGACACAATTTATACAGTTGTTTAAGGAATGTGCCTGAAAACTGCACTGTTTACACATCATGCAACTCATACAAAAAAAATGTACAATCAAACACAGATTGTGTTCGCATCCACAGCCTCAAATCAAATGAAACTCTGTATTGTAATTGAGCAATTATCCCAGCAGGTTGGCTGTGGTGAAGCCTGCTGTGGTTTGAACATCTGGCTGCTCTGCAGGGTGACATCTGGAAGTTGCAGGCAGAAGGACTGCAGGGATGCGTTACCAACTCAAGACTTAAGAGTTCCAGTATGGTTTTCCTGCTCTGTCACAGGGCTCACTTGCTATCTTGGGTGCTCCTGATTAACAGAATCACAGGAATCAGGGAACAGTACTGAAGTAATGGAGCTTTGCTCAGTGACAGCTTTAAGGAAAAATTGGCATATTACCTGTGTTTTTGAGAAAGTGCTAATATGTTACTGTGTTATTTAATACCTATTCTTGTGTATATGTCTCTATCCTGTCCTTAAAAATCCCCCAGAGTGATTGTTTAGTCCCCTTTGGTTCCAGTGGCAGCACATTTATCATAGACACACAGAATATCACAATCTGTAAGGAATCCATACTGAGCACTGAATCCAAATCCTATAAAGTGCTATATGTCCTATAATGTGTGTACAGAGGTGGTCTGGGCTTAGCTTTGGCCATTGGCACTCTTGATGCCCACTGTATGAAGGTATAGGGGAATGAAGTAACCCTTCAGCCCACAGCAATGCTCAATATCTGACACCAGCACTGTCTCTGACATAGTTTGAAGCCCAAGGCTGTTTTTCAGCATTGGCGTTATGAAGTGATGAGAGTGTCCCATTGAAATCTGCTCTATGGGAGATATTTTGTTGACAGATTTTGTCTGAGACATCTGCCAGTGTTGATTTAAATGCATGTCTAGGGAAAACTTGACAGAAAATGTGCACTTTCCGCAAGCAGTAGGGGCAGTTCAACAGAAAACAGGGACAGCTGTGTTGGGTTCTTTTGTTTTTTTTTTTTTTTTAAACAAAAGACCATAAGCAAAGTGACCAGCATCACTGAAATCAGTTGTTTGTAATAGTTGCTTCAGACTGAAGGTGCCCCAGTCAACATTTTAAGAGCTTCAGCTTGAAAAATTGATTTGGCGTGAAAATTGCTACACTTACAGTGAATTATATGTCTGAAAATGTTCATGCTATTTCGGAGTTACAAACTATTAAAAATAATCACCCAGCTTTCAAATGTTGGCTTTCATCTAATGCTGCTTTGTATTCCCTTATCTAAAGACAGAGGGTTGTTATTCCTGATTTGCATCCTTCAAAGCTTGCAAATCTGCTGTATATTTTAAGAACTCTCTGTAATTGAGAGCTGATAATTGACTTGTGTGCATGTGGGCTTCAGCTCTGCTGTCGCTGATTGCAGAACTTCAAGGATTCGTCTTGATCCCATTAATGTCAATTGGAGATGGGGTTTCTACACTGATCTTTCCTTTTTATCAGAAATAGGCATAGGAAATGTTTGAAAATTGCTCTTAATTGGTTGGATGCCCTTCAGGAAGAATGTAGGTGTGCTTCTGTAAGTGGGAACTTTCCCTTCAGCCCCAGACATTGAAGACCAAAGTGTTTGAGTCAGAGAGTTCTCAGCATTGGTCTCTCACGTAAGAATGTGCATTGTGTTAAGACTGTGTTAGACTTTACATGTCCAGTCCCTGAACCCTAGCAGCTTTGCTGGTAACCTGAGGGATGTCATTTGCCATTGTGGACCTGTTTGTATGGGTGAGAGAGCATCTGCTGTTGGGAACAGCCACCTCTTCCTCCCTTCTCCCCAGCTGGATCGACACAGAATTAAGCCAGGAAGTGTGAGATTTGCTGGTATGGCTTCCTTTTGTCCACAATAAATACTATGGTTAATGGAGTGAGTAATTGTTAGCAGAAACCTTTTCTTTGGAGCAGTGTTGGTGGGCTCGAAAGCCTCTGTATTTCCAATAAGCATCTCCTTTTTGGCAAGGCTGTGCTGATGTGGGAAGGATGCATGAAGTCCTGCTGAGGTCCCGGTGCCCCAGCCCAAGCTGCAACCTCTTCAAGCCTATGTAACATCAATAAATGGTGCAGTATGCATGCTGCTGCCTCAATCAACGTGTTGGAATCACGCTGTGGGTTGGTGTCCCCAGTAGCCACTGCCACAGGGAAAGAAGACTTGGACTTTCTCTATGTATGGACAGTTTCTGTTTCCCTACAGACTCACTGTTCTGTGGTTGCATGGTGTTCCAATGACCACCAGCAGCATATCTAGAAGCAGAGACCCCATCATAGAGCAGAACTGGTGATGTAGAAGCTGCTTCTTTGGCTTGCTGTGTGTGCTGGTGTGTTTATGTAGCAAACCTGGAGTGGAGATGTGGTGCCTGAAGCTGCAGCATTCCTTTTCTGCAGAGCAGACACTCATGTCTGCCTTTGCTCCCCACAGCAACTGGGCTGAAGCACTGGAGGGTATGGCTGATGAGGCTTCATGAACTGCAGGGAGATGCTACTGCATCCAAATGTCATGCGTTTTGAAACAGTGTCAAATAAAAGCCCTTTTCACAGGTACTTACCTGCATTTTTGGTAGACTTCTGTGTCCAAGATATGTGCTCGGTGTGCCATCATGCTTGGATCTTGCTGCTCACACTGAGCATTGATTCAGAAAGTTTTGGATGGTTGGTACTTACGTAAACATAGGAAATATAAGGACAAGACTTAGTGGGCATGGTGGTGCTGGGTTGATGGTTGGACCTGGTGATCTTAGAGGTCTTGATGATACTGTGATTCCTGGAAAATTAAATTAATTTACATGATCCTAGGCAAAAACCTCAGTAGCTTGCTAGATTGCTTTAGAGCCGTCTGTGCCACTGATGACTTCTGTGGAAGTTTTGTATCTTGAGCTTTACTCAGATTCCAACAGTGCGCCTACAAGAAAAAAAATATGTAATTGGAAATGTGATTTATTAAGAATTTAAAATAGTTTGGCATCCCCAAAGACTTCATACATTCTCGAAGTTCCATTTTTGCCAGTACACAAAAGGCCTTTCCAGATGTTTTTCTTTCCTTCTAGTTTCTAATTGAAAAAATATTTCCATCTACCACAAATAATTGGCATACATGAATTACATGCCTAAAGTAGTCTGCATAAGGTCAAAACAGGGTTGTTGTGTGCTGTGTTTTTTTTTTGGCTTTTTTTTTTAATGTATCAGAATATCACAGTATATGCAACAATGGGATATGCAAAGATAGATTTGTACAGATTTTCAGAAGAGGGCTGCCCCCATTTTTAACCTGTGCTTGAACTGCAGGTGGGAATTTCAGCAAGCAAAAGTCAGTCAGCTGTAGGTTTGCATTATGGCAATGGAGAAATACTCTGTTCTGCATCTGGAATTCATTTACTAGATGCACAGTTGCACCTGCAGAAGGGGAATCCACTTCTCCACGACCCAATACGCTGCTAGCTCAGGAGTTTAACACAGTGAGTGACAACTCTTTGAAAAGATGTTGGGGCCCTGCTGGAAACTGTACTCGTTCAGAGCTCTTAATTTTTTCTCCTCCTATCTCCACTGAGAGCCATTGTGGAATAAGAGATTTTTTTGTGTGCTGTGGTGCATTTTTTATTCTTTAATGGGATGGCTTCCTCTTCTCTCACTCTTGTTGACAACTTGAAGTGTTATCCTGGCAGCTGAATTATTGCAATTCATGGCAAAGGCAGCATGGACTCTAATGCGTGTTTACTCTTCCTCGAGTTTCACCCTCTTTGTTTGCTGACTTACCTGACTTAAAATCTCAGATTTTCTTTGCCCCCTCATTTTGCCCCAAAAGCATAGACATTCCTGTGAATCACCCTTGGCTTAGTAAAGTGAAATGCTCAAATATTTTTTCACCTGCTGTTTTGATGCAGGCTTGAATAGCTTGAAACAGTGCAATTCAAAATGATTCCTGAGGAAGCACGTGTGCTTCCCTGCTGTCCCTTTCAGAAGTGTCCTATTGGCTCAGGACCGACAGCGGCTCATGCTCTGCAGAAATGCTGAGTGTAGTGGGAGGCAGTCCAACAGAAACAGGACTCAAAATGTTGAGGGAGAGGAATCATCTCAGAAGGGTGGGGCTTAGTCCTACTTTCCTTCGTTTCATAGAGTCATAGAATTGTTAAGGTTGGAAAAGACACCTAAGATCACCAAGTCCAGCCACCAACACATCCCCACCATGCCAGCTGACTATGTCCCTCAGCGCCACATCTCCATGGTTCTTGAACACCTCCAGGGACAGCGAATCCACCACCTCCTTGGGCAGCCTGTGCCAGTGCATCAACGCTCTTTCTGAGAAGAAAGATTTCCTAATATTCAGCCTGGCACAAAGCAACTCCTTCTCATCTTATTTCTGCCAGTTCATGCATTTCCAGATTTTTTGCCTGTCACAGAATTCTGGATCCTGTTTGAATATGCAATGTTAATCTCTCCTTCACTACTGTCTAATTAAACCAAAGACTCAGAAATCTGTATCAACTGGGAGAGGTGCTCAGGTGCTTAGGAATGCCCTGTGTTGCAGCTGTGTGCATTCTTAGCACTCAGAACCAAGTCCAGCTTGGCACCAAATAGACGGCTCTTCCTAAAGGTATTCTTGTTTATAACAAGCCTCTGCCCTGCCCTTCAGTTGTCAGGAAAAATGTCATCATCTATCACCAAAACACCGAAGAGGATTGCCAACACTTGGTGTTTCATGCAGTGTTCCCCAAAGGTTCTGAACCTTGTTGGAGACTTTCTTTTAACCCACACTAGTGTTATCACTGTGTTGGTGTGTGCATTCTTGTCACATGCACAAGGAAATCAAGGTCTTTTTTTTTAAATTTCGGAGACTCAGAACATAAAAACATTAGAAATTCCTGCTTGGTTTTATGAACAATCTTGGTAAGAGAGTGTTTTACATTCAGTACAAGGAGGGTAGTGACGCTATCTCCCTTTGTAGTTCTAGGAAAAGCGTTATAGCTAAAACTACACTGTTATTTTCAGCTCTTGGATGTGTTGAGGGACGTGGTTTAGTGGGCATGGCAGCAATGTGTCAGTGACTGGACTTGGTGACCTCAGTGGCCATTAAGGTTTTCCAGCCTTAATCATTTCCTGTGCCACTTTTCTAACTCCCACTTCTCTCTCTGGGTCACTCCACTGATGTGGCAGGTGGAGGTCCTGAGACTGCAGTAATGGACATTGTTCTGTGAATTGCACTTCTGGTGGGAAAATGTTGAGAAAGTATTAGCAATGGGTGCACATTTAGAAGGAAAGCTTGCAACAAAAGGCTGCATTTTTAGAAGTGACATGAAGCATTGGTGTGTGTAAAGATGAGCAAGTAGGCCAACAGCCTTGTATCTCCCTACAGTGAGAGATCCAGGGACCAACCTAGTTAATGTGTTTCTGTGCAGAAAACTCCCCACTGTGTCACTGCACATTCCACTTGGCATCAGTAACTACTTCTCTGCTGTTGTGTTGCTGTTTTTTTTTTTTTTTCTGGCTGGAGGAATTTGAGTTGTGACAGAATGAGAGATCTGCAGGAGTTGTGGTTTGCCCACCAAAAACAGGATGGGCAGGTGTAGGGACTGCTGAGGTATTTGTAAGTAATTGTAATCAGTTTTGGCCTGCTCAGTACCAAAAAATAAAATAATAATAATGAGAAGAAATAATAATAATAATAATATCTGAAGCCTCCGTGAGGAGCCTAATTGAACCCAGAGATCATCAAATAGAATGTCTGAGTTCCTGAAGTGCTCTAAAAAGAGCAAAATCTCTTTTTATAGTTCAGAAGAAGGGACACGGGATTCCATCTGTTTCATGTCATAACTACAGCAAGTTTCAAATAGCATTTATCTGTAATTCTTCAAAGGCACTGTGTGAGAAAATGATGAGGAAAATATTCCATGTCTTGTATCTCCAGCTGAACTGTTAACTGCATTGCGCCTAGAAGGCCAGCTTCTGTTCTCCATCACAGCCCTCAACTGAAAGCAGCTGAAATTGCACAGAGCAATGTTTGCTGCCCTTATTCTTGTTGCTGGTGATCGATGAAGAAGGCACAATTTGATTTCCAGATCATACCAGACATGGACAGGGTTGGCTATTAGGAAACATGCTTGTTTTACAAAAACCCACTGAAAAATGGAAAGTATCGCATGTGAGAACAAAAGTTCCCTTCTGAGATGTCAGATCCACTGCTGCAAGAGTCAATATCTGCCATTCTTACCAATTTTTTCCTCAATTTATTAGCAGATAGGGATTCAGTACAGTCCTTTCTGCAATACTCGTCTTCAAAAAATTACATTCCTTGTGTCATTGTTTTTTTTTTTTTAATTTAGAATTATATAGAAGAGATGATACTCATTTAACTGTAGTTATTCTTTGTGTATAATTCACTTTTTTATGGTGGAATAAATATATAAACAGAAAATCCACAAATAATCACATTCCAACTTTATTTATCAAATTACTGTAATTATAAAAGCCAATTTCCAAACAAATAATCACAAAGTGTAATTAGTGATGACTCATATGCTTATCTGTTTGTTTCATGGGCATCTCTGGCAAACCTGTCCTCTGTGCAATTATAGTCTTCTGTATTGCTGCTATCTTCTAGAGCCTGAGTTCAAGATAGTTAGAAATATGTGCAAAAGTCAAAGGGTAGTGTAAGTCTTTGGCAGGAATATTAACTGCCTCAACCACAGCAATCAAAGCTTTTATTAAACATATTTGGTAAATGCCAAGAACCAGAATTTTGGTATGAATTAATAGCATTAATGAGATATTGTTAATAGGATGCTTGTCCTAATGGTATCTTTGCTCGCTGTTGGCAAAAGCTAGACCCTGTCTCTAAGATGAAAAGGTTGAGAGCATCCTGATTGCCATGCTTCCAGCTCAGCTTTTGGGATTTGGGTTTGACACTGCTCAGCCCTACCTACAGAAATCAGGAGAATCATCATGGAATAGCTTAGGTTTGAAGGGACTTAAAAGATCATTGCGTTTCAACTTCCCTGCTGTGGACAGGGTTACCCCCATTAGATTAGGCTACTCAGGGCCCCATCCAACCTGGTCCCGAGCACCTCCAGGGATGGGGCAGCCACAGTTTCTCTGGGCAGCCTGTGCTAGAAGGACTGATGTGCTGCTGTTCATCTTAATCACCATGGCTTCCAGCTTGGCTGCAGAGACCGTGGGGTGACATCTGCAAACCATGTAGTGAGAATGAAAGCCAGTTTGCAAGTGTGAATTTTCCACCTCCTCTGGAAAATTTTTAGATGCTCAGAAACAGAAGAAGTTGAAACAGAGTGCCTTAACAGCATGAAATTCCATAATATAGGTCTGATTCACGCTCTTGGCAGAGAATTAATGCATTTGGGTGGCGTGATACAGGATTACTGTGCATAAAAAGCTTAAGCATTGAAACCCATGTGTAGTTTTGTTCACCATAGCACAACCTTCTTGAACATTACGCTCCAAGCCTAACCAGAAATATTGTTTCTAGAGAAGCAGAGGTTCATTATTCTCACTGTACAAGGAGTAATATGTTTATTGCAAGGTCTATATTCTCCAAGGAGACTTTCTTCTACCACAGCTTCAGGCAGAAGCTGTGTGGGGAATGACATTTTGGAGCAAGCATGCAGAAAGCTGAGCACGTGCTCCCAGGCACCAGATGTGGAGATCCTGTACCTACTGTGCTTCAACAGCCAATTACTCAAACCCATAATATTTTTGCTTCTGAAATTAACCACTTTATGAATTACACAAAAGGAAATGATCAGTGTTGACAGCTGATTCTTTGAAATAGGGGGTAATCACAAACACTATTAAAAAATACGCCTGGAGTTCACCATTCCACAGTGCTTACTCTCATCAAATTGGTAATAGCATTTCAGAACAGCATATCCTTCCAAAGTCTCATAATTTTCCAGGTATTGCCCTGTCTGACTCAATAAATCTCAGTTTCTACTCTTCAGAAATCATTATGATTCCTGGGCACTGCACCAAAATTTGCAGATGTTTTGAAGATGTCCTGATCAGCAAAGCTTAGGACATGCGTGTTTTAACCTATTATATAGATATAGCATCCTTGAAACCAGACTATATTAACTAGTTAGACAGTCCAGCACAAGGAGGCATGAAATACTGTCTGTTAATGAGCATCTTTGTTTCAGCTCTGACTATTACAAAATAAATAAATAAATAAAATCAACCATCTGCCTTTTCCCTTGATCTATTCAGTGATATCTGTACATAGCTGCTGGAAACTGAACCTTGTATCACTGTTGTTTACCTTGATTTTGAGTGATTTTAGCTTGATGATGATGAGAGTTCCTCTGTTGCAGAGGGCAATAAAGCTTTTTACAAGTTTCTGTAAGGGTGACAGAAACATCATCTCCCTCTGGGTTTCATGCTGCTTGAGAATAATACATGTTCTGATGTGTAGGCTTTCAAGTGACTTATTCAGAGCTTACCTTGAGCTTTTGTTTCCATCAGAGATCACTTAAATATCTTTGTAGTATCAGTATTGGCATAGTTTTGAGGAGTCTCCAGAAATGAGAGATTTTTTGAGGGTTCCTTTCCCTCTGTCTCCAAATGCTTATTCTCACTATTTAAGTCATACTTTATGTATTTACCTTTCTATAAAGCTGTACTAAGCGTTAAAGATTATTTTGTGCTCAAGAAAACAGGAAAAAGAACCTCTCTCCCCCAGAACCCTTGCAAACATAGAAAAGGAATATAGATGATGCAGGAATGCCAGCATATGAGGAGTGTCTGAGAATCTGTAGGCATCATCACTCAGCATTAGAGTCAGGAAGCATCAAAGCAACTTCTGCCTCTCAAAATAGTCATAAGTGTTTTAGAAGGAAACATGAGAGAATGGAATGAGTTTCTCCCGGGCATGAGGAAGCGTTCTAAGGAGACACAATGGAGTTGGCTGAGCATTTTCTGTAGTTAAAGTAATCTTGCAACTAGATTGTAAATTCTTCAGATTAAGAAGATTGTCACTTCATGAAGGTTGTCTCCTGGTGGCTTTCTTCTGACCATGCTGGACATTTTTTATGGCTGTCTTCACGTGTGGAATATTACTCTTCTTCAGTAGTCTTTGATCTTGAGTCCAGCCCTTGGGATTGTTCACACAGCCTAAATGCAAGTTGATGTGTTGATCCAAGCATGGAGGTAGGCAGTTGACACCAGAGAGGAACATGGGTATAAGAGAGGATTGGCTAAGGCTTAGTTCTGCTCTTTCACGTAATATGGATGGATTTGCCTTGACTACTTGTCTGTCAGACAGAATGAGGGATGTCTCTGAGACTGTTTGATTTTAGAATGTACAATTTGTGTAGTTACTATAATTTGTTGAGAGGGATTAATAGGGTTTGGATCTTGCCTTTGCAAAGCTGGAAAAGCAAGTGCCAGAAAAATAAAGGGTACCATTTCATTTGCTTTATATCAAGCTACAGTTCAGTTGGGTACCATGGATGAATGAATACTAGAAAGGATGAATGAATACTAAAAAGGATGGGAGATAAATTAACTAACTGAGGAAAATTATTAAAACCAAAAGTAATGACCTGAGTTCTACCCTGAAGGCTCTGTCTCCAAGTCAAGCAGTTAGCACATGACTTGTGCTGCATATCTGATCAGCCTCGTATTTCCTTTTGGACTTCATCTATTAAACTATTTTTGAGGTTAGCTATGTTATCACTGAAATGCTGCAAAAGCAGTTGGCTTAAAAAACAGCGACCATCTCTGTTCATACTCCACAGAATTGTGGTTTGCTGATGCTGTGCAACTTCTGTGCAACTTCATTGCTGACGAGGATCAGGCAGCCAGGAGCATCTCCTTAACATGGAGGGCTGTAGCCTCACTCCATGGAGATGAAGGCAAGGAGCAGCTTCATCTGGACTTTGGGAAATCCCCCAAGAGAAGGTAACATTGGGCATGGTGGTGGTACGTTGATGGTTGAACTGGATGATCTTGATGGTCTTTTCCAACCTTAATGATTGCATGACTCTATGAACCTGCTCTACTCAAAAATATTTTGTGTTACTGTAATAGTGCCAAGTGACCTCGAAGTACTTGTAGGTTTGTGTCTGTTTGTTTTTCCAGTTAGCCAAGAAATTTTTGATGCCGTAAGTCTTTTTCTTGGAGCCTCCTGGCCTCCTATGCCAGACTGCTGAGTTAAAGAGGGGTGTGCATTCACTCAAGCTGTTAACATTTCTCTTTAATGTAGATGTTTCGGTAAACATTAGTCCTGGCTCTTCCCGTGCTTGTAGTGGGCTAGACTTGGAGCTCCTGGGTTGGGTATGGAGGAGGCCACGAAGCTGCTCAGAGGACAAGAGCATCTCTCCTAAGGAGACAAGTTTGGGTAGCTGAGCTTTTTCGGCCCTGAGAAGAGAAGGTTCTGGGGAAAAACCTCACTGTGGCCATCCAGTACTTGAGGGTAGTTAATAAACAAGAGGGAAATCAACTTTTTTACGAGTAGATAGCAATAGGACAAGGAGGAATGCTTTTAAACTAAAAGAGGGAAGATTTAGATTAAATGTTAAAAATTCTTTACTCAGAGGATGGTGAGGCTCTTGCACTGGTTCCCCAGAGAAGCCGTAGATATCCCATCCCTGAGGCACTCAAGATCAGGCTGGATGAGGCCCTGGGCAGTCTAATCTGGTGTGTGGCAACCAGACCACAGCAGGTGGTTGGAACTGGATGAGCTTTAAGGTCCTTTCCAATCCAACTATTCTGTGATTCTATGATTTCACAGCATCACCAGAAATTATATGATCAATCATGTTCAACACGAAAAATTTGTTCCCTTACAGAAAATGCCCAGTATGAGGTTAACTAAAATATTCATTTCAGCCACCAGCCTGCAGAACAGCGTTGCACTTTCATGATTTCTCTCTCTTTGTGTCTGTGTGTCATCAAAATTTGACCAAACTGTTTGCCAGTCATTCCCTACAGCTATGTTTTCTCTTTAAAAAGATGCACCCAGTTTTGTATTTGTGGAAAAATACCTTAATTACTTTGCTTATGAAAATCAATGTTTGTTGTAGCTTCATGTTTAATAATTAAACTCTGTTTACTGTTCAGTACTTTAAATAATATTTAATAGCTCTGGTTTTAAAAACGGGTGTCACACAGTGAAATGCAATTAAGGCAGCTGATGAAATGAACATGACTAATACAAATTACTACAAATGTAAACAAGAACAAAATAAACAAACTGAATGTTTGCTGGCCCTTGAATGTGCCCTGGAACATATAGGCATGGTTAAGACCTGTACAATTGTGGCTTTTAAATATGGCTCTCCAACTCCAGTGATCCTAGATAAGTAATATTTGTCAGCTCCCAAGCTTAGAATCATAGAGTCTTTACGGGTCAAGAAGACCGTTAAGATCATTCAGTCCAACCACCAACACGTTGCTACCATGCCTGCTAACCATGTCCCTCAGTGCCACATCTCCATGGTTCTTGAATGCCTCCAGGGATGGTGACTCCACCACCTCTCTGAGCAGCCTGCTTCAATGCATCATCACCCTGAGAATAAGTGTTTTCTAATAACCAACCTGAACTTTCTTTGGTGCAACTTAAGGCCATTATCTCTCATCTGATCCATAGCTGCCTCGAGCAAAGGGTTTCAGGTTTAGCATTTCTTGTGTATTTCGTTGGACTCAAAACACTAAATGCTGGCTTTTCCCTGTGCTAACACCCTTCATCTGCTCTGCCTCATTCTCCTGTTCTTTTCACAGCTGCTGTGATTGAACCGATTCACTTGATCCACAGTAAGTAAACAGTGATAAGTCATTGTGCTGTATTTTTAGGTTCATGTGCATAGTGATTCAAAAGACTCAGATGAGCAGAAGTTTCTGTATTCTCCATCTAGCATTTTAGTATTATTTTTTTAATTTCTTTTTCAGGCTGTCAACCATATTTTTGTCTTCAAGCCAACATCTTTTCGGGTGATGTGTGTGCTTGTGCAGTTGATAACATCTGATTGATTTTTCTCCTTTATTATGTGTTTAAATCTCCCATTTGCAGACATCTTGCTATATTTATCACAAAGAGCCCTCACCTCATGTTTCTTTCTTGTAACACCCTCATTAGAAGGCTTTGATTAAGCAGGAATGTCGCCGTGTCAGGCTGCTGGAGCCCCGCACGCGTCTCCAGTGTGTGGTGCAGACGCTCAGAGCAGGAAGTTGTGAAGCAGACCGATCTGACTGGAAAAGGGCCAAAACAGGCAGAAGACTTGGAGGAAATGATTTGGTTTTATGGTTTTCTCTCATAAATCTTCACACCATTTTTTTGAGAGCTGCCACAAGTACTTGGAGGATGTGATGTAAGAACAGGGCACCTATGCTATAAAGTTATGCGTACCCTGCAGAGATGTGTCCTCCCCATTTGCCCCTTGGGGCCGCAAAACAAACAGTTCTTCATCATTTCAGGCAGATGACAATTGCCAAGCACTTAAATGGTTAGCAGTTAAATGGTGGTGTTGAGAGCTCAGCAGTCACACTTGTTCACTAGGATATTTTGCTCATGGTTTAAAAGAGTTTAGTGTTGCCATAGCCAGGAGCAGCTTTATTTGTGTATCTGTGATACTATCTTTGATAAAAAACGTGTGTTTGTTCTTGTGGCATGTTTTGTTGGCTTGTTTTTATGTTTTTAAAGCTGAAGATCTTGCTGGGGAAATAAGCAGGTATAGAGACTGTCAGAAGGAGAGATAGGAAGGAGGTGAGTAGTGCAGACTTGTAGCACTGCCTAAGGAAATTACACTGTACCTCTGAGCATCCCTGTGCCACCTGTGAAATGTCCCTAAACTCACACCCTCACATTACAAACATCATGGCTTGATAGTGGTCTTTCAGCATCTAAAGGGGAGCTACAGGAAAGAAGGGGACAGACTCCTTAGCAGGGTCTGTGCCAATTGAACAAGGGGAAATGGCTTCAAGCTCAAAGAGGGTAGATTTAGGTTTGATATGAGGAAAAAATTTTTTACAGTGAGGTTGGTGAGGCCCTGGAACAGGTTGCCCTGGTGAATGCCCCATCCCTGGAGACTTTCAAGGTGAGGCTGGATAAGTCCCTGGGCATCCTGATCTAGCTGTCCCTGTTCATTTCAGAGAAGTTGGACTAGATGGCCCTCAGAGGTCCCTTCCAACTCTAAGGATTCTAGGATCATGTCAAAGGAAGATTCTGATACACTCAGATAATAGAAGCACATGATATGTCTGTAAGTTTGTCCTAAGTCCATTTCCAGCGGACCTGCTGAAGAGATGGCAAAGCAAACACTTTATCATGTCCTTATCATCTGTACAAGTTACATATTACCAATACTATATTAAATTCTGTAATAACAAAGTTGGTGCTTGGTGCAAACTGTAGAGTAGGTTTGTAACAACTGATTTGCCTACTGTAATGATTACTAAGAAGGACTTTGCATTCCATGAAGTTTATGGCTTGATATGAATATTTGTACAGGTATTACAAATCAAAATCTTTGACAAGTGTTTCTTTGAGAGTTTGTCTATTTTCCAGAGTTTTCTTACAAGGCTTTTTTTTTTTTTTCAGATAAGGAATACTAAGATTTTTATATGTAGAGGAACTGCTTTAACTGGAAGCTGTGTCCTTATGAAATCCAATGATGGCAGTGCTTCCCAAAGTGAGGACTTCAGTTCACATGGCTTCTGCAGCTGCCCTGACTGTCCTGGCCATTCCATTTGCAACAATTACACCAGAGGATAGATGATATTTGCTGAATGTATGACAAAGTGAAGCCTGGTGAGGCTGATGGAAGGAATTGCCAGATCACTGCTGCCATAACCTCCCTCATTTCTTACTACTAGGTAAAATAAAAGGATAGATAATGAACTGTGGCTTCTGTTTTATAGCTGTATGATCTCTAGTAATACAACTTTTGATGAAAAAACGAAGAAGAATTTTGTATAAATGACTGAGCTACCCAATGAAGTGGTGAAATATTTATTTAGCTGTGAACTATGGACCTCCATGTAAATTTTCGGGTCCTTCCTATACAAGATGATTGTTTGTTTTATACAGTGCAGCAGATAATAGCTTGTAATAACGTAGCAGGACAGTAAACATTTTTTTCTTTGTATCACACAAAGGAAAGCATTTAACCTTGCTTTTACTGTTAGTTGGAGAGACAAAAGCATTGCTCCTTAGGTGATGATTTTAAATGTAGTGCAGAGTACAGCCCATTTTGGAGGGGCAACACACAATGTCATATTCTCTCAGTAATTTGCTCTGAGAAGCAGCAAAGGTCTTGGCTGTGTTAAACATCTTCTCAAACACATCTGCAGAAGAGTTTCTTCTTTCCCTGGAGGTGCTGAAGAACTGTGGAGATGTGGCACTGAAGGACGTGGTTGTGAGCATGGTGGAGATGGATTGGTGGTTGGACTTATTGATCTTAAAGGTCTTTGCCAACCCTTATGATTCTATACTTGAAAGTAATATCACAACTGCATTCTTAATGCAGAATACAGAGCTCTTTGTCCGTTCACTGCAACAGTTTCCTCAATCACTATAGCCCGGTGTAAAAAAAAAAAAAAAAAAAAAAGACAACGTTTTTTGCTGTGAATAAGTGCCATTTGTTGGAGTCAAGGTGTTTTACAAGTATTGAGCATATTTGCTGGAAAAAAAAAAACAACTTCAAGTTCACAAGGGAACTGGTAGAAGTTTTGGAGCTGTTAGAGACCCAAGGCAGTCAATGAATGCAGGCAGCGCAGCCCCAGGGAAGCTCACCAGCAGAACTGCTCCATTCTCAGAGGTAACAAGAGCTACCACTGCATTGGATTGCATTTCAGATCTGAGTACAATAATCTCAGTAAAGTCTGACCTGTTGATGTATAATAAGTATTTAGATACATGGGGAAAAAAATATATTATTAATGACAGCTCTAGTGTGTTCCATTCACATAATTTATACAGAACATTAAGTTATTTTACTCAATGTAATAAATAAATTAAGAACAAATAAGAAACCAATAATAATGGGTTTCCAAAAATTACTTAAAACAATTAAAATTTAAAGTTGTCTTAAAAATAATTTCTAAATAAGTAAGTATTTATATGGCTGGGATTCATCTTCAAAATCCCTAAGGCAAAAATAAGTTTATATTTATATACCATTAATGAACTTACTTTGTGGTGGAATTAAATGCTGCAGGCATGCCGGAACAGTATTTCTTTTCCTCAATAGAGAAAATGATCCTAATACATATACTGCCAAAATTCATTTACTCAGCTGTTTACTTCTGCAGTGGCTAGATATCTTCTTTCCAATTAACCATCATCTCGCAGCATAAAATAATGACAACATCTTGAGGAGCCATTGCTCAGAGTATTTCTGTCTGTGGTAGTCTGCATTTCTGAGGGGCTGGATTTGAAATATTAACAGGTGACACGGGATGATATAATTTTTGCAGAGTATTGTGTGTGTTGGCATTTTTGAATTGTCCAATATGGTTCCTTGGCAATGTAGTGGTCATTGAGGGACAATCAAGAATATTTAGGTGAGCAAGAAAGTGAAAGAAATTTCCACCATTAGGCTTCTAGTGCTTGGCTGCTATATCAAAGCTTGTGTAAACTTGCAGTGGTGAAAAGCTTGAGTTAATTAAAGTCCCACCCTGCTCAATTATGACTCAAAAATATCAGCCAGTTCAGTAAATTAAATTATGCCCTATCCTCATGTGGAACCAACACTTCCAGTAAACCAATGGGAATACGCCTGATGAAGATCAGTCCCATACGAGAATTTTTTTTTAATGTAATGGATTTGTTTTAAGTACTAGTCTAAATTATAGAACTATTACAGGGTTATGTAGATGAATTAAAATATGAGAGTATTAGAATGCCCATTTGCAGGAGAACAAGCAAAGAATGAACTTGAGAACATTCATGTGCAGACTTATTCAAGGCTTATTTGACCCATGAGACAGAAATTCTGAGTTGCACACCATTCAGCTGTGTGTAAGAAATAAACACAGCTCTAACCAAGTGTAGAACAATGTAGAATAACATTTGTTTAAGTAGTTCCACGTGGATCAGCTTCAGGTGGCTGCTTCTAGGGAGAAATCATGCCTCATACATGTTCTGGTTAATGGAGTTGTAGATGAAGTTGAATCAGAACAAGTAATTGATTTTGACATTTCAGAATGATTTTTATAAGGTATATTGATGTCATGTTTAGGAAAATAGCTGTATGACTAGAGACCACAGTCTTTTTATTAAAAATGAAGCAAGTATACAGCTGGTTATAGAGCAAGGAGAGGGGCACATTGTCCTGATGGGGTTGATGGTTGGACCTGATTATTTTGGAGGTCTCTTTCAACTGTAATGATACTATGATTCTATGAAATTGGAGCAAGACTTCAAGGTCATATGTTTTGGAGACTTTGGAGAGTGTAGGTGGTTCTGCAGTTGGAAACCTCTCTGTGCTCCTCCAGATTGTGAAAAGTGGGGGGCAAGTGGGTGACTCTGGCTTTTCTCCTAAATGGTACCAAAGCCATTCGAAGAGGAGCTGGTAATTGAGTGCTGGTGTTCATGAGCAGTGCTGGAATGAACTTTGGGCTGTGGCCTCAAAGTCTCATGCTTTGCTTGCAGCAAAGTTAAGGGAAAGTCTGTGCAGACAGCCCCAGGCTTTTGCAGAATTAGCTGTACACAGGAAAAATTTCAAGATCGCAATGGAACTTCTTCAGAGCTTGTGTGGGCAGTGTGTGCCTCTGGTGTCACTTATCTCCATGCAGTCAGTGGTGCAGCGTTCAGCTGGAGAAGGATGACCGTATCTCCACTCGGATCGCATTAACACAACACCAACCCAGTTACTGAGATTTGTAAGCTATGGATTAGTTTGATTTCACCTGTGGCTTTGTGTGCTTGGAATCCTGCCACCCTTAGTAGGAGTCTGAAGGGGAGCACCTGTCCCCTATGAGTCAAGAACCTGAGTAAGCATTAATTATATCTTTTGTTCTGTGCTCTGTGGGTTTGGAACTGTTAAGCCTGATCTAGCTGACTTGCTGCTTTGCTGCGATTTGTTTGGTCATGTTACATCGCTGAGACTCTGTGAATGGTATGGGCAGGAGGCTACGGTTTCATCACTCACTGGAGCCAAGTGGTGCCAGCACAGTACCAGGAGGTCAGAGAAAACACAGAGGGTGTCTCAACAATAGCTCCACTACAGCTAATTCTTCAGATATGGCGATGATAGATGCCTTGTGCGTGCTGACAGCACAGGGTTGTGCACCAGCCATGTATGAAACACCACACATTGATCAAGCAGTAAAACACAGCTTTGATCATGCTGGCAGTATGAAAGAGAGCAGACTGACAATGCTGTCATGTGAAACACTGACTCCCTGGCATGCTGGAATGACAGTATTTGTCAAGATGGGCTTATCCTATACATTATGTTTTCTGCTAATTGTTATTAGTGTTTAATACCAACAAAGGATATGTGCAATTAAGCTATGAAGTTTCATGACCTCCCAGTATAGCAGCTACTGTTCACTCAGTCTGTTTTTATTGCAGTTTTTATCGCTAGTGCCTTTGTGACACTGCGTGTTTGACAGTTTTGAGGCAGAAAGTTTGTATGCTATAAGATTCATAGAGCATCATTTGTTTTCTTGACGAAGATTAGTACCAGGCACTTCATTTCCTGTGATGATCCCATGGTGCCCCTTTATTCTCACGTTTCTTTCCTATTTATGGGAGGTGGGGAAGTGAACCTTGTGTTGTTTTTATACCTTCTTTGTATTTAGAAAGGGAAATGTGAAAGCAGAGAGTAGTCTTTTTTGTGTAGTCTTTTCCTGTACCTCCCAGGTGTTCTCTGGAAAAATCTTCTTGAATCCAGGGATAAGTTTGGGATCTCATCCCTTGCAGCTAAACCCTCTCATATAACAACACTTGCACCACACTATAATTTCTGGGCCAAGGAGTTACAAGGAAATGAACTGATCAAAAATAATCACATAGTTCTCGCAAAAAGCAAAGCAAAGAAAGGTGAAAATATTTGCTATGAATTTCAAGATGTGTTCCAGCAGTGGCAAAATAGCATCTCTCCAGGCAGGCTCCTTTCTGTTGGATGGAGTTACTTCTACTGCTGCTATGGAAATGCTGCTACCCTGAGTCAGATGGGAAATTCTTGGGGATGTGTTACTTCTGATTTCACATAAACCAAAGTTTAAAATGTTTGTTTCACTTTATCATTGTTTTTTAAAAAAAGAAGTTTTATTAAAATGTTTTATTTTGAGTCCCTTTAAGTGATTGTTCTTCCAAGGAAAAAAAAATTGTGCTGTAGTTGAGCACAGTGAAAAAGGAGCAAAGCAGTAAAGAAATAAGCAGGAGGATGGAGGGAAAAGGTCTTTTAAGCTCTTGCAAAAGGCCCAGTATTGGAGTGACTTGTTTCAAATTTTCGTCCTCCAGGGCGATAAGTGAAAAACTTAAAATGCCAATTGATCTGGGTGGGAAGTGGAAAGCTGCTATAATCCAATTAATCACAGAGCACTGGATGCCTCTGTGTCGATGCAGAAGAACTCCACCACATGCTCAGCTGTTACTCTTTCACAATGAGTAGTACAGTTGTCACTGCAAGACTCCTGCCAGCAAAAACATCCGCTGGGTTCATTTTACCAACAAATATTTTTACACTTCTGCACTAACAAATATAAACTACCCTGGCTGGAGCAGGCGTATCATCCTACTGCTGCTCGCACTGCACCAGGGAAGGAGGCTGAGCTGTGCCACAGCCCCAGGAGTGCACGTGCCCCACTGCAGTGATTCCTGCTGTCATGGAATTTGTCCTTCTCAGGAACTGATTTTAGCCCCTCAAACTGAGAAGCAGCAGGGCAAGTAGAAAATAAAATAAGCTTTTACAGGAATGCTCTGTTGACAGTCCATACCAATTCTTACTCAACCTTTGTTCCAAGCATGCCCACATACATGCAGAGCTTGTGATGTGATCTAATCATGTGCAGTGGATTTGCCCCACCTTAGAAGTTCTGCAGTGTTCTGTAACGTACAGGGGAACATGACAGATGTGCAATGTGTTCATGGCTGCATTTTACTCTTTGACATGTGGGAATATGCACTGGGACAACCAACAGAAGGGAAACCTGCAATAGTGCCTTCTGCATAGCACGTTGGAGCATCACCCAATGGGTGATCCTACCTTCTGCTACCGCACCTGCAGTGCCTTTATGCATAATTGCTATCCCTCTGTGTGCCACAGATCTAAGAGCTGCAATGCCATAGCTGAATGGAGAAATAATTATGATCCTACTTGGCCTTGACATAATGCTCCAGGTATTGACATCAGCAGGAACACTGATCAGCTGGAAGGTTAGTGCAGCAGCACGTTCTTAGTTGGAAGGACTGGCCTTGTAGACTTCAACTGAACTCTCTTTAAGAATATGCCAAGCATTTAACTACTGAAAATATACTTGTTTTCAACACTGCAGAAGAATTACACAGTTGAACTCTCCAATGTTTATGTTTGATATCAATAGAACGTTGACTGAATGTGAGATTAGAACACCATTCTGTTTTCGGTTCTCAGTGTCGATAAGGAGGAGTGTCTTGTGTATTTCACCATTTCAGCAATATGAGATGAGCTGTTATGGAAACAACCTACTGCTGCCAAACAAAGTGCTTCCCAGGTTGTGTCTTAATGGCACTGCCCTTTCTTGGGTAAATAGCACATTTGCTGACATTGGAGCAGAGAGTTTCAGACTGCGTTTCTGGTTAGGGTCTGCAATGCTGGTGACTTGGTTCTTCTTCGTATATGTGAGTGTGGCAGCCCTCAAGAGCTGTGCTTTATTTGGCTGAGGGATAGATAGATAAAACTTCGGGTGTTGTGAAAATATTCCTGCAATTAAAGACACACTGGACCAAATTAGGAATGAAAAATGTGGTCTTGATGTCTGATTAAATCCCCTCACCCCCTCACCAGCTAGCTGAGCTCAATCATTAGCTGCTAACCTTAGGTGATTTCAAGTGATTCAATTTGAAAGCATTGCACTTAAGCCATTGGATTTGCATCTGTTTATGGCTATTGCAGTCTTACCGGTACCAAGATGTAACTGCTTTTATCTATGAAATGAGATGATTTGTATTTACCTTTTCAGTTGTGCCATGAGACTTTAGAAACATCTGTGTATAGGAAGTCTTCTCAATATACCACTATAGTATAAACAGCAGGGAATAACTGCTCTGCACTCAGATGTTCCAGTAGAAATCCAGAGCAAACCTGTTTTCTTCAATGCAATAATGATAATGCTCATACAGACCGCTGCAATGAGATCATACTGCTTGTAGTTTTGGCTTAAAGTCAATACATTTTATTTCTTCCTGCAATGTGTTTTACAGGACTTTCCATCTGAAAAAAAAAAAATGTCTCCCTTCTGTTTAAATCTGTTATAATTGTAGCTTAATCCAGTGCCTGATGAGCACGATTATATTTCTCCAACACAGATGTTCCAGAAATTTGCATTTTGTTGACATCAATGCTTAATTTTATTTTCCTAAAGCTCAATCTGATTTTTCTAAAGAATTATATAAACAAGAACACGTGTGTAACTAAGCTGTGTTTCCCCCACAGCCTCTTGGATTTCAGTCCTTCACTTCTGGGTGGTCACTGTACTAATGGCTGTTCTCATACAGTGGGGTATAGAGTGGGAGCTCTGATATAAATGAAAATACAACAGAATTATGTTTACAATGAAGACATTTATGCTATCTCATTGCACTCATCCATCTCTTCCTGTGGTCAGCACAAGAAAATGGGTTTGTTGTTACAGTGACAGCTTGGGATATGGTTTAACGCTGAAAGGAAATTGATAGGAAGCTTAAGGAAGTCTTTCACTTCTTAGCAGTCCCTGCACGTCTGCTTCATTGCAGTCCAACCTGCCTAAATGTTGGTGCGTGAAGTTGGCCAAACCACATTGTACGGCGGCATTCATCTTTTGTGTCTGAAAATGAACCAGTGCTTAATAGTCCTCCCCGGTCTGGGTTTGCTGGCTGCTCTGACCCCTGTGATGTGAGCCCTCTCCTCCATGTTTGGGTTCACTGTTCTGAATCTCCAAGCTGGACCCAGCCAGGTCCAATCCATTTCTTGGAGGTGCTCCTCTGCATTGGGATGTGGCTGGTTCCTGAGAATGTGCTGGGCTGGAGAAATGGCTATGGGAGCTACATCAGTGCTGTATTCTTCTTCCAGGTTTAAGAGCCCGATCAATTTGGTCTCATGCACAGTTTGTAGCTTTCAATATACTTAATGCTATCACTCAGTTCAGGACATGATTTCAATTCATTTCTTTCTCATCTTTGAGGTTAAGGCTTTAACAAATTGCAGATATTAACCAAGTCTATTTTTATACTACACTTTTTTTTTCTCTCTTCTGCTGCTGCAGACTGAATGACACAATGCCTGTAAGGAGGCAAAACTTCACTGCAGCTGCTATACTGCTCTGTCCCAAATGAGTTCAGCCTGGGGGAAGAGAAGGGATTAGGGTTAGACCTCTGCCCTTGACAGAGGATACGCATTGCTACTTTCCATGTGTGTGTATGATCTGAGGTTTCGCTCAGCACCAAGTTCCTTATGAAAGGGATCTGCTGAAGTGCTTCTCTCCATCTGCTCCTGTTGGGAAGGTAGGAAACCCTTTCCTTTTGATGTCATCTTTCTACAGTTACTCCTTCATCTCTCCAAGAGGACATGGCTGTCATGTACTGTGCACATACAGTAAGTTCAGGTATCCACAGTATTTAACTGTACTCCATATAGTTAAGAAGTTAGGAATATAAATGACTGTGGAGTATAGCTACCTATACATGTAACACTACCCTTCTGATCAATAACAGATGCTCTTGCCGAACAGCTGTGCCACACTCTGTAGAGATAGCATTTGTGCCAACCTCTTGGATGCTAACTTCAACCTATAAAAGCGAGAAGGTGTTTAAGCAAGAGAAGCATTCAGTTTATGGAGCAAAAATGATATTTTCATGGAAAAAGAAAGAAAAAACCCTGCAACCTAGGAGCAATTTTGGCCTTTTGGTTTTATTTTTGTTTGTTTTTGAGTCAAGAAAAGACAACTATGTTTATCTCCATTGCCCCTTTCCAAAACAGAAGACAATAAACTCCTGGGAGATTTCCTTTTTGAAGTCTGGTACCTGGGTTTTCATATGTGTGTTTCCAGTGGGCGAAAAATAATCTTGTGTCTTTAGGAGAGCATAGAAAGCATAATATGAGATAGAAAGATGCCTTGATAAACAACCACCTTTGTGGTAACAACAGAGATGGTACTTGGCTTCTTTCTAAGGACGGAAGTACATGCTCACCCTGTGTAAGGCGATTTTCCATTGTCTTTGGTGAGCTGGTTTACACTAGCTTTGATTTGATCCGGTTTTTGAAAGAGGAAAAAAAGAGGCTTTTTCCTTATTCGCTTGGTGAAGAAGAGACCACAGGTACGTTCATTCCTGGTGATGCTGTAGCATGTCTGAAAGATGACATTATCTGATGGACTGTAGGTGATCCATTCTTGAAGAAAACAAAGGGATAGACAAGCAAAACTCCACCTTGACACATCAAATCTAGATGCTGTTTCATTTGTATAGATGCAGTCATTTCAAACAAAGGAGGTTTGAGCTTGATCATTTTTCCCTTGTCAGTAAAGAGGGTGTCCAAGAACACATTACTCTCTTTTTCCTATCTCGTCTCCATGCAGCCATGTGAGAGGAGTTCCTGCCTTCTGCTCTTTCGCTCTCTGCAGTCTCCTCCTTTCCAGTTTACATGCCAGTCTTCAAGACTAAAAGGCACCTGCATTTTATCCCTGGTCTGGGATATTCTATCATCTGATCAGGTTTTTGAAGCCAGGTCTAAACCAAATATTTATTTAGAGCAGTCGAAATATTTATTTAGACTGTTCTCTGGTCATGATCATCAGGACACAAACACATCAGTAAGCTTTAAGTTTTCTTCTTTTGCCTCCAGGAAATCACTGCTCATTTCTCTCTCTTTTGAGACATTTCAAAACAGCAGCTGCCCATTTATTGGTGTATCCTCCAGATTAGACTGAAGTTTAAAAATTGTTTTGTGTGTTTACGCAAAATTCATTGAAAAGGGCTCCCGTCAAGTCTGACAGCTTTCAGAAACAGCCCTCCAGTCTCAGAACAGATGTCCCTTGAAAATATATCTGTATTTTCAAACAGGCTACAGAGTGATGAGGCAGTTCCTCTAAGGTTAAGTAGATGCACTCCATTTGAGATGAGAGGACTTCTGAAATGAGTGCAAAGTGTGTAAGCAAGATGTTCTGGATCAGGACACTGAAGAGCTCTACGCAGCTGGCGGATGAGGAAATTGCCTTGTTTCCCTTTTCTTACAGCTGCCTAATGATTTGGCACCACAGTCTGCAATAGAGAGATTGGCTTGCTCCACAAGAAGGGGTAGAAGCTATGGGCAGCCTTCGTGTCTGCTCCTCATAATGAAAGCATGCTTGCAGGAGTAATTTATCCATAAATAAGTGCAGGAGAGCAAGAGAAGGCTTGAATGTACAATTCTATTATTGGAACACACCAAAATATTCCAGTAAGTGAGTTGACTGTGAGTTTATGAACACGCTGACTCAACAGAACAGATACTACAGTTTTTGCCATTTGAGTGTATTGGCACTCTATGAAAGAATTTGTATTTTGTAGACTTAGATGATGGTTCTGGCTGGAGATGCTTTTCTTAAGTTATTAATATTGAGATCGTTTCTTCCAGCCCCAAGTTACTTTTTCCAACCATAATACTCTGTGACAATGCATTAGAACTTCAAAGTAATGGGAAGTGCTGAAGAATATCTGAGGCTGAGGCCTGAGCAATTCAAAAATCATACCTGAAAGTGGTCTTTTTGAATGAGAAAGATTTGTTCACTAGCAAGAACAGACATTTAGGGGTAAAAAGATGCTGTTCTTCAAAGAACAAGATGTTTGAAGGAAAGCAGTGAAGAGAAAATTTCAGAGAATAATAAGAAAATGTTAAGGAAGCAAAAGGATAACGGTGAGTGAGAGGCAGATGTGAAGAGAAACAAGGGTTAGGAAGTGAATTAATAGGCAAGAAAATATCCATCCAGCTTGTGGGGTGAGAGATTTTAGTTTAATTTATATTTCAGATATTTTCTTTGCTCCAGATTTTATCAACACTTTTTGCAAAAAGAGAATGTCTCCCTGCAGAGGATGTGTAATTTTCCTCCTCTTTACCAAGACAAAATGGCAACCAGCAGGAGGCCATTTCCCCACAGCCTCTGTTGTCCTCCCAGTTTGTGCTTCCCAGCTCTGTTTCTGCTCTCCAGGCAGATTTGAGCTGGCAAGGTGTTCTCCCACATGCATGATTTGAAACGCTCCTTGCAGACTACTGTATGTTCCTGGCCTCTTGGAATTGGAAAATACCCAGAGACAGATACAGAACACAATTGCCATCATTTGCCTAAAAATGCTTTTCTTTCATGCATCTGTGGAATGCGCTGAACCTGAGTCATCTACAGCAAATCACTGGAATGATAACAAGGGTGCATTTGGCCCTACAAATAGCATGTGAATCTCCTCACTTGTCCTACATTTCCAGCATTTTCTTCTTGGAAGCTGACTGGAATCCTTGTAATATTCTAAGCGTAAAGATCACATTTCATGCTCAGTAATTGCAGATTCTCAAGCCACTTAAATCCTAAGCATCTCTGAAAACAACAGCTGATCCCAGTGTTCAATACCATCCTGTATCCAAGCAGAACCTGTTGCATTTGGTCTGCTGAGTCAACCCCAGGGCCCAAAGATGGAGGATCTGCTGTGCAGGGCAGCAATTTGTAGAATCATAGAATCATTAAGATGGGGAAAGACCTCTAAGATCATCTAGTCCAACAGATGACCCAACTTTACCATGCCCGCTGACCATGTCCCTCAGAGCCACATCTCCACATTTCTTGAGCACCTCCAGGGATGGTGACCACCACTTCCCTGGTGAAATCTGTACATTGAAGCAATTGGGATCCATCCTTATTCAAGTAAACTTCCCATTAGGTTCAGTGGAACTTTGCTAAGGATTGAATACTAAAGTTTTAATGATCTTCTAAATTACTGTGTAGCAGTAGCAGTAGCTGTGAGCCTCCAGTCTGTTTATCAAAGCTTTCAGGAGCACACCAGGTGTGTAAATCCACATAATAGATGGTTCGCTCATTCCTGGATTAATATTCAATGGAAGCCACCACCATTTTTCTCTCCTTGCTGATAGCAGCGAGCAAATATTTCTTCTCTTCTTACCCCTAAAGAGAACTTATAGTTGAAAGCAGAAGTTCATGTGTTACGATAGAAATACAGTGTCCCTAACTGTCAGGCTGCACACAGAACATGGGCTGCTTCTTCATGGAGTCCCAGGAAAAATCTCTGCAATGAAAATGGTGTCATTTCTTGCTCTTTCTTGTTCTTAAGTATTGCTGCTGACATAGACCAGTTTAAAGGAGAGCTGTGAAGGTGCATTTTGCCCTTTGGTTATAGATCATAGAATATATTTAAATTTTAAAAGTAAAATCAGGAAGGTGACTGGCCACAGCTGAGTTGTCCAAATACATTCTATGTGAAATTGAACTCAGAAATGTATTTCTTAGAATGCTCTAGAAAAACATAGTTGTGTGTAGCAGGCTCTCACTTGATGCATCACTGAGCTTCCATTTTGCTTCCATGGAGTATTATAAGAATAATCCAGAGTAGGGAATGCAGGAAAGTAAGGTATATTTTTATGCAAAATGCAAACTAAACTGGAGAAATGAAGGAAAAAAATCCATTCTGTTAAATACAAAGGAAAAGTTATTGGAGGCGATTTTTCAGCATGGAAATGCAGCTCTAGAATTGGCAAGATCATAGAATTATGCAATATACAGGGCTGATCTATTAGGTAGGATCAAGCTGAGTTTAAGACTGGCTGTGGGCTGCTTTAATGCATTTATATATCTTGTTTTGGATAGATCCTTGTATATGTTACTGAGACTATTCAGTGTTTTAGATAGTTTGTTTAAATAAATAACTGAGAAAAACATGAAGCTGTATGGGTTACTTGGTGCTGGCTTTTTCAAATTGTAAACAGACATTTACTGCCCACTTCACTCTCGTGCCAGGCATGAGCAGCTAGGTGATGGATTTTGAGGGAACTCAGTTATTTCCTGCTGCCTGACACCATTTTTATCTGAACTGTGAAACAGAGGCTTCTAGGAGGCTCGAGGAGGTCCAGTAACTCCATACCTAAAATGCAGGGGTCAAGTTGATGAGCACAGACTCTTTCTGATAGCATGCAGCAGTAGAACAAGGGGCAATAGGCAGGAATCAGAACACAGAAATTTCCATACTAACACAAGGAAGAACTTCTTTACTGTCAGACTGATAGAGCACTGGTACAAACTGCCCAGAGAGGTTGTGGAGTTTGCTCGTGTTCTCCTTGTATAGAAGCAATTTCATATCTGTGATGTAACTCTTGATGTTCTCTTCACGCACTTCTGATTAATGACATTAAGCAAATATAAATCCTGAATCCTTTGCTGAGCAACTTGAATCATCCAAGGAAGTATATATAGTAACTGCAACTGGGATCGTTCAGCAAATGACAGGCTCTGTCCGAAGGAAGTAAGGAGCTGCACTGATGTTGTGCAGTTAGGCACTGTAGTTTGGCATGACTTCACACTGACTTGGTTGCTCCTTCCTGGCAGATGTTGCCTGGAGACTTGGTATCAAGGAGAAGAGTTAGTGACTTGAACAGTTCTGCTGTTGAGGAAGTGCCTAGTTGAAAAACAGACCAAAAGAGTATAAAAGAAATGGCTGACAACCAAGAAATGGTGATAGATTAAGCTGAAAGTGGACTGAGTTGGAGGAGGTAGAGACAAATAGAGAATGGAAAGAGAAAGACAGTACTGCCAGGCCTCAGCATGGTCCTCCTCTTTCTGATAAATGACTACAAGACAAGGTCAGCTTTAGAAACGAAATTCTTCAGAGGCTCGCACTAAGACACTCAAAAAAAAGAAAGCAGAGTGATTAAAAAAAAGTTAATGGGGAAAAAGTTATTTTTTGAGTTTAACAAGGTCAATGATTTTCAATTTATTTTATGTTTCAAAATGTGAGATTGGGAGCAGGCAATAGAAAGTTTCCAGTGTATTGCCAGATACATATCAATGGTCTGAACATGAGAGAAACAAGAGAACATAGGAGAAAAAGGGGGGAAAAGGAGAGCAGGAGCTGGAAAGGTGAGATCTCCACTGAAATCAAGAGAGAATCAGAAGGAAGTTGGAGTACAGCAAATTCAGAG
Organism: Numida meleagris; assembly: GCF_002078875.1. Classification (NCBI taxonomy): domain Eukaryota; kingdom Metazoa; phylum Chordata; class Aves; order Galliformes; family Numididae; genus Numida; species Numida meleagris. Next base: position 50,587,223 of record NC_034412.1, read on the forward strand.
ACTCTACTTTATAAAATAATGCTGTAAAAGGGATGCGAGGATGCTGAGCTCACTTTGGAAGGAGAACCCAGATTTGTCCGTACTTTGTGATCTGTAGTTACTCTAAGGGTTTGGATTTCAGAAGCTGTGAAAGGTAAAATAAATTAATACCAACACTGCTGCTTGCTTTTTTTCAAGCAGAACACATTCTTCTCAAATTAAAATATAATTATGGACTTGATGTGTTCTGAACATTTTATTTAGCTGAGCCAAAAATTATGTTCTCTGCAAAGCTGCTTTAAAGCAAAGAAAAAAAAATCCACCTAATTATAGCAGCAGTGTGGAGGAGGTCTGCTAGTATATGGTATGATACATTTTGACAGCTGCTTTTTACTGGAAGGTTGTCAAGTCCATCACAAAAATGTTTTGAAATGTTTAAAATGGGGGAACACATGGTCTGTAGCTGTGACAGAGCCAGCAAAGGCAAAAAGGGCTTTTGTGTTTGTTTGGGTCAGGGATATAGCAATGGTTAATAGAATATTCTTGCCGTAACTGGGGGTCTAAGCTGTTTTCAGAATCTTTGCTGGGGTTATAAAGGAGGGAACTGCACTGTTATTTGGCACGTACATTCACTGGGTGGGGAGGTGTTGTAGATCTTAATGTTACAGATTTGGCATGGCAGATTCACCGTTATGGTCAGTGAGCTGAGGGTAGCTGGGGCAGTGGAAGCAGGGAAGGAGCAATCTATCCTTAACCCCATCTTGTTGCCATTCCTTTAACATATAAACAGAACCCCCAAACCTTCCTCCTGGAGAGACTTAAGGAAGGAGCTTGCAGCTACATGGGCTGCACAATGAAAATATACAAACACACTGAGTTGAGTAAAAGACAAGCTGAGCTGGCACGTGGAAAAACACAAGGATGGGAAGGACAAGAGGGAGAGTTCTCACTGTGCTGGGTTTTCAGACACAAACTCTTTCCTTCTTGCTCAAAGCATACCAAAGGGATGCCTCAGTTTTCTGGACTTATCTTTTGGGCAGGGCAGTCATGACTTGCTGGTTCTTGCCTGTTTTCCCTGGGTGGGAGTGGAGGGCTGCAACAGACGCCTTGTCTGCAGCAGGGTTGGACGGTGAATCACAGAGAGACAGAGAGCAAAGCTCAGGCTGCCCTCAAGCTCAGTGCCATGCTGCTCAGTTCCCTCTGCCCCCCATGTGCGGGTTCAGTGTGTGTCAGCAGCACAAGTCCTACAGATGCTTATCAAGGCAGCCTGGTACAATCTGAAGTGTGATTTGAGACTAGTCAAAAGATAAGGTGGAATTCTGGAATGTTAAATGTTAAATGTTGACATTGGGCAAATAGAGTTTTATCATTGTTCCCAGGGATGAAAGCGCTTGGCTTCGTGAGGAATCGGGCAGGTTGGGCATGATGTCCAGGAACATGTCCAAAGAAGGGCAATGAGGCTGTGCAGGGTCTGGAGCACAAGTCGAATGAGGAGCAGCTGAGGGAGCATGGATTGTTCAGCCTGGAGAAGATGAGGCTCGGGGGAGACCTTATGACTCTCTATAACTTCCTGAAAGGAGATTGTGGCGTGGTGGGGATCAGCCCCTTCTCTCAGGTAACAATGATAGGACGAGAGGGAATGGCCTCAAGTTTTGCTGGGGAGATTCAGTTTGGATATTAGGAACATTTACTCCCAGAAAGAGCGGTGAGGCATTGGCTTAGGCTGCCCAGGGAAGTGGTGGAGTCACTGTCCCTGTAGGTGTTCAAGAACGATGGAAACGTGGCACTGAGAGGCAAGGTAGATCTTAGTGTTTTTTTTCTCCAATCTTAATGACTCTATGATTCTATAGTGTCTGTACAGCAGTGGCATAGTTTTCCCCTTAAAGGCAAAGAAAGAAATTGCTAGTATAATACATGGAGATAACAATACGTATTTGGGGTCTCTTGGAACTTCTGCTTATTCAGCAGGCTTGAGAGAACGCTGAAATCACCTTTCTGTAGAGAGCTGCCAAAATGGAAGTTTGAGCCACACTACATCAGTTCAAAGGGCATAAAAGATGTTCCTTATGATGAACCTCTGAATAGGAGATGTGATTTTTCATCTTAATAAGTGGCGGCTTCTCCCAGTAAATCTTTTGTGCCAGATCTTTTGTCTAACAGTGACATACGTGCGTCAGGACAAGAAAAATTAAAGGGAGTTAAATTCTGTAGAGTAGCTATCTTTGTTTAATAGATAACTTTTCTAGGGAGATGAATAACCTCTGTTATTCTTGTAAAGAATCAAAAAATATTTCCTTGATGACCCATATAGGCAAATTCATCAACAAGTTATGCCATGCGTGAATTTGGCACTGAGACTGAATGCACTTAGGTATTAACTCATTCTGCTAATACTCATTTACATCAACTGACATTGGATCAGACTTCAGGGAAATAAGATTTGCTTTGATTTAGCTCAACTGTGAAGTACGTTCAAGTTATTATTTTTTTTTATGCTGTGTGCTGGTCTGAATTCCAGAAGCTTTTATTTGAATTTCAACATATGCGTGATGGAACTATCCTAGGAACCGTCTTATTTGCTGTTTTTATTAACATTTGTATTCTATGTGTAATTACCTGGGAAATACTGCTCATCAAGATTGCTACATCAGTTAGCAAAAACTGAGGAACCCACTTTTCATTTTGAAAAAGCAGTTTGGACATGCACATCCTTTCAGTGAATCCCTGGTTTCAAGGTCAGTAATGGTTTTGCAGATGAGAACTAGGACTTGTCTGCATGAGTGGTCTGTACCTGAGAAATGAGTGTGAAGATGGATCCTATCTTATTGCAGGATATCATCAGAAGAAATCACTATGTTTAATTCTCCTGCAAGTATATTCTGATGTTGTTTAAAAGATTACACCTCTCTGTCATGCTGATATGCATGACTGAGTACAACAGCTCACAAACATCCAAAGAGATAATGAAGTTCTGATGAGACAAATTTCAGCTGATGCTAAAGGGGAGCAGAAAATACTGACACTGTTTCTTGAGGTTATGAGTTTGGGTTCAGTTGGCTGAAGGAAATATCAGAGAGAACATTTTTCAAGATAACTACTTCAGCACTGGTTTTAAAGTTTTGTTTTACTAGAAACTGTGCTTCAATCCTTCAACAGATACAGAGAACGATGCTCTCCATTTAGCCTCTGTGCACTGAAGTTTGATTTCCATTTGCTGTCTTCATTTGGAAATTATGCACTTGTTTCTGTTTTGGTCCTAAGAAACATGTTATGGTTCAACTAAGAAAAATCAGGCAAACAAATGGAAAAACAACCGTATTTCAGGATCTGTAGGGCTGTTGCCATGATGTGGGCTGTGCATTCCTCGCTAATGAGTTCTTAGACTCCTGTTCTCATAGAATCATAGAATCACTAAGGTTGGAAAAGACCACTAACATCACCAAGTCCAACCATCGACCCATTACTACCATGCTCACTAACCACATCCCTCTTTCCGTACTTTGTCTCTTCTTCTGCCCCTTTTTTGTTTTTAAGATACTTTTCGAAACAAACTCGAACAGCATTTCCATTAAACTTGCCACCTGAACAGTGGATTTGATGCTTACTGACAACCTAATAATTTTGGCTTTTCAGGAAAATTAGTCTTGAAAAAAATGAGCATGGCTAATAGAGTTGGCTAAAAGGAGATCCCTGTGCTTCCATTTGAAATGTCCTTAACATTTCCTTTGGGCTCATGTACACGTATGCTCAGGTGTACAAGTGTGCTCTTGATCAAGAGCCACATTGACTTCGCTTCAAAGTAAAATGATGAGGGGAAAGAAGTAATCTGTCTGTCAGTGTTTATGCTTTCATGAATTTGAGGGTAATCACTCAACTATACATAGCACTTAGCTTAGCTATTATACTACTTATGTAAAAGTAATATGTCATTTATTACAACAGGAATATGGAATTTATACTATAGATGAGCCAGATAAAGACTCCCTATTTAGATTTGGATCAAGAATATGTTCCAAAGGCATTTGTCTATTTATCTAAAATTGGCTGGCTGGTAGGAAAGAGGCCAGCTGAGCAGTTGGTGGGGCCTCTCTTCGTTTTCTTAGTTTTCGGTGTTTCTGTTCACTCTATCTGAACAGGAGGTTTTATAATGGGCTTGTCCTTAATTTTGTCATTAGAAATATTTTCCATGAGATCTGCCTGATTTTTTTCTTGATGTCTCCTGCTTTCATTACATTTGATATTTTAAAGAGATTATTTAGCAAAGGAGGAACAGATAGAAAGATGGATCTTAACAAGAACTCCTCTAGCAAATGAGTACAAGAGGATTTTGCATTTGGACAAGGTGTCCTTTTTTAACCACAGTTCATGCTATTATTGTAACTTCTTTGCATAATTATTTCTTATTACCTGAATCAAAACACTCTTCTCTGAGCTCAGGGTGCATACATCAATGTGATGGGCTGCAGACATCTTGCTGGTACCCCTGATCACAGTAGAGGTACATGTAGTGACTTGCACCCCATAGCCTACTGAGGACCACTTATGAACAAAACCAGTCCTGGATGAAGTTGTTAAATAGCAGCTGGTCTTCTGCTCTCCAGCCTCCACACCGATGTCATACTTGCAGCATATTGCTGACCATATATAATGTCACAGAACTGGGCCAAACGCCCGTAAACCGTTGACATTTTGTAACTCAGATATCAAAACTAGTACGTCCACTTCCTCCAACAGAGGAGGCCTTTGCTCTACTCACAGTCTTTCAGCAACCAACGTTCTGTCAACACAAGCAGCTGAAATGAGGTTGTAGCAAGCTGGAGGTTGCCCTCTTCTCCCAGAGGTAACAATGGTAGGATGAGAGGTAATGGCCTCAAGTTGTGCCAGGGGAGTTTCAGGTTGGATACTAAGAAACATTTATTCTCAGAAAGAGTAGTGATGTATTGGAACAGGCTGCCCGGGAAAGTGGATTCACCATCCCCAGAGGTGTTCAAGCAATGTGAAGGTCTGACACTGAGGGATATAGTGGTAAGAGGATGATGCTTGGACTAGATGATCGTAGTAGTCTTTTCCAACCTTAATGATTCTATGATTCTATGAACTGCATCATCAAAAGCTATCAGTAGAGCTGAGAAAACCATCTCTGAATGATACATGAGTATAAGGCAATATTGGACCAAGGTGCATGGGCTACAAATGTAGTAGTTATGGTAAGCTGGAAACATGGATATTGACTTCATTTCCTTATTTTTGTGGTGGGTTTCAGGAAGTTACATGTGTTCCTACCCAAAATGTATTGCAATGCTTTTCTGCTTTTTCTTGATAAGTGAGTTAGTTACCCATTGGATTTTTTTTATAAGCACAACTAGCTTGTGTAGATGTCTTTCAAAGCTGGAGGGCTATTTAATCTAGTTCTACTCTACAGAACTCTTAACGAAGTTTTGACGAAATGCTTGGCATTTTGCTCACAACAATCCTTTTAAAGGATCCTTTAGCAGTTTGTCACCTGGAGCACAGCATTACGTCGATTAAAGAGTCAGTGATTTGAGTAGTCAGAGAGTGTGTTTTGAGTTTTGAGCTTGGAATCTGGATGGGTTAGCAGTTGTAGAAGTTGACTCAATCAGTGATTTATAGGTGTTTAGAATATGTTAAACAGTGATTTTTGAGGAGTGGTGTAAACAGGGTATGTTTATATTAGTGATTCTTTGATGTGAAAATCCATTTGGATTGTGCCAGGGCACTATCAGAGAACATCATCAAGAACATCACAATGTGTAATTCCACAGTAGGCATGTCCTACTGCTACTCTTCAAGACTGCACGTCATCTATTGTACTGTTGGGAATGACTTTCAAGTATGGCAGTTGATGAACTAATGAAGTTCTTATAACAAAGAAAACTGGGATCAGGCAGCAGCTGCTCTGAGTAACTCTATTAGGATCAACATAGGACAAATTTTGAAGTGATCAGAAGTGGTGGTACCCTAGTTTTGATAATTTAAGAAAAAATAAAGAAGTCAGTGGCTTCTTCATTTAGGAAAAATTTTACCTAAATAAGGTAGTTTGTGAGAGGTGCTCAGGGTCTGAATTCATCTACAGCAGTGCTAATGACATGAGAGGAAAGGACAGGCAGAAAGTGAACAATGTAGTTTCAGATACATTTCTATAAGCTGTTGAACATTTGGAAACACTTTTTATTAAATCAGCTACTTTTTCAACTGGAGCTTAGAAGAATTAGGATATCTTTTGTCTGCTTGTCTTTTCAAATGCAGGGGTTTTTTTTATTATTATTTTAAGCAATGTTTCATGCTAAATTTAGTGACTGAGGAGTGCTATAGATAGAAGCACGCAGAGTGGATGTGCCTTGGCAGACCTGGTGACAGGGAGACTTAAATGGGGTTATCAGCTGGATTTCGTTAGTAATGTAGATAGATAATTTTATCAGAAAGATTTCTGGTCTGGTTAAGCTTCTTTTCCATGTAATGGATAGAGCACCCAAAAGAACCTAGGATGGTGCCAAGTGAGTGGAGCTGGCACAGGCTGAATGCAATGTTTCATGCCTACAGCCAGGAATGAGGCACACTGATGGATCTTCATGAGGACATGTTTGTCTAGCAAGGTAAATTCAGAGGCAGGTGAATGGTTTGGATTTCAGTAGCTATGGATTCTTTCCTCTGCAAAGGGTTAAAGGCCATAGTTGTGAAGCTCCTCTCTGTGCAAAAGTTTTTTTTTTTTCTCACCACCAACCACCGCAATCAGGCATTCCTCTTGTGACTGAGGGATGTGGTCGTGGATGGCACCAAAGCCCTAATCATGAGCAGGGATGCTGCTGGTAGTGTGCAGGCTGCTTGTCACAGCTAATAAGCACTTTTCTGCTTCACGTACGCCTCCCTTCAGAATTTGAGCCATGACTTCTGATGTCAGAGAATTACTGAAATTGCCAATCCCAAATATTCATAAATCCCAAGGCTGACTTAAAAGTGCTGAGATATTTTCTAATCATAATTTAGCTGTTCACTGCTGAGCCCCTGACATTAATTCAAGTTTCTGAGCTGTCCTATCCAGGGCCGAAGGAGATTAGTTTCTTTGTATGAAATCTGAGAGCCTTATTAATCATTGCTCCAGGCGCTGGGGCAACATGAAGTACCACAGACCTCACTGCAAAACTGTAAAGTTTGGCATCAGGGCATCTCCTTCCTGGCCTCCACCAGACCGTAAAAAGAACGAGGAACGTTCATAAAATTGGAGAAATCAGAAAATGGGAACAATGCTACACAAGTATCACTGTTGTGCTACGATCCAATTTCCTGTACTCTTGGCTAAGTAGGAAATGCAAATAAAAGCTACCAACAGAGGAGAGGAAATGTGGTGCAAAAGGAGCAAGGGGAGAAAGTGGCAGAAGAATGGGAATATCATATCAGGAGATCAGCTTGGAAGAAGCCATCAGAGAACAATGCTTTTCTACCACTGTACATGTACACAGAGCCTGATGCAACATGGGCTGTCCTTGTTTCACACTCATGCAGAACATCTGTGTGTATGATGACAACTAATTGAATTTGGGAAAAAAAAAGGAGTACTTGACTGAATCATAAAAGGGATTTTGAAAGGAAAGAAGGCTGTAGTGGAATTAGTAAGAAGGAGTAATTTGTGTGTTTCTTTGAGTACTGGAAACCCTTTTTCTGTCTAAGAAGCCTCTTCTCAGGTGATAGAGGTCAGAAGTCTTACTCTGATAGTGAGACTTAATCAATTTATTTATATGTATTTAAATAAACAATGCAAGGTAACATCTATCATTCCTTCTCTTGCTCTTCTTTCTTGCTTCTCCAATCACGCAGCTTTCCAGGGAGAAACAAGAGGAGTTCCATAAATAGAGCCATAGGAAATGTTTTCTGTCCTACTGGCACTGATGTTTAATTAACACCAGCCTTTGAGCATTCTGCAGTACTCCACTGCTCTGATAATGGAGTCAAACAGAGGCACAGCAGTGTGGCTTTCTACAGCTTTGATGTTGGAACTCTACCGTCCTTGGAAGAACCTCTGAGAAAATCACTGAGATGTGAAGGGGAAACCCTTAGAACCAAGTTCTCTGAAGTGGACTTCCCACTACCTTCCTGTTGCCTCCATTCCAGATAGGAATTCTCTTTCCATTTCTGCAGTAAAACCAGTTGGCAGCACAACATATGCTGCAGTGTTTGATCATCACTTGTCTAAAAATCAGTGTTCTGGGGAGATGGAGTGATGAAACTTGGACTGGGGCAGGGTAGCTGAAAGCAAACAGTTTGTGGCCCTGTGAGATTGATACAACAGCTTTAGTTTCTAGTGGGAGCCAAAGTAGTAAGCCAAAGTGTTTGCTTGAAGTTTGCCATCAATACAATGTTGGTTCTTCTTTTGGGCATGAAGTCACCGGATGTCTTGCCAAGGATGTTAAGCCTTATCCTTATTTCCTGCTCTGCCATTAGCCTAAGGCTACAACTGTCATCCAGGCCATGTTTCCACCTCAGCATTCTGCAAAATGTCAGTGCTCAGTTTTGTCTATTTTTCCTTAGTCGAGTAAATAACAGTCGAGGGGAAAAATGTCCCCAGCCCATCAGCCCAGGAGCTACACATGTAAGCCATTAGAGATGTGACTGTCAAGCATCTCCTTTATATGACAGAGCTGGGAGTAAATGTGTGTGAGTCCATGGAATAGGCTTGATTCAGTCAACCAAAATTGTAGGTTAGCTGAGTTCTCCCCTTTTCGTATTCATGGCAGTTTTAATGTGGTCACAGTACATAGTCACATGATTTACAGTCAAATGGATTAACTGCTGCCTTATGCTTCACATAAACCTTATAAATTCATGTGCATACCTTCCAGATGCTAGGCAGAGAGCACTGAGACAGCTTTAAGATGCATTAGTGAGGCTATTTTCCGATAGGAAATATACACATGGGACTGAATCCCACTGAAATGATATTTTAGGAGATTCCAGCAGAGATGTGCTTGACAGGGCCCTATTGCTATTTATAGGCAGATCTGTCAAATTTTGGATAAACTTGTCTATCTTTTTTTTCTCCTTCCAACCACATTTGCTGCAGGATTCTTCTGGTTAATTGTGGGCTGCTGAAGCTTTGCATGAGCCATCTGCCCAGTGGCACCACCCTGTAATTAGATGAGAAGGGATCCCTGTCTTGTGATTTTGCTGGTAGCTGGACTTGACGGACATTCTTCTGAGCGCAACTGGGAGGGACATGTGGTTCTCACTGGCCAGGGCTGGGATGGGAATTGGGTGAAACTCATCCACAAATGGAAAGACTTGCATGTGACTGGTGCAGTTTTAATGCCATTTCCCAAATAGTGTCCCACATTGTCCTACCTACATGGTCAGTGGCATCTAGGAGTAGAGTTTGGGCAGGATCAGGAGTCAGACCTTCATCTTCTGCAGTCAGTAACCAGACTGTATTCAGGCTTTTTTGTGTGTGGTTTTTTTTGTTTGTTTGTTTTTGTTGTTGTTTGTTTGTTTCCAAAATGAGCTTTTGGGATTAGTCTTTGGTCAGACTAGGATACTTTTTCAAAATCCTGGTTCTATCTTCTCTTTTTGTTGAATGTTAATACTTGGATTGCAGTCTCTGCAATGGGCTCCCCTTTTTGGTTGTTTCCCAGTGCTTGCTTGGATGTGTTGGTTGGTTTCCTTCCTCTCATGATTGATGCAGATGAATTTCACTGGTGTTGAAGGTACTTGAAGTATTTTTCTAGATGGAAATAGGCTTTACATGACTAAAAGTCTTACTAGCAGGAATAGTGATGGAGTGGAGTATTAACTTTGCAGAGGTAAGCTGTGCTTGCAGATGTCTTGCTCAGAGGTGCCGGGGGCAAGTCTTACACCTTGAGCATACTGGGGATGATAGGGCAGATGTGCATCAAACACTTATTAATTAGGATTTCAAAATGAGCAGCCCAGCTGCCTTCTGTGCCTGGTGAAAGGAAAGGCTAAGGGTGCCTTCATTATGGTTAAAAGCTTCCAAACTTTCCTACATTAAAAGTAGGATGTTTTTTCTTTGCTTTCCTTTTATTTTATTTCATTTCCTGACCACTATTTTTGTTGTTACTTTTGGTTTGTTCCTTTGTGGAGGCTCAAGAACAGGACTTTTGTTGATGTTTGAGATGCTTTGTAAGTTCTCTGCAGCTTTCTGGGCCTGAGGATCTCACCTTTGTTTTGATAGGCAGTAAAGCTGTTCTTCAACCACCTTGAGCGAATGCTTATTCTGTCTGACAAATCTCATAACTGCAGGAGAGTTGAGGTATATATATGAAAGCATTGCAAACATTTGGCAAGCTGTTTGAGGGGTGGTAGAGGGGTGATGTGTTTGTTTCAGGCCTTCCAGTTCCAGGAGAAGGCTGCTAATTCTTGTCCAGCTTATTGCTTCCTTAAGCTACGTATCTGGGTAGTCTGGGGCAATGCAAGGGCATTCTGGTATTGTAGTGAATCATGCACTTGTTTTTCCTTAGGGGAAGGCAGATAAATAGAGGCTTGAGGCAGAGTGGTTGGAAAGCTGCACTGGAGAAAAGGATCTGGGGGTGTTAGTTGACAGCCGGCTAAACATGAGTCAACAGTGTGCCCAGGCAGCCAAGAAGGCCAGCTACATCCTGGCTTGTGTCAGAAATGGTGCAGCCAGCAGGAACAGAAAGGTGATCGTCTCTATGTACTCAGATCTGGTGAGGCTGCAACTGGAGCCCTGTGTTCGTGGTCAGGCCCCTCACTACAAGAAACACACTGAAGCCCTGAAGCATGTCTAGAGTAGGACAGTTAAGCTGTGCAGGGTCTAACTTTAATGAGCAACAGCTGAGGGAACATGGATTGTTCAGTCTGAGTAGAAGACATTCAGAGGAGACCTTATGGCTCTCCACCACTCCCTGAAAAGAGGCTGTGGCAAGGTGGAGGTTGATCTCTTCTCCCAGGTAACAGCGACAGGATTAGAGATAATGTCCTCAAGTTGAACCAGGGGAGGTTTAGGTTGGATACTGGGAAACCTTTCTTCTCAGAAAGAGTGGTGAGGTCATCGGCATAGGCTGCCCAGGGAGGTGGTGGTGTTACCATCCCTGGAGGCGTTCAAGAGCCGTGTGGATGTGGCACTGAGGGACATGGTTAGTGGGCGTAGTGGGGATGAGCTGATGATTGGACTAGATAATAGTGATTTTTCTGAACCTTAATAATTCTATGATTCTATAGCAGAGTCTCTGAACACACATCCCTGTGTGGATGCTGCCAAAGAGCAGAAGAGCCCAGTACAGCCGAGGCCCGTGGGTGGCATGCCTGCTGCCTAGACCATAGCCTCACTGACACCAGGCTGCTGGGTGGGCCGTATGGTTGACCCCAGACCTACATGTGGGTCCTGTAATCCCCGCAAGAGAAAATTCAACCAGAAGAGATTCTCCAACCAATATCAGCAGGGAATGAGCAGCACAGCTCATGTTTTAGGCTAGCAGAAAAGATGACAAGCCTGTTAACTTGGAAGGTTATCTGTTTGCCGCTGTTCATGTGATTGTAAGAGGTCTTTTACTCACATTTTTTTCCACGAAAAACAAGCCAAAACAAAAAACCAAAACAACCCCCCCAACTTCAAAGTCATGCAAATGAACCCTTCTACTATTTTTACAGTAATTTTTCTCCGCTGGAAAACAAATTATACAAACAGACTTCTAAAAAGCAAATCCCTCAGCACCGGGCAGAGGAAGTGGTCCTCTGGTACGACGTGGACTAAAACAGCAGCACACCTGCCTCCAGCTGCTCTCCTGCCACGCAGATCTCACGCAGCCCAGCTATGTGAAGTCACTTCCAAGTCAAACAAGCAGCAGTTTTTAAGTAGCACCTAACAAGGAATGAGGCCAGCAAACCCCAACGCTGAAGGTTCCTGCTGCACAGGCTTTATTTTCATTTCCCTGACCCGTTTGCACAGAGTTGTTGCTGATGGCCTGGCCTGTCTCTCTGCACACAGAAAAGCAATAACAAACAGAGGGCAGCTGGCACTCTGAGACACCTGCAGCACACCGAACACTGAAGGATTGTTCATCCTGTGCAATGGGACAACTCCACTGGCATGGCATCCACATGATGCACACAATGTCCTGAAGTCAGCCAGGACAGCTCCAGGGCCCCAAAGAGTTTCTTGGTCAATTCATAGAAGCTATACCGCATTTCTTTCTGTCAGAGGAAGAACAAGGATGACCAGCAGAGGAATAAGAGAGCACTTTGTGCAGCATTGCTGTTGTCTTGAAGGCAGGCTCAATCCTGGGAATACTGTCAGCATGATATTTGGGCAGCCTTTGAGCACCCCTTTTACGACCTTATTATTCCAGTTTCCCATGCCTCAGCCCTTATTTATTCATTAATTGTTTGCCAATGAAAATACTTGGATGTCCTTCTGATGGAGCAGGTATAGGAGAGAGCACTAAAAGGAAAAAAAAAAAAAAAAGCCCTAAACCCTTAAGCAATATTTATGGACTTTTGAAAGTTGAGATTCTTGGAAAAAGGGCTGCATTTCTTTTCAAATACTTTCCAGGCTGGAATCTTTTTCTAATTTATCTCATGCTTTACCCATATAATAATTACGCAGCTTTTACACATTTTAGCAAAATAAATAGAAATGTGTCTTTTCAGCAAATCAAGTGAGAAAAGTGACCTGAACTGCTATGTTTCCTTCTGCACGTTCATTTTCTACAACACTGTGGGTGAGCAGCAAATCCAGGAAGACTTCTGCAAACTTCGCACTGGCCTTATATTCAGCCCCTTGCAGTGGCTTCTTCTGTTGGATGCACCATGCATCCTTTAGCTCATAGAGTAGATTTAATTAAAAACAATAAAACCCCAATTCTATGAACAGTTGGTTTAGGAAATGGTTAGTGTTCCCTACACCTTTCCCCTTGCACCTTTCCCCTTGCATCCTTTCCCTTGCTGGCATTTTACATTTCTCTGAGCAAATTTTAGGTTCTGCATGCATTTCTGGTTTTAATAAACTCCTTTTTATTTATGCTAACAGAATTAATCTAAACTTGCTCTCTTAGCAGCTTGCTCTCAGCCAGAATATTGTTTTCAAACTGAGGCTACACCTTGTTTACATTGATAAGCAAATTCACAGTCTGCAGAGCTCCTTCCAGCAGGGGCAGCTGCTGAGCGCGTAGCAATAAGGACTGGGAAGCACATGTTCCACATACATAGCAAACATTTCTTCTTCTGAAGGGTAACCAGATTTTTCTTTTCTTTTTCTGAAGAGTTGAAAGCTGGAACATCTGCTCCTTGGCCAGCCAGTCATTCCCACAACCACTGCTGCTCAGGTTCAAAAAAAGTTGGTTAGGTTACGGTGTGCGTGCGTCTCAGTTCATGTGTCTGTGGTTCTTAAATGTAGTACAGTGCTGCAGAGCTGGTGTGGGGTCTGGGCTTGAGTACCTGGTGATTATTCCTGTGACACTGCTGTGAAATGGGTCGCTGTGAGACACACATTTTTGTCATTTGACACAAAGCTGAGTGCACATCACTTTATATTGAGGCAAAGTTATTGTCTGGGTGTTTCTGCTAACAAAACAGAATCTTAAAGAGTACTTCTGCCTGCCCTGCTGTCATAGGTTAGCACCAGGCAGTGCTCTTTAGGGCTGGAATCCATCGTTTAGGTCCTGAGCAGAGATTTCGTCTCATTCATGTGGTCAGAGCTTGCAGATACTTCAAATGAGGGGGAAAAATGAGGAAATAAATATTGCATTCATGTGTGTGTTAAAATCACTTTTCTTTTTTTTAATTTGCTTTTACCTTTGGACTACATTGCACTTATTTTGGGTAGGTGAGAGGAAAGCAGGCTAAAGGCTGCTGCGAAGCTGTGCTCACTCTGAAGTTCCTTAATTTTCCTTCTTTTGGATAGTGAGAGGTAGGTAGAAGATTAATGCTTTCCAACAGCCTGCTTGGTGTCTTTGAGCATCAGAGGAGGAAACTGAAATAATTACATGTATCTTACAAGTTCTAGAAATGTTTCAAAATTAGCATTGGTAAGATGGTGGTATTCGCAGCTGAAAATACGGGGATGTGTGCAAAGCGCACACTGGGCTCGCTCCAGTGGTAGCTCAGAATCTCTAGTCTCAGCCCCCTCCCTTTCCATTCCCTTCCCCCAAATCAAATTGTGAAAGGGGTAAAATCCCAACCTGCAGGCCTGTGTTTTATGCTGGTTTTGCTCCCTGCTGAACAGGTCAGCAGTTTATTCTGCCTTGTGGAGCAGCAATGGTGACAGCATCTGTTTTACAGATACAGAGGTGAACTCCTTCCTCTGACTACTGTTGCCCACTGGTATTTCTATTAGGCGTAACATGATCTGCAGGTGGCAAGTAAGGCCAAACGCTTTGCAACAAAAATAAATGGCTACTCATTAAAAATATATTTTAACTGGTAATGTGTTTTACGTCTGTCCCTTTCAACCTAATTGTACTCAGGCCCCTGTGTCCACACCAAGCTGGGAGGAAGTGTCGACCTACTTGAGGGTAGGAAGGCCCTACAGAGAGATCTAGACAGGCAGGATCAATGGGCTGCCTCCAATCATATGAACTTCAAAAAGACTGAGGGCCGGGTCCTGCCCTTTGCTGTCCTTTGGTCACAATAACCCTGTGCGTTGCTTCAGGCTTGGGGCAAAGCAGGTGGGGAGCTGCACAGAAGGAAAAGGATCTGGGGGTGTTGGATGACAGCCATCTGACCATGAGCCAACGGTGTGCCAAGGTGGCCAAGAAGGCCAACTATATCCTGGCTTGTATCAGAAATGGTGCAGCCAGCAGGAGGTGATCGTCCCTCTGTACTCAGCTGTGGTGAGGCTTCACTTCAAGTAGTGTGTTGGGTCCCTCACTGCAAGAAGGACATCAAGGCCCTGGAGCATGTCCAGAGGAGGGCAACGGAGCTGTGACAGGTCTGCAGCAAAAGTCTTATGGGGAGTGGCTGAGGGAACTGGGGTTGTTCAGTCTGAGAAGAGGAGGCTCAGGGGAGACCTTATGGCTCTCTACAACTGCCTGAAAGGAGATTGTGGTGAGGTGGTGGTGGCCTCTTATCCCAGATAACAGCATTAGGACAACACAATGTCCTCAAGTTACACCAGGGTAAGTTAAAGTTGGATATTAGGAAAAATTTCTTCTCAGAAAAAGTGGTGAGGCATTGGAACAGGCTGCCCAGGGACGTGGTGGAGTCATTGTCCCTGGAAGCATTCAAGAAATGTGGAGGCGTGGCACTGAGGGACATGGTTAGTGGGCATGGTGGGGACTGGTTGATGGCTGGACTTGAAGATTCTAGAGGTCTTTTCCAACCTTAATGATTCCATGATTCTTTGGCAGCCAGGAGCAGGCACACAGAGGTGCGTTGAGGAGAGGAGCGAGGTGTGGAGAAGGGATGTGCTTGGCAGGGCCAGGCAGAAATGATCCTTTGGGTCTGGAACATTTTAAGGAGCCAGACTGAGCTTTATCTGAGGAATGTAATTCCTACTGGCAGTGTTAACAAGTTAGGAAAAAATGCAAACAACTTCTCCTCAGACCCTGCAAGTCTGATCAGCACCCAGAATGTCAGTGGGAGCAGGTGTGCGCCTCTGCTGAGTGCTGAACCTGTCTCCCAGTGCATGTAAATATACCCCAAATAATGGGCAAGTCCTGGCATCTTGGTGTCTGTGGTGAGGTCTTGCTGGGAATCAAAACCAGTTTTAGGAAACATGCCTCAGTGCGTGAAGTAACATTTATAGAAATGAATCATTGGCAGGTGGTTGGCTTTTGTTTGTTTTTATTCTCAGATTTTTTTTTTCTTATAACTTAAAAGCTCGCAAATTGAACTAGACCCCAATGTAGACAATATTTTCTCAATATTTTACCTTGCTGCAAAGAGTAAGCAAAATGTAAGCAAGTACAACGGTCAACGTAGTTTGTGCCTCTTCTGAAATGCTTTTATACTCTCTGAACAGTATATCATAGCATTAATAAATGTGAGAATCCAGTCCCCAACATTTACTGTATTGATGGCCAAAGGAAAGCTGAACTTCTATTTTTCTTGTCTGGACAGCACTTCCATTTCTCCACTTCTCTTTTGTAGACGTGGAGCATGACACAGAGATCACACACATTTTTTGCATCTGTTTGAATGAGTTGGATGAAATGGCTCTTAGGGTGCTATTCCAATGAACAGTGGAATAGTACTAGGTATGGTGGAGAAGGGGTTGAAAGTTGGACTAGATGACCTTTTCCAGCCTTAATGATTCCATGATTCTAAGTGTGTGCAGGAGGCTGGAATGAGTCCTTGTGAACAATCAGGTATGTGCCTTGCAGAGGCAGCCTGTTGCACTTTGATATTCTGCCTGTTCTTTAAGTATCCAGAGGTTGATCTTCATTGCTTGCTTATCCCCATCTACCAGTTCTCCCTGCAGTTCTGCTAACTGGCAGCACAGGGCCAGATTTTAGACTGAGCAAAGTCAATGCAAATTTTGAATTAATTTTGATGATATCTGGGTGAGAGAAATGCACTTTTTGGAATATCCTGGTAGGGCTGCCCATTAAAAGGCAAACACTGATGGCTACAGAATCTGAAAAAATGTTCCATGCAGTTAAAAAGATCAGTAAATACCTGGATAAGTTTGTTATTCATAGTGGTTTGTTGTTTAGTGTGTGGGTTTTGTTTGTTTTTTTTTAAACTGGTTTGAAATATGACAGTTAGTATTAGTCTTTTCCAAGGATCACATACGTGGGCTTCTGACAAAAATGCCCCTGTATTTAGTGCAGTCAAGTGCAGCTCTTCATAAATTTTGGGCTTTTCTCTGTAGGAAGCAGCAGATGCAAAAAGGTTTTTAAATAATCAGAGCGTCCCAGAATATTTGCTTACTGTAGAAATGCACCACTGAAGGTGAAGCAATGATAAGTAGAAAAATGTAGAATCGTCTTCTCTTCCAAATCATAGTTTTCCCAAATTGTACTTCATCCACCTGCTCAGACTCCACCATGGAGAGAGAATTTGTAAAAATATATAAATATATATATATATTTGTATAAATTTATATATATATATAAAGTATGATAAATATAGACAATTACTGGAGCTTGTTATGTTAGAGACAAATCAGAATAGTAATGAGAAGGAGAAGATTTTCTTGTTTGTGGGTTTTATGTTGTTTTCACGTTCTCTTAAAATTATTTTTAAATCAAGAGCTGTATCCTTTTGGGAGAAAAGAGTGTATTTGTACAAGTCTTCTCTGGGGCAAGAAAAGTGAGACACAAAATTTAGAATATCTTGAGGAAATTTAAGCCGATTCATAGTTTAATGAATGAATGCTTATAGGAGGTTAGAAGTGAATCATGGATGAGGAAAGAGGAGAAACTATGTTGATGGATGAGAAGAATCAAAGGCTTTTAGTTCTGAGAAAGAGGCCTCAAAAGCATGCCTGTAACATAAAACACTTCTGTTTAGATATTTTGGTTGGTTCTTTAGAATTCATAATTCATAAAGCAATTTTGATGATAATCTGTTTACTTGCCTGCAGTTCGGTGTTGATTTATAGCTGATAATATGTGAACGTTACTTCAGGAGATGAATTTTATAAGAACACCCTGTAAAGATAACTCTCTGTTTAATGTTACAAATAATACTGTAACATCTGTCAGCTCTTAAAATGATTAGATCATACTCTGAGAGTGAAGTTATTTCTTTAGAACTAACTTTGCTGACAGAAGGTGAATCCTTTTTAGTTGAATGGCGTAAACTTCTTGTCACTGAAGAAAGGAAGTGGCATATGGTTGCCTTACTCTGTGCTTGGCAGGGTCTTTGATTCTCAGTGCCCTGTCTCTGCCTTGCCTGTCTGTGCAGACACATGAATTAGTTGTTCAACGTGGGATATGCTGGGAATAGGGAGGAGACATGTTTCAAGATGCTCAGATATACTGCTGGAGATTCTTCTGCCCCTTTGTAGCAACAACACTGATGGTATGAAATTGCAAAATGAATAGCACGTGTTTTGATGGAATTAAACATGAAACTGGAAAAGGGAGCATGTCTTAGTACAACAATGGTTTGCCAGATAGACCACTACAGTCTAAAAATCTGCTGCTGTTTAAATAAAGAATGCTTTTGGAAAGAGTTCCATGTAGTATTGTTTCCATTTCCCCTGTATTTGAAAAATAAGTATCACCTGATTTCAGCTGAGTAAAACCAAACACGCCTAGAGCTAGGAGATACTTCTGTAACTCACCTACCTAATAACTTCTTCTTCAGCATTTGCTTTTTCTTAAGTGGGTCTGAAAATATAAGAATTCTTCTGTCTTGCAAGTTCGCACTCATCCTACCAATTCTTTGGTTTTTTGTGCTGTGGAGGCATGTGAAGAACCTATCCTATCCTACTAAAGTATTCTCTGTTCCATTGGAAATTAATGTAAGTAAAAGGTAAAAGAGCAGAGGAGTAGAGAGTAAAGGGGAATCAAGGTTTCCCAGTGACGAATAGCGTAGAAAACTGTCCCATCAACGCCTTTGTCCATAGGATGCATCTCATCAGCAGCACAAGAGCTGGTGTACCATATTCTTCCAGGTATTGTGATCCTAACACAGAAGGTGATCACCTACAACCAGAACCACTGCTGAATGCACAGCTGTCCTCCAGGTACCCTACTGCCACCTTCAAGCTAGCACTGACATATATGTGTGAAAAAGTTCATTGGGCAATTTATAGAGGCATGAAGAACATGGCCATAAATTTTTGACTGGTGATTCTATTGGAATTGCCCCACTTACAGCCATTCAGCTTTATTTCTAGGCACAGATTTTGTTGCTTGGTTTGTTTGCTTGTATTTCAATTACCAGATTTTTCTCTGGTAATCATCAGCTGTCAGAAATGAAAATGTATGGGAAAATACATGGGAATGAGTTTCCGGTCTGTCTTCTTTCTGAAAAGCTACAAATCTGTTGTGAATATTAAGCTGAATAAGCTTTGCTTTGGCTGTAGAGACATACAACAAAATAAAGAACGTTCTCACTCCACCTACTTTGATCCCATAATTAGTGCATGGACAGTAGCATTGATCAGCTGTGTTAGAATCATCTGCGTAGGGCTGGCAGATGCGGTCCAGCACCTATGGAAAATCTGTATCCTCTCAAAGTGGTGGCTGGAGGCACAGGGAAAACACAAAGGTATGTTTTGTGATATTACATCTATGTTTATTTTCACCTCAGTTCTGCCAAGCTTCTCTTAAGAATATGCCATAATACATTGTAACTTAAGTATGTTATCATCTAAATGATGTCTGGCCCAGGTGAAGTTGAAAATGTTTATGTAATTTCTAAAGATGTTTTCACGCAGAAATCTGTGCTCATATGTATGTTTCCATCCATCATTTGTGGACTTGTTTTTGTTTTCTGGCCCTTACTCTATATTTGTTACTACAGTTTTCAGGGCCAGGAGGTATCTGCCTATGCTGACCATGCGCACAGAATGACCACCAATGATTTTTAAGCCTACATCAACGGGAGTAAAAGACTTCTCCCTTGTAAGAAGGACCTGAGGTATTTATCTTGACTTCTTCTTTTCTTTTAGGCAAGTGAGAGAGAGATTTATACTTACGTTTTTGGGTGGGAAGATTTGAGAAACTGTTTTGTATTGGGTCAGAACTGGTTACAGAGAGGAGTTTTAAGGATGGACCCTTTCATATTAATTCACTCTAGAGTATCATTGAAGCCATATGTGATGCAGCAAGCAGGTACCGTTGTCAACAGGGCAAGAAATGGTGAAATTTTCAGTGGGCTGATATTGTGGATTGTTATGGAAGGCTTCTCTTCCCTTGTGTTGGAAAGTAAGATCTGCAATCGGCTAGCTGCCGTGTCACATGCCATTACTCATCTCTCACTAAAAAGGTGTCCCGTGCAAAGGAAATAACAGCGTTTTCTCTACTTTCTGCAAGTGGCTTTCTGTAATCCAAATCAGTTATCTGGAAACTATGCAAATCACTGCAAATCCTGTTCAGTACAAATTCCAGCTAGAAAAAGCAGCAGGGTGTTGAAGGGGGCAAGTGAGTTGGTGAAGTTTGGTGCCGTTCATTTACAGTACAGCAGATGTCAGTAATGAGGCAATAAAACAAATATCTCAGCTTTGAGAGAGATGAGAATCAAAATTCCTAACATCACACTTTTAAATGACAGGGATGAGCAGTCAGTTGCTATTTATGACTGAACTAAGAACAGGAGTAAACATAACATTGTGCCTGCTTTACGTATTATGTTCTTTCTACATATTTGGATCTTATCTGAGACTTGTAGAGAAGTCTATTAAGTCATTGTCACATGCAATAAGAGATTAAACTGAAGTTCCTGCTTATCCTGTATTGAAAAAGTCTCAATTAATGAGGCTTTGACCTCAGATTTCTTCCCTTGTGTCAACGCTAGGGCAAATTCAGATGTCATAGAAAATTTTGCATGCTCATTCCTTCTAATTGTATCTTCATTTTACTTCTTTGTTTAAATAAGAAAAGGGAAAGGAGGAGGTAGAACATATCTCTAAGTTCAGCTGATAAGTTCAGAAGGTCAGATAAAGCATATGCAACTCCAGGAAGACCATTTTGTTTCATTTATGTATATGAGTGTATGTAGTGTAGTTAATGAAGTTCATATACAGATGTTTATCAATATATAATTAAAAATATATTTACATATTGTGAAGTCTTGCAGTCTTGCCACATTTGTACCCTGGCTAAAGAAAAAGCCTTCACTTTGTGGTTAAGTGATGTGGTTCTGCATGTGTCATATGTACAGTTTTTCATAAGGCTCCATCACATGATAGAGCATCTCTAGCAGCGATTCATTAGTGTGGTCCATTGGAGTTGTGGCTCGCTGGAGTTCTTGAGTGCCCAATTATGCATTAGTTAGGCATCAAGAACAGCATGGTTTATTTCTGCTATGTCTTTCATTATCAACATTGAGAATGGTATTGAGCAGGCAGAGGACAGGTATGAAGAAGCCACGAGAGGTTTGGCTAGTTCTGTAGAAATTTAAGCAAATATTCCCCAGTGAATTGTTGTAAACTCAAGCAATGAGCACAAGGCTCTCCTTAGAGACATTTGCAAGGCCTTGTGAGTGCCACTGGCCTGTCAGAGTTGGACATGCATGTGAGAAGAGTACTTGGGTTCACAAACTCAGGAGGGTCACAAGCAGGTAGGAGAATACATGACAAAAGATTGCCTTCCCTGGCCACCAACATGAGTTCTCCTGCTGAAATATCTCTATTGCAAGAGACATTTCACAGACAACTTTTCTGGAGTTGTAATGTAAACTGAAATGAACAGGCTAAGCGCTCTAGATTTTAAGCCCAGGAGGAACTGCAAGGACCATTTCAGCTGGTATCCTGCAGAAGGTATACCATAAATTTCCTTGAGTCTTGAGTAGAGCACGTGACTGGATAACTGACAAATGGTTTATAAAGGTATACAGTTCTGATTTAAAACTGCTTTTGGCAGAGGATTTACCATGTCCCCGTAAACCTTTATACTGAATGGGCAAATATGTCTTGCTTCTTGCTGAGTCTAAATCTGAACTTCAGAAGCTAGATCCTGGATTAGCACTTGCATGCCAGATTAAATACAACTTTAGAATTAGATGAGCTGTGACTACATAAGCTGTCATCAAAACTGTCATCAGCCATTTTTCAGTGATCTGCAAAGAATATTCTCACAGCTGATTGTGCATTTAATGGTTATCCCTTGTCCTGGCAGCCTTGTTCCTCTGCCTCTTTACTATCTACCCAGCTTCTTCAAAATGTGTCAAAAATTCTTTGCAAGCAACGGATGAGTGTTTCAGACAAGAAAGATTGTTTCTAAAATTCATTGTATCTGTTTAAGATGTTCCAAAATGCTGCCATCCTTCTTAAAGAATTATTTGGTTCATAAAACTGCCTCACTCCAAGATTTCTTGAAGCCCTTTCTAAGGGCTTTATTTACTTTTAGTCACATGGGACACTAACATGTAAATCTTAGATTTTGCAGGAGAGGTTAAGATCTTGTGCAAAGCTATAAAATTATCTTTTAAATATGAAAACCCATACTTCGCTGCAACATGTTTTTTCATTAGGTGTTTGAGGCTGTCAGAAGATATTAAACTCAGGCTCAAGAGCCTCTGAATCAGGTTCTTACAGTATTTTAAATCCAATGGGTGATATCAGAGACTCTTGTATTTGATCTACATGGTTCTTCTGAGTATGTTTTCCATTTTATTGCATTGCCCTGTCAAGGGAATATTATTTATATGATATAATCCTCATTTGGTTCCAGTTTATTAAATGAAAGGAATGTGTTAGGCTGTAAGTTCTTAAGAGGTCTGGAATCTGGACTGTAATTAAATCCATTCCCTCTCAGCTAATTTATGTAATCTGATGATAAACAAGTGTAATACAGTTTGTTCAAAGAAAATGGAGAATGTTCATTCCGTGGAACAGTACGAAAAAAACCTGCCGAGTGAAGCCCAGTAAAACGCAAAGCTTGAGCTCCTTTTGTCTGATCAGCTGTACATGGAGCATCTCTCTCAGTTCGGCTTATGAAAGAGGATTAGATGAATGCCTTTCAGTAGATATTTAATTTCTTCTTACCAGTGCACAGTCTTACCTAAAGCAGATCTAGATAAGAAGCCATTTGCTGTAGAGCAAGGGTCCTAGGTTTTTCTCTGAAGTAATGGTCTGAAATCATTTCCTTATCTCATCAGCAGTGAAACTTGTTGCATCAGCCTGAGCATGGGAGGTCCAGCACTCAGGGCTTTGCAGCGATGCGCTATGACACACGGTTGCTTTCAGACACAGCATGTTGTTCTTTGCTATTGGAAAGAACCATCCCATCAGATCATGCCCTTCTTTTCTTGCAGCTCAACTGTGGTCTGTTTTGGCTGCATGTGGGCGTAGTGTTTGGCAGTCATTCATTAGCTGGGGTTGGAATTCCCTCCCATTTTATTGTCAGGTATACCAAGATACCATGTACCATGTTTACCATCTGTAAAGACCTGTAAGCCAAACATTGTTTAAGGAAAACAGGTAAGAAGTCCTGAGTTTCCAAAATTCGCCAACTCCAATCTTGGACAGGAGTAGACAGTATTCAGCCCCTAATTTTAGGGATTACCATACTGCTAGTAATAGTAGAGTGTAAAAAAATTTAGAGTTGAGAAAAAAAAAATCTCTTCAACATTCCTTTACATTTTCGGTAAAGGTTTTGCTGACTGGTAGAGTAATTTCTGTTGGACCTCTGAGAAAAGAGATACTCATTTCAAAGAATTCCATTAGGGCAACATTTTGTTTCATCCCTCACAAAAAGTAGAGATGTGTTTTTCAGTTTTGTCACCACACCTTGATACTTGGGCCTGCATGATTTTTTGGTTACAACTGCTTTCTGTGTCAGCTGATCACTTTCACAATAATACCAAACCAGGTGCTGTTGATACTATGAGAAAATGAATAGCAAAGGGTGGGAAACGAGGGAGCCCAAATCAAAGCGGACCCGGGGAAGGATGGAGGCAACAGGCAGCAAGTGGCAGGTGGGTGTGGAGGTAGAAATTAGAGTATATACAGGCCTGACGTTTACGTGTGTGAGAAGAAAATTCCGTTGCTGCTGGCTTAGTAAATGTTTAATTTGGAGATGTGTACTTCCACATCTGGCTTATACTTAAATTCTGCAAATATTGTTTCTTTCACTTTAATTTCTCTCTTTCTAATTTCTTTTAATTTCTCTCTTTTTTCCAATTCAAACTTCAGTCTCTTAAGAAAGGTGAAGTCTCCTAGGGGAAAGGTTGTCTTTCTACTGCTTTGATCAAGCTACCTATACATTTGAAATAGGAAATGGAAACTGTAAGTTAATAAAATTGTAGGAGATAAAAGCTTTTGGTGTTGGGGGGAGGCTGTCTTGCCCTTTATGTCCATGCAGTCTTACTGTCACCTCAAAGAAGGGAAGAGTAGGGAAACCCTCTGAGGAAATATGAATTGGCCACGTGCTTGTTTGGAAGGTGATTTGGGCTAAAGCTTCCATGTGTAATTTGAGAAGCAGAAATGATTCACAACTTTTAACTTGCACGAAGACAGCATTATGCTGCACAGGGAGATGGGAAATCAGACCTAAACACAAGCTCTTCACCTCTTGAAGATTCTCTGAAAACAAAGGGAGCAATTTTTCTGCACTCCTTTGTGCATTCACTCATTAAAAAGGGAGCTCTGCAGGCCACAAGGCCCAGTGCTATATATCTTGCCTCACCAGACAGCTGCGCGTCTTCCCATAAGCCTCAGTTTTCCTTTGATGTGGACTAGAAGTGATACTGAATTAATCCTCACAGTGCTGATGTGATAGATATATACTGGTGCTGTTGGGCTGGTTTTTAACAAGCTCTTCTAAATTGTTCCATTGTTTGCCTAAGGTCTGCCAGCCAATGTGCCAGAAACCTGGCCACATCTCATGCATGGAACATGTGCCTAACCCTTTCACTTTGCCTTTTGATGGTTCCTCCAAGGTGCCCACCACCACTGCTCCCTGGCATGAATGTGGTGAAATTAATAACAATAGGAACAATAACAGCTAATTGGCGTAGGTCCCAAGTGGAGGACGTGGCTGGACATTCATGTCTATACCTCCTTATTTAGAAAAGCACTTGAAGCATGAACTTACTTACTTGGGCAAGCAAGAAAAATGAATAAGGTTCCTGAATTGAGTCTTTAATTAATGAATGTGTTTGCACATAAAATAATAAGCACATCTGTTAAAATGCTGGGCAATGGGGACTAGGATTACTTACATTGCTTGTTGAAAAATTACGTTAGAAAGAAGAGTATGTGAAGTGTAGAGGGAGAGGAAGACGAGGTCAGGCAGCACAGGAAGAAGTGCAGAACTGAGATGATGTCTGGTTATCATAACACAACTGAAACAAATCTGCTGAATCCACAAGCATTGCTTTATTTTGGGCTACAGGGTGTGACCTCGGTTTTGCTTAGCATGGTTGTAGCTTGGCTGGCTAACTATGATTAGAATCATAGAATCATTAAGGTTGGAAAAGGCCTCCAGGGTCACCAAGTCTAGCCACCAACCCATCCCCACCATGCCTACTAACCATGTCCCTCAGTGCCACATCCACACGGTTCTTGAACACCTCCAGGGACAGTGACCGTACCACCTCCCTGGGCAGCCCATGCCAATGCCTCATCACTCTTTCTAGAGATGTTCAGCCTAGCCCCTGCAATGAACAGCCCATATCTGTGCCTAGCCCAGGAGACCACAGGTGGGTTCCTGATGGTTAACTTCCAGGAACTGAAATTAATACCGAGGAGACAATCTGTTGAGCGATCTATTTCACATCTTGAGGGGGGATAAAAAAAAAAAACAAACAACCTGCTTTAAAGCTTCCAAAGCTCCTTATGGGAGAAGACCTATTACATTTAAAATGTTCAGGAGGGGAGAAGAGAGGGGGAAAAGGAGCAGAGAGAGACTGACAACAACCCCAAGAAGCTCAGGATAACTCCATGATTATTGGCTTTTGTGGCTGCGTTTTTTGAGCTCTCCCATCTGAGCTATGACAATAATTAAATATCCAACGAAAGATGGATATGCAACTGGATTTCCCACATCCTTGGTGAGGTCTGAGCAATCAGGGTATTGAAATAAACATTTGGTTGAAAAATTCCTCAGTACCCCAAACCGAGCCGACTTATCTCCTGTGCTGTGGCCAAGGTCTGCAAATAATTTTATTGCATACCAAAAAAGCATTTCCAGTTAAAGTTGTCATTCAGTATCACTGTGTTTTCCTTTATTTTTGGATTATCACAATGTCGTGTATTTGTCTTTTCTCCTGCATTATGCCAATTAATCTTTTTTTTTTTTTTTGTATGGAAAGATCTTCTGCTTCTAATCATACTGCCCATCCTTTACATCTCAACAGTGAAAAGGTAATATTTACATAAAAATCAAGAGCACTTCACAGGATCTTCATTTCTGTCTGCAATGGTCATGTTTAAAATATGTCATTTAAACCAAGAGAGTACAGCTGTGGTCATTTCTATTTTGTTTTTGCAACTTTCTCTGAAAAGGATACACATGAAGAAAGCAGAGCTCTCAGAGCTCTTCGTTTTCTTTTTATCTCAGGCTCATGGGCAAGTGGCAGGTAGTTCCCACGATGTTCCAACAGAGTCCAGCGGGGCCATTAGTGCAGTCCAAGTCTCCCAGCCCCAGTAAATTCTGCTGGTGCTTTTCCAGGGGCTGAAGTATGAGACCAATTTAAGGAAATAATGTAACACGCTGCTATAGTAAAGATACTATACATCTGCACGTGATGACAACTTAACTGCAGGTACTGGATGGGTCCCACAGGTTATATTTATTATGACTCTGAAAATGACCACAAGTGAGGAAAGTGAATTAATTCCTTTCAGTGATGGAGGCTGTGTTTCTCCTTCGCTCTGAGTTTTCAATAGGCCATCCCCCTCCTGCCGGCCCCCTCTCTTGATTAATGCCTGGAGACCACGGATTTGGAATGACATTCCAGGCTGATCTAGTAACAGGGTTTGGACATGAATGCTGCAAGCATCGAGCCAAACTGGAGTCCTCACTATGCCAGAAATGCATTGTTCAGCACTGTCTGGGCAGTGCACCTGCACCTGCATGCTGGAACTGCCACCAAGGATACCTTTCTGCAGACCTGTTTCTCATTACATCCCCAGATCAACATGCTCTTTGGAATGACATGGGATCTGGCCAGCTCCCTCTCCTGTGCTGCTGTACCCTGAGGTTTGCGGGATGCTGATACCATGCTCTCCGGGATGTTCAAAAGCTCGGATAAACATTTGGTAATGTGGATTTATGGCCTTCTCTGTGCAGGCAGATCACACATGTTGTAACCACACTGAAAATATTTCCTGAAGAACAGCAGGAGAAGAAGTGGGAGAAACGTGGGCAACAAGTTACAGTGAGGAAGGAAAGGTAATTCTTCTGTTCTTCATGCTCTTAGGGGCTAATTGAACTGTTTAAAGCGCTGATTGCAGTTAGTTAGGTAAGAAAGGGCATGCTTTGTTGCAGTGTAACATTCAAATGATTTCTCACATTGTACAGTTCATGTCATGCAATACTATAACTTATAATCCTAGCATCTTCAGCCCAAAGCAGATGCAGAAAATGTAGAAATTTGTCACCAATTTATACTTAATACAAAAAACCCACAATTGATTAATCAGATTTCCCAGGTCTGCTAAAATAAACAAGCGAACAGAAAATATTTCAATAATGAAAGTACTATTCCTGGTTTTAATAATGCTACATTGAACTGTGAAGCATGGATAAACAATGAGAGTGTTAGTTTTGATCTGAAACTGACTACAAGAAAGACATTGAGGCCCTGGATCTTGTCTAGAGAACAGCAACAAACCTGTGAAAAGTCTGGAACACAAGTCTTATGGGGAGCAAGTGAGTTCAGTTTGAGAAGAGGTTGCTCATGGGGAAACCTTACTGCTCCCTACAACTGCCTGAAAGGAGGTTGTAGTGAGGCTGGGTTCGACATCTTCTCCCAGGTGACAGAGATAGGATGAGATGGAATGGCCTTACATTGTGCCAGAGGAGGTTCAGGTTGGGTACTGGGAAACATTTATTATCAGAAAGAACAGTGAGGCATTGGCACAGGCTGCCCAGGGAGGTGGTGGAGTCACCATCCCTGGAGGTGTTCAAGAACCGTGTGGCACTGAGGGACATGGTCAGTGGGCATGGTGGGGATGAGTTGGTGGTTGGATGAGATGAGCTTAGAGGTCTTCTCCAACCTTACTGACTCTATGATTTCTGTGTGGCTTCAGACCCACACATTTGAGAGAGAGAGTCATGATCTCCATGTGCGACCATTATGGTGACCCTGCACATGCACACAGGAAGCATAGGCAGAGCTCACAGGGGACCTTTGTCATGGAAGTCTCCACCCTCAGCTGTGGGTCATGGGAATGGAGACAGCCCTGGGCTGTGATTCACTGAGGTGCCTCCCATTTCCCCAGAGAGCATTTGCATGTGTTTAATAGGTGGGTGTTGGTAGGATTCCATCTTTAATTCCATGGCAATTTTCCACTATGCTCACATTTGCTTTTAAATATGGAAACATGCCTGGAAACGTACACCCATTAAGGGATATCAAAAGATGTATGATGCAGTGTTTTTGGTAAAAATGAAAATTTTACAGAAAAAAAAATGAAGGATAACATGAATTTTGAAGAGTATTGTGTTCTTGACTTGTGAAATTCTGTCTTGAACAGGACAGGTAAAAACTTCTAAAATGAGTATAGGAGGCAGAAGAAATGGTAGCACATAGCTCTAGCTGACTGCATGCGAACCAACTGATAATAAGCCTTTTGCTTGCCATTAGACATGGCGGTATTCTGTTCCATATATAGCACAAAAGTAATTCCAGTACTCTAAAACATTTGACTACATGGAGCAGACGCAGGAAAACAATGGTTATATCAGTTATAAATCATAACATTTGTGAACCCAGCTCAAAACTTTAGGGAAGGAACAGATTATCTATTTTAATGTAAATCTGTTAGAAGGTAATTAATCTGCTCTAAGTCAGATTTTTCCATTGTTAAACCACTGTGCTATTGCGGTGTTTGAGGGAGCAATTAATCTTTTTTTTCTTGTGTATGCCGCACACGTACTGTCTTCAAAGAGAGATGTTCTTTGAAAGCTGCTTTTCATCATTGCTTTTTTCAGAGGTCAAAGCATCTTGGTCCTAGAGGAACCAATCCACTCTATTCTTTAGCATATATCTTATGACATGGAAAAGTGATAAATATACCGCAAAAATTCAGAATGCCCTTTTTTTTTTTTTTTTTTTTGTACTATCAAACTAATGAGGGAACTTGGCCAGTCTCCAGGAAATATTCATCTACACTTCAGACTTAACATGACATTTCCTTTCTCCTTATTGCTATGCTAATGTTTTCCCTATTAATCACTCTTTTTTTTTCTTGCTATGTTTTGGGCAAGTTCAAACCATTGGCTCAATGCTCCTCGCTTACAGTGCTTCCATTGCAAAGTAACCAAAAATGATGTCTTCTGCCTTATGAAGATTATCCATATGCTAGTGGAGAACTAGGTTTATTATACCTGTATTATTTCTATCTCTGGCTTTTGATCATCACGCTTGTACACAAACTCCGCAAAATCTGTTTGCCTGACAGCCCTGGTGTTTTATGTTCCAAGAAACTGTAAGCATCCCAGCAGTATGTGAAAGACTGTAAGGAAAAAACTTTCCATCATCTTTTGAAACTATATCAGACCTTAATGAGAATCTGTGCAGTATAGCAGCCTTGGGAGAAGATCTCCTCTTGATTCTAACAGGATCAGATTTACAGCTTCAGCATGAGACAACTTGGTGCCATCAGATTCAATGTATTTTGAAGTGGATCACAAAATGTACAACTGATTTCTTTGATATTACGTGTGATGATCTGATAGAATTATAGAATGGCTTAGGTTGGAAGGGACCTTAAAGATCATCAATTCCCACCCCCAACTAGCTCCAGCCATCTTCTGATGTTACTTCCTGGGGTGAATATTTTATGGAAAAGATGTGAATTTTCAGGTTTCCAAACTGATACTCTGTCAGGATATTAGTGAAACTAAGCAGTGTAAAATTTTGAAAGTAAATAAAGTGATGTAGCAAAGTCCAGTTAAAGTGGTGTAGGACAGACACCTCAGCCATTTCATGCCTATGTTTCTCTTTTTGGATTGGATGATTTTAGTAGCTTCAGATTTTCATTATGCATGAGTACATTTGATGGATATATATGCAGAAAGAGCAAAATCATTCAATCTCTGGTCTGTGAGTAGTAAGAAAAAAACGTTCATGAATGTAGCAAGAAAAACATTGCTTCCAAGTTGTAGCTTTCTGAAGAAGTTGTTACAGTTTTATTTTACCTGTAGTGTGCAGTAATATCCTCTTCACATCAGCATACTGAAGACAAAGGGAGGGATTTGCTCTAAAATTGCGCTGCTGATGTAGCTCAGAAGGCCTGTTCATGAAAGAGATATGGATTATGCAGTCTTTGAAACTGCCCTATTAAGCATACACCTTCTGGAGATCTGATTCCTCAAACCATACAGCAACTTGTAATAATCATGCTGTCAGCTGTTTATCTAAAAGGTCTTTTTTGAGAGAGATTTTTAAATGCAGCCTCTGTATTTGTAAGGATTGGTTTCATCTTGTTGGGAATACATGCTCATCCTTTGTGAGGAAATGCACTTCTTTGTTTGGTTCTTCTGATTCAGATAACCTCAGGTTTGCAGCTAGCATGAGTAACAGTCCCCATGGCCAACTCACTGTCTTTGTGACTCTTCACTGACTTCTTCCCTCTATCTCATCAGCTCTGTGATCTGTGTCCTCACCTGCAAAACACAGCAGATGCTTCCAAACTGCCTGTCCCATTTCTTCATGTAGTCAGCAGCCTTGAGCCACAGGAAGTTCTCCTTCATCTTCTGTCCTCTTTTCCTCCTCTCAAAGGAGACAGAAGACAGGAGACATGTTAGTTTCCCCAACTCTAACATGTACAACCTCTTTCATTTGGCCTCATCCTGAATGGTTTTTTTCTGACCCAAGCATATCCACAGCTCTCAGCACGCTGCACAGTCCCATTGTCCTCAATTTGTTTAATGCAGTTTGGAGAGCAGGGGCCTCCAATCCTTTTTATCCCGTCAGATTTCAAAGATGTTCTGATTATAGGCTGTTTCTCATTTTAACATTCAAGTAGATGACAGTGTTTGACTGTCTCATTCTACGTGTGTGTCTCTTGAGTTTTGCAGACGGATTACAAGCTATGGCTCTTTTGAAAAGAGATAAGGAATGTGAATACTCTGTATGCCATTGTGTACTATTAATAACACTGCTCTGCTGCCTTGTACAGATCAAAATAGGAAAGTTGCCTGCCTGAAGCTCTGTCATCTCTTCCCTCTGTTGCTAATTGTATATTTAAATTAAAGGTGTCAGTATCCCAGGTCAATTGTATGTTTGGGATTTGAAGGCAAAAACAGTCTGTTTCTGTCAAGGGTTTACGGGCGTTAGGCCCGATTCCGTGACAAAGGGGACGGGGGACCCAAGGGCCCACGTCCCGGGAAAAGGGGAAAGGGGAAAAGGGTAGGGAGATGGCCCTGAGAGCAAAGAACAGCGGCAACAATCTGAGGAGAAACAAACTAATTTACTAAATAAAATATCGGAATGCAAAACAACACACTATAATACAATATAATTACAATTTAAGCTGATAAATCCAACACAGAGAGAGAGAATGTCCCAAAATCAAGGTAGGCCTTACTCTACTACCGACGATAAGACGGCTGGAGAGCGAGGTGCTGCCAAGACGAGAGACGGCGGAAAAAGGGACGAGGTCTCGTGATCTGCAAGTTTTTATACTGCGAGCTTCTATCTTTTCCCTCCGGCTGGAAAATGGTAACAAAGGAGCAAAGTACCGTGGGGACTGTAGTAGTCCTTCTCTTCTGAGAACTAGGTATGTCCACTACATGATGTTATGATGTGGAATACCAATAACCGAAAATCACAAAACCATGACAGTTTCCAATAGTTACATTGATTTGAGCCATTCAGACTACATGATGCTGTGTATCATGCTGATAGTTGAACTGTGTTTAGTAATGGGTTATATCAAAATTTTAGTCACAAAGAGACCAGGCAGTGCCTTTTTCTGTACTGAACATTCAGTTCTGACAATCTAAATGATTGTACACAGGCAGGTGTTTGCAAGATGTGGTGCGCGAATCTAAACTTTATTTTTTAGATAGCTAAATAGGTAGTGCTTTTTCACAGAATCAGAATAGCCTGGGTTGAAAAGGACCTCGAAGATCATTGAGTTTCAACCCCCTTCTGCACACAGGGTTGCCAACCCCTAGGCCAGGCTGCCCAGAGCCACATCCAGCCTGGCCTTGAACACCTCCAGGGACGAGGCATCCACAACTTCTTTGGGCAACCTGTTCCAGCGTGTCACCACCCTTTTAAAATGTTTTTATGTTACTGGCTGTTAGTAACTTTCTTCAGATTTAGCAGTACTTGGGATGATCTGGTGACACTGAATCCTAGCAAAACACATCTCCTACTGACATTGCTAACCTGGAATCTACAATGCAAATGTCTCATTTTGCAGCAATTTTTGCATCCTGAATGCAGAGTTTGTAACTCAGAGCTTTCATGAGACTGTTTCATAACAGCCCTTTGGGACTCATCAGCTTAGGAGTGGTTCTCCTGAAGACCTCTTTTTTCAAGGAAGGTTTGCCTTTCCTGTAAAGCTGACATTTTTGCCACTTGAAGGGAAGCTATGTTGGTTAAGATTTAAACTACAGACACATTTTAAGATCTCCTGTTCCTGTATATTTAAAAGCTGAGCTTACAGTGATACAGATAAAATACTGAGGATAATTGCAGAAAGGTGGAGGGTGGCACAGGAAGGAGTTGTAGAGTGATATTTTTAAAATGTGCCCGAATATTTAAGATTTGCCTTTAAATGTGCAGTAACCAAAGTTTGGAATTTGTGACGTTTGCTATGCCTTGGAGGTTGGCTGTCTCCCCCGGCTTTACCTCACACCACTAAAGTAAAATACTAAGGGGGAAATAAAAAGTGTTGCTTTTTCGTAAGTGTATTACTTTTCATCAGCTCAGTGATAATTAGAAGTTTTAGCACATGGTTTTATGGATGAATTATTTCTAGACTCAGCTATTTGCCTAAGGAGATTACAATTGGAAAGGAAGAAGACACTTTGAAGGAAACCACAGGAAGACAGAGATACATGCATACATTAAGCATGCTTTCAATACATGCCTTCAGAAAAATCCATCATTTTATCTCAGATGCTTCATCAAACTTTGATCAAGAGGCTAATTTATGGGTGTTAACCCTGCTTCCTTCAAAAGGGAAAACGTTGGAGTAGCTGGCCCAGCTCCACTAGTACATGTATCTGAACCAATATGAGATACTTTGTCCTTCAGCTTTCTAGCTTTACCTTCCATCTAGTAGGCATTAAGTTCCTCCTGATCTTCCTACTATCGTGGCTTATCATGACTCTCTTTCCACAAAGAACTTGAGCATTGTTATAAGCACCATTTGAGCACACATCTAAAAGTGACATTTTTGGAAGTGTCACCAAAGTAGGTAGGTGCCAGGGGAAGCACCCTACGGTATACCCCACCTACTACAAGAAACGATCATGCAAGAAACCAACAGGTTTTGGAAACTGGTCTTGGGACTTCCCTCTGTCTTCGGTGCCTGACACAGTTAGTTGAATGATGGCACATCACTCCAGCTCTTCATCTGTCCCTGACTCTCCATTAATGGAAGATTAAAGCTAATCAGTGAACCTACGTGGCAACCAGACAAATGCTCAGCTGTGGTACTTTCCTCAGTTCTAGGTCAGCCTTTGATAGAAATTCACCTCTGACAATCCTTTAGACTTGAAATTTTTCAGAGAAAGATTTGGTTATCTTTTCTGCCATCTTGCTACTGATCATTATTTACTCCATTGTCTACTGTGGAAGGAACTGTTTTCAGTAAGTCCATGGTGAATTAACTCGAGATCTGTATTGTTATAGGGTTTTTTTGTTGTTGTTCCCATCTCAATATGCTTTGAAAAAGGCAGGGAAGGGGAAAAAAACAAACCATTCTTTGTTGGCTGACTATTAATGCAATCAGAGTAATGCTCAGAAGAACAAGGACTCGGTTTTTTATGTTGATCTATCAACTATATGCAACTTCCAACAGGCCTTCAATGATTATTAATTGCACAATATGTATAAACAATTCATCCTGTTGTTCTTTCAACAATTACACACCTCTTTTTTTATCTTCTTCTCTGTAACTTCAGGATAACGCTTTTTCTTTTCTTTGGCCATAAATCCTGATGAGTAGGGTGGTTTGATTCTTTTAAAGATAGAGAAAACTAATAAGATAATAAATTCTGAGTGATTACTGCAGAGTTTCTGGAGCCTGACAGTAGTTTCCTCATTTCTTGGAAGTGAGCCTATAACCCCGAGGACTTAAATTTATTCTCCAGTTATTGTTGTGTTTTGTTGTTTTTTTTTCTCTTATTCATCTTAGCCTTCATCCCAAAGTGCAAAAGCTGTGGGCAGCTGAAGATCAAAAAGTGTTCGGTGCACTGAGCAGGTTACATGAAAAGCAACTTGGCTACTAGAAGTAACCCTAAGTGCTTCAGTACTGAGGATGTCTGCCACTGAGAGCAACAGCACCTGGACCTACACATTGCAGCTCATAGCCTACAGTCTGTGCTACAGGTGACAGAGTCAAGGTGAATTGCAGAAAGGCTGCAAGGTTTTTAAGGATTTTTATAACAGAATTATAGGATCATTAAGTTTGGAAAAGACCTCTATCATGTAGTCTAGCCATTGGGAGTGATTCTCTTGTTTAATTTTCCATTTCTACATCTTGGTCTAAACTCAACATAGAAAACGAAAGCTTTTTGCATTCAAAGATGTGTTTAGGCAATGATTTGCTCTGTTAGATCAATGATTCTAAGATGTTAAAATCTGTATCTTCCTGTCCTGGAAGTAAACATAGTGTCCTTTCATTGCCTGCTGAGTTTAGAAACATTTCTTCGCACTTGTTCCCGTCTCATAAAGAACTGTTGTGCCCAGAGGTGAAGATTGAAGACTGAAATTTGTGTCCCCATCGAAGTCCTTTGGCTTTGATAGAATGCAAAGTGCAATGCTGCCTGTAGGATGCACAGGCTGAGAGAATGTGTTTGTAGATAAGAGTAGATGTGCTCTGGCTATGGACTGTGCAGCAGCTACCAATAAGCTTAGGCAGAAGAGGTGTGTACCAGCTGTAGCTGAGAACATAGATAATTGTGTTTTCCACTTTTTATAAGAAAATTAGAAGTTCTTATTATTCCATCAAGAAAAAGGCTGAAAAAATGAACTATGGGATGATAGCATCTTTTGGCTGTGGAAACTCCAACTCTTTTGTGTAACAGAATTGCTTTCCAAGTCTTCTTTGTGTTGTGCCATCTTAAATGAATTATTTTGCCAGTCAAAAGTGTTTGAAAAGCCTAACCCTCTTTCTTCCTCCACAGAAGTGTCTGCCTTTTTTGTAAAGAAGTGGATGTAATCTGTACTTCTCAGAATTACCTCATGCAGGGCTTTAGTTATTTCAAGCCTAGAAAACCTATGGCTTTGAAGCTTTGGGTTTCAGTTCGTGAATACTTTTGCCTAATGCTTTTGTAAGCTCTTTACCTACCAGTTTTCAGGGGGACAGCTTTGAATCGCCTTTCCCTGAGATCCAGAGGCGCATCCAGCCTACACTGTAGGACTGAGATTTGTGTGATGCTCACTCTTGTCCAGTCTAGGTGTACGTTTCTCAGGTAATGGGATGAAGCTCACCACTAGCATACACCTCCTTGCTGTGCCTTTCACTTCCTATAGAAAACGAGGGCATGAACGGGTCCTATGTTGATTTCTGCCGATTTTATGTAAGAGTTCACTGGCATTGCTCCTGATTTACAAGCAGTTTGGAGAATAATTATGAGTTTAGCTGGGTGTTACTGGGTTGTAATCCAGCACTGACAATATCGCACATGAAAGCAGAAAAAAAAGGAATCACCAAAAATAGCTACTGTGCACGAACCAAACAGCCTTGATTACCCACAGTATTCTAATGAATCTCACCCTATCTTGGCAATCATTCGATAAAATACTGTTAGTTTGGTTCCAGCTTCTTAGAGGTGAAAAGGAAAAGTAACATTCAGCATCTTTAAGTTTCTTAGGTGGAAAAAGTAGCTTGTTCTTGTGGAACAAGAGGTCTGTGACATGTGTCTTATTATGAAACCACAGCTGGCATGGAGTCAGGCATATCGGTTACACAGCATCTTGTCCTACCAAGGTGTTGGCCTCGTTTGCACTAGAAAGCAGTGGAAGGACTGACAGATCAAATCCCATCCGTGTTTGTTGCCACTTTGGCATGCCTGTGTGGAGTGCCAGGCTCCCTCTGCACCAGTGCATTCTTTTTGGAGGGCATAAAGGAAGACAGTGACAGATTGAAGGAGTTTATTTTCATTTCTGCTCTCCTTCATTATTCTGCATCTCCC
Organism: Numida meleagris; assembly: GCF_002078875.1. NCBI lineage: Eukaryota > Metazoa > Chordata > Aves > Galliformes > Numididae > Numida > Numida meleagris. The sequence continues at coordinate 50,623,294 of NC_034412.1, forward strand.
TATTGCTCTTGTCCGCAGCCTTCTTCTGCTGCCCTGCTCCAGGAAGCTGGTCTGTGAATTACCAGCAGGGGGGCTGAAGCCAGAGTTTGCATCGCAAATTCACAGAACCACAAACTGAAACAAGCTGTTGAGCCGTTATTGTTTATAATTAGTTTTTGACTGAAGTCCCAGTCTGCTATAGGGAATGGTTTTATCTTGGTGTATGTGTGGGTGGGAAGAGAAAAGCAGAGAGCTGAATCAAGGAACCAATCCTTATCCTCAGGGGAAGAAAGAATAGGGCAGTATAACCCAATCCCATGGGATCAAAGGTGGCCAGCACAAACATAAACACCCTTACACTGTGTTCTCTCTCCCTGATTTTGCTGATTTAAATGGTAAATACCCTGTTGGGACAACAAAGCACTTAGCCTGGAGATACATAGCTTCTTTCTTTGGGTCCGACGATGATTGGCAGCCCTCAATTTGTTCTGTGTCTGAAGCGCTCTCCAGTCTGCCCAGGTCTGATTCGCTGCATTTCCACCCCTAGAATAAGCAAACTCCCTTTTCCATCACAGCTACTTTCCCAGTGCAGAATAAGGGAGTGGAGGGGAAGAGAACAATCACGCTCAGATGTCAAAATCCAGTTTGTAACCTTGCCAAACTTTTGCCTGTAGGAAAGCAGCCAGCTAGTTCCTTCAATGTGAGCAGCCACAGGGCTCCAACCAAAGCATCCTGTCTCCTGGCTAGGGCTGGCAATAGGGACTCACCACTGCTCTGCCATTAGCACGTGTATCCCAGGGACATCCAGGTTGGATATTAGGAAACATTTCTTCTTAGGAAGAGTAGTAAAGCATTGGAACAGGCTGCCCATTGAGGCTGTGGAGTCACCGTTCCTGGAGATGTTCAAGAAACATGTAGATGTAGTACTGAGGGGCATGATTTAGTGAGCATGGTGGGCATGGGTTGATGGTTGGACTTGGTGATCTTAGAGGTCTTTTCCAACCTTAATCATTCTATGAAAATGCTCGTCATTTTCCGTGCCCTGGCTCCCCAATCCACTGATGGGCTGTGATGAGGCCTGCCTTACATCTCCCAAGAATGTCAACTGGTTTAATGCGTGTTTATAAAAAGACCCAAAGATTTTTGGATGAAAGACGTTCTATAAGTACTGTGTGGTTTGATGTGCTGCCATCTTGGTATCCAAAACTGCAGGGATACCATAACCTGTATTCTTATTCCTGTATTTTGGGAGGGCATTTGCCTGCCTGCAGAATGAAAATCAGATCAGACCAGAATTAGCTGATGAGTGAAGAAAAACCACCTTGCATATTTCAGCTTGTGTTCCCAAACAGTGTGCTACTTGTTATATACCACTGCACTGACAAGTCATTGTTAAAATAAAACCAAAAACCAACAAGATGCATTCTTCTTGCAGCTGGACTGTGGGCGCTGTTAAGTCTTTCATGCTTTCCACATATTTAAATGCCGTGCTGAAAACTGCTCCATTTGTTCCAAAACACATGGAATCAAACAAAATAGTAATAGAAAAAATGAACACTGCAAATTTTGTCCTTGGCATTTAATCCTGTTCATCTGATACTCTGTTTTCATCTCAGGATAATATAAATATTTAAAGCCACATGTAGTTCTGCTAATAAAAATCAGTTTGGTTAGATTGGGATTAGAGCAACTCATAAATAGGACTTCCTGCTGAAGTTTGGTTTAGTATTTATTCTAGAGCAAGAAACAGGGATGAGATGATGTTCTTAGGTCCTGACTTTCACTTCATTTTGCCAATGGCCTATGGATTCATCTCTAGCATCTAAGCACCTGACAGAAACAAATGTATCACGGAGCAAGAGAGTCCTCAACAGAGCTATTGGCAATAAACATTCGTTTCTCAGCACAAAAGTTGTCCAAGCCCTGATCTTGTCTGCACTGGACATTCAAAGTTCCCACTGACTTAAATGTGAAAATGTTGTAGGAGTGGGTTTGGAACCTTGGCAAAATGCAGGAAGTCATTATCCAGTAGCTAATTGCCTATCTCCTCTTTCAGATGTTTAATTTCTTTTTAATGAATGTGAGGAAGTCTTTGCAGAGACATTTCCCCCTCAACTCCTGAGATAACGTTGAGCAAATCCTTTCTCCTCTGGTGGTGGTTTTCCAGCAGAACAATCTCCATTTGTGCAATGTGTCTCATTAACCGAGTTGTGTCCCGGGGACAGGACAGATGCATGGATGACATGATATGTGTGTAAAGTGAAAAGAATGTGTGTATTTGTATGTAGATTTTTGCATAACCTTAAATAGCAAGTAAAAATATCTTACATTTAGTACTTCACATGGAGACTTTAGAAATAATTCTATAAAGAACAAAGTAATTTGACCAATTACTGTGTTAAAGCTGAACAAATTATGTCCACCCACCTTGTGTTCATTTCCTGCAGACATCCAAGTGTTGGGCTGCATGAAGTTCCAGAGGGCAGCTCTTGCTTGCATTAACCTGCTTTCTCAAGGACATACCTTTGTGCCGAGCACGCCTCTAAGTCCATTTTACATTACCTGGCTGTGATCCAGGGCTATCGACTTCAATGGTAATTCACACTCTGACTTTTCTGATGCTGGGATGAATTCCTTAGGGGTGCTGTAAATTCTTCTCTACGTCATTGTACATTGGTATGTTCTGATCAGAGGTGTTCAGAATGTAAAAAGGCTGAGTGCTATATGTAACAGCGTAGTCTGGGATTTCATGCTCTTTCAAAGTGAGGAAGAAATCAAATCAACTTTTAAAACTATCTAGCTGGAAGGGAATATCCTTGCAGAAGGCACAAAAATAAAAGGCATTTTGTTTTATAAGCTTCTCTAATCCTCCTTATACCAAGAATGATTGTCTGACTTCCTCCCCTCTCCTTCTTTTGCAAAAAGATATGCTGATCTGACCAGCAGCAGAAATGCAGTGTACCATTTCAGTAATCAAGTGGGTATCTCAGTGAGGAATGGGTGTGGTGACATCACATCATGCTATTTGCATCTGAGCTGAACAGTTTCTAAACAGATAGTAACAACCAGCCTGTTGGTTGGCTGTTTGGCAAGTACACAGCTCAGAAGGTCTGAGGTCTGGAGTGGAATGGAATTTTAGCACTTCAACCTAGAAGTAAGACTGATGAGCTGCTGAAATTTTTGTGTGTCCATTTTCTATTTGACATAGCTGATGGTTCCTTCTGACTTTGTGTTTTGGAAACTGGTGTCCACAGTTGGTCTGACTGAATGATTTGCTCCAGCATTAGTCTCAGACTGACACGTACAGCTCTTCGGGAGCTGTGATTTGCCTGGGGGAGCTGAAGTTCAGCTCCTCCCTCTGTATCTAACCCACAAAGAAACATCCAGAAACTTTTAACCATGGGAATTACATTATAAACAAGAGAAAGGAAAACAGTAAGGCAGTAGGAGAGTTCCAGAGAGATCCGAAGGGGAAGCTGTCGGTTCCCACATCTGGTCTGCAGATCAGTGGTGGTCTGGGAAGCACTTTCAGGTGGTCTCCAGAGCCGTTTCCGTCACAGTAGTAGTTCTCTAGCACTACCACTTCCCACTCGTAATAACCCAGGCCCTGGTTCTCTTGGTAACACCCACACTGAACAGATGAGGAGACAGTTAGGGCCTCAGATAACCAGGCCAGAGATCAGATAGCGGGGTACATCGGGACAGGTTTTTTAGTAGAATAGACTTGTACTCCTCAGTGAACCTGTGAGTCAGGAACTACTCCACATGAACAGGGAGGTAAGAACCTGCCCTTTAAGCTGGAATAATAACTTCCATTGAGCATTTCTGTTTCATATTTTCACAGCTTTTACAACCAGTATAAAAATTTCACCCACTCATATTCCAGCACAAATTACCAAGTGATTAAAGAAAAAGCGCTCTTCAAGAATAAACATGGTGGGTTCATAACAGATGTGAATTCCAAGGTAAATGTCTTTTTTGCAGCATTCTAAATTTCCTTTATGTGATGGAGTCTGACTGCTAAACTATTGAGTCTGATTGCAAATAACGTCTGTATCAATATACAGCTAATGTTTTAGTTTTATCCAGACATGCTATTCCCCTTGTTAACACAGCTGCTTTTGTCCCTGTCAAGATCAACCTAGATGACTGTGTTTATGACTGAGCATGTCTGGGCCTTTCCCTTGTACAAGCACAAATCATATATTGAACTGACTGATCGAAGTGAAAGGTCTCCAAAGCAAGATATCTCTTCTACCTTCTCCCTTTCCCTGCCTTTCCTTCCACCCAGAACCTGAAACTGCAGCCATTACTGGCAAGATAGATAGACTGCAGAATGAGATTTTATTCTGTTAAGTGAGCTGCCTGGGATAATTTACAGAAGAATTTACAATTGAATTAAAAAGAAGGAAAATGCTCGTGCCGCAGTAGTGCTATATACCTCATGAATGTGTGACTGTCATGTGCTGTTGACAGCACAAACATTGTTTTCAATTGCCTACATGTATAAAGGAGTCTAATACTGCTAATGCCGAGGTTGGTTGGTCTGTACCATTTATTTACATAGTATTTGAATTCAAACAAATAAAATGCTCTCATGTGTTTATGTCATATCCAGACATCTCATTTTTAGCCATAGTTGAAAGCTGATTAAATTGCCATGTGTACTTTGTCTTTTCTGTTGAGAGGTGAATGGGTAATAACACTACAGATAGCTTTCTTCCCTAAGAAAGCCACTGTATTTCTCTGGTGATAGCTGCACTTCTTGAAACTTCACAGCTGAAGTCTTTGGACTATATATTGAATGTGACAAACACACCCAGGCTTTGGTTACTCTCAAAACCAACATGAACTTAGCTGGGCAATAATTTGTTTGGGTTTGAATGGAACAGATCTAAGATGATGTTTTCTTTGATGTGCTTCCCATGAAAGATGGTTGCGTATGAATAGTAACAGTACAAAATATCAAATTATATGCATTTCAAAATAAGTGCGTCGGTTTGTTAGAAATTCAAAAATGCATACCTAAAAATGTGTTCGGTTGCATTGAAAGAGGGCCACCAATCTAAATTCCTGCAGCTGCAGAACATCTGTAACAAATCAGCAGTTCCTTATTGTCTACGTGAAGGACTCTTGCATGCCAACAGCCACTCCAAGAAGTGTCTGTGTGCATATACTGTGTCCCTTCTCCACTGGTTGCAGGGCACGAACCTGAGTCCTCCTGGGGTCCTTTTGGTTTGAGCTTTTCCATAACACTCTCTGATGCAGAACAATCTTTTGGGGAGTGTGGGCCAAACTGATATGAGAAGGATTTCTCACTCTCTTTGGTTTCAGCTTGGCCACACTTAGTAGCAGTTGCCTGGTCTTTACAACCGGGCCTTCTCTTTCACCAGACGATGGTCCAATTGTTCCTAGCTGCATTTAGCTAGAAACAAGTCTGGGGTCTTATGTGGTCATCAGGCCTGCTCTAACACTGTGATAGAGGTATGGACACTTTTCTTCCATTCCTGCTCTGGCTGCTGTTCTAGTAACAGCTTACTAGAAGTTTGGGCAGGCATGCAATGGACCAAGGGACTCCTCTTTTCCCAGGGCACTTGGGTTTGGTGCCTGCACTTTCATGATCCAGCTGGTAGAGCACTAATGGAGCCATATGCTCGCTGGAGAATGGCACAAAGCTAAGCAGCAGAAAGAGCTAGCAGGAAACAAAAGAAATACCTATAGAGAAAATAGAACAGGTATGGAGGTGAAAGCAGAGGAAACAAAGGCAGAAAAGAGCTAGGTACATCTCTCTGCGCCTTTTTATTCAAGGGGCCAGATGATTTTGATGATCTGTCCTGGACTTAGTGCTGTAACTTTGTGAAAAGGACAAGCGAGGAGCTCACAAAAAAGATGGAAGCAGTCCTGCTGGGTGTACCACAGGGTGGGGTTTATCTACCAGCCTCATCACAAGTGTGTTCCCTTTGGAAAGGCAACGAGAGCCTCTGTTTGAGCAGTTGGCATGTTAAAGATCCATTTTCTGTGAGCAGAGGGAGCGTTCCAACAATTACAGAGTGAAAGTTGGTACTTCAAAGTTGCAATAATGTGGGAGAGACTCAGAAGCCCTGTTTGCTTTCCCATAAAACTTTCAACACTATGAAGTTCTGCCATTTTCAAAAGAGAATAAAACCCTTTACTGTAACGTCGCACTTTTACGCAGAGCGCTCTGTCCCATAGCACCCATTCTGAAAATGTTTGGTTTTGCCTCTTGAATGCTGGAGAGAAAGAAGTGCTCAGATGAAAGCAAGTGGAAGGCAGAATTGGTGGAATGGGTATGAGTTATATTTTTCATTCTTCTCAACAAATGGATTGCTGGCAATTCTTTCTCAGTCTGATCAGATTGTAACACAATGTTAAAATGCCTACGTTGAAAACGGATCCCTGGAGTTTGGCAAGCATCATCTCAGAGTCGTAGCAATAATATAGGGAAAATAAAGGAGAAAATAAGTGAAGCAAAGATCAGTAGAAATAAATTTTCAAATTCAGAAGTTCAGCTTCCTTTTTTAACATCTTGGTGATCAATAATCTTGATCCTAACAAACAGCCAGAAGTGTAGGTGGCTGTGCCTACATCTACGATTCTATGCTTCTATTTGTAGGAAAATGGAAGGAAATTTGGGCCAACCGGACTTCGTATGTTTTCAGATAAAACACCAATGCACTGTACATCTTTAAAGACAGGTAACGGAAAAGCTGTCAAGGTGTATTAATCTTTTACAGCTGATTCTTTGGAATTGTAATTCTGTGCAACTTCTGACTGGAGCGAAAAATCTTATTTGAGACAAAAGGTGAACTGCATTTTCTGATGTGAAATCAGCATTGTGGAGGTTCGTACCAGCCACCCTTGCCAGTGGGCTTATCTCTTGGTGTCATATCATTTTCTGACATTCAAAACTAAGGACTCTGGGCTGTTATTACAAATGACAGCTCATGAGTTATATGTCATAATCCTTTGCCAGTCCCAAGTGGAAGGAATCTGGCCTCTGCTGTAAGTAGAAATCTGTCCCCAAACACTGTGATAATCTGGCTTGCATTTTTATACCACTGTTGGTTTTTTTCAATAAACTGCGTAAATGAGTTACAGATACCAGTTACGACTGGCCTGTATAAGTCTGAGATTCTTTCATATTGTTGAAATCATAGTTTTGTTCTTTTTTTACATGGAGTATGGGACTTTGGTCTTCCCCGCAGGTTCAGAGAACATGTTGTTGTTATTTTGGGTAATAGAGTGAAGGCGACTAGTAGTATGAGATCAGTGGTGAACAGCTCCATCCTGAGCCACAAGCAGGATCACAAGAAGAGCTCTGATTAACTACAAAATGCAATGCTTTGGAAAAAAAAAAAAAGTCATTTTAAACTAAATTCTGAAGTTCTTTGTTCTTTAACTGTCACAACTTCGACATAGAAATCTTTTTTTGTTTTACATGAAACATTGTTATAAATGAAAGCCTTTGCATTCCCAGACCAAAAAGCAGTTTCATGGAAGTCCAGCTGGACAAAGAACCCACGCAGCGGAGGGAACCGAGCCCCACGTTTGAAGTTTACAGCTCACAGTAAAGCGTCTGCTCAGAAAACGCAGCAGCTCTGCCTGAACTCTCCGATTCATGGTTCCAGCTGCAGCCGTGCCAATGCAGGTGTCTCTTCACAGCTGGAAGAAGGAAGCAGAGGGTGCAGTACCACCTCAATAGCTGACCCCTATCTCATGTGAAGAACAACAAGACCTCCAAGGAGCATACCGCTTGGTCATCAGATATTCTCCTTTTGGCCACAAGAGAAAGACATTGTAGGGGAAAATCCTCCATTAACTCCAACTCCCCATGTACAGAAAAGAAATCAGATTAAAAATGAATAAAACCTTTGGGCTATTCTCTGCAAGGCAGGCAGGGACAAGCAGCGCAGGCCAAGCCACTGTTCCCGCTGCAAAGAAAACAAAAACACAGGTGCTGAACATACCGAAGCCATGCAGATTAGCCCTGTGTGCAGTACGCACTCTTTACAAGAAGAAAAAACATCATTCTTGTTATTTGGCTATTGTTCACTGGAGGCATGTTTTATTTCAGCTCGGCTCCAAGCAGAGTTATTACCAATCCCACAGCAGAAGTTCTCTGTGATGAGAGAAACATGTGATCTCCGGGCCCTAGAGAAGAAATTATGCTAGGAAGGCACCTCCAACGGGAGGGCTGCTGCTGGCCACCTGAGCAAACACCCCGCCTGGCGAGCACAACAAAGCAGCATGGGTACATATATACAACTGCGCACGGGAGCAGCCTGGTTCAAGGTTCTTCCAGTGACCCTGCCTAGTGAAAGATGAGATTCTGTGCATATCTCCAGGCCAGGAGATTTAATGGGAGGGAGCATCGCTTTTCTCCCCAATAAAAGGAAGAGAGCTAGCTCATCCTTTTGCTCTGCAGCTCTAAGCACTGCTTGCAGATATGCTGTTCAGTGTTCTCCTATGCTGGTTATGAGCTTTATGGCATTGTACATGGGAACATGTGTATGGAAGGGATATAGGGGAGATTGGCTTTCATGTGCTGCACAGATTTTACTCGTATCACTTTGTTATGCAAATCTGTAATTATTTCACTTCCCCCAGAAGGAGTCTTTGTGGTTTCCTCTTCCACGGGATTTCCGAATGCTTCATGGAGGGAAGAAATCACTGTGCAATTCACAGGTATGTGAGCTGCATGGCCAGCTCTGCAGAAGTGGAAGCCTGGAAGGTTTTGGTGGGGGTTTTAAATAGCACTTTTGGAAGGGCTGCTGAAAGGGAGGTGGTGAGGCTGGCCCTGAGAGTGGCATAAAAGTTGCTCATCATTTTAATAAAGTTAATTAAGATTGAGGCCTGTGAGGTGCCTGGGGCTAAGGAATAAAGAGGCCGGGTTTCTTACAATGAAGCTGCCGTTTCTTCTGAATGCAGAGCAGGGAAGGAAAAAGAAGTGCTAGAATGTCTATAGTAGTTCAAATGCCCATCTAAGCCCCACAGATGGAAGTCTGCAGTGATTCTTCTGGATAGATGGAGTCACTCCAGCATCACACTGGTGCGTGTGCAGTACTTGTCCCATGTGGCCTGTCTGCTTATTTTGTGGCTTTTCATGCCCCTGTAGCTGTTTTGTGTAGACATCAGCCCTCCAGACTAAGACCTGGTTTGTATGTTTATAGCAAAATGATTTGTGCTCTGTGCAGAAAGGCAGATGAGTTTATTTGGATATTCCAGAAGGAGTGATTTAGGAAGTTGGACAGTGTTTTGAGATTTGGAGCCTGTCAGTATATCATACTGAAATGTTTGCCTTGTTTTTATAAACACTGGAAGGCAGGTACGCTTTCATTCCACTCTGTTGCTTTGATGATTATTCCACTGAGCTGCTACATTTGGCAAACCAAGACTGAAAAAGGGGGGAGGGAGAAAAATAAGAAATTATCACCACATTTAGCCATCTCCATTAACAATGCAAAATACATAGAGTGTTTCTGCACGGAGCTCAGACTATATCTCATTCTGCACAAATCATTTTTACTGCTGTTGCATCAACACTGAAGCCCAACCCATTCCTTAACCCTTCCAGATGACCTCCTTTGTCTTTACCAAAAGGAAATGTGAAGAGCCAATCAAGGTGCCCATTGGCTAGATGGACTCAGATTCAGGGACAAATGTAAGTGTTTCATTCTTCTGAGTTTCCATCTGGGCAAAACTGGGATCAGTTCCGCTGGCATCTGAAAAGCTGTGAGCAGAGTAAAGACTTCTGTGGTACTCCAGCTATCATTGGCCTCCAGCTATCATTGGCTTCCAGCTATCACTGGCCTCCAGCTACCGTGTCCCATCACATCAACCCTCTGAGCCCAATCAGCCAAAGTTTTTTTACCCATCTAGGTGGGAATGTCCTAATTTGAATACAATAATATAGTGAGAGACAAGCAAAATACTGGCTAAAGTCAAGATAAAGGTCATCCACTGATCAAGTCCAATTTTATTACAAAAAGAAATCAGGTGGGTCAGGCATGATGCACCAGAGAAGCCTTTTTTCTTCTGCGCCCAGCAGTCTCCTAGCTTTCCTATACAAGAGCACAGCTCAGCTATTAGAGTTTCTAGTATGTGGTGATCTGCTGCTCAGAGGTCATGGCTGGTGAAACTGAGACTAGGCTTTCCCATTATTCTGGGAAGAGATTCAGATCTGACCTTTTCCTTTGGCCTTCTTTATAGAAAAGATGAAAATGTCACAGCAGCACCATGGCCTTCCTACTTCTCCTTTCTTTCCAAAACAAGCTAGCAGTTTCTTTCAAGGAGATCTCCATTTACTTTTTGGAAGATACTTATTTAATGAATTTATTTTCTTAACCAAGAGCTAAACTGGAAGCAGAAGAAGTTGCTGTCTCAATTAAAAATTATTAATAATTATTTGTCAGAGAATGAGATACAGTACACTGCACGGTAAACGCTGACTTCGTTGCATTATTAAGTACATTGGTCTTATGAAACTTGGCAAATCGGTGCAACCAGGCTAGAGCATCCATCTGCTTCACTTGGAGCAAATCTCAGGCCACAAAGTATAGTATGAAAAAGTGCAGAACTACATTTCCATTCTGGAAGCAGCGCCAGTGTCAAAATATCTACTGAAAACCAAACCACAGGTTCTTTCCATAGCTCTCACTGCTGTTTGTAAAATGTTATTTAAGAAACTGAACTGAAAAGATGCCCGCGGAGAGTTTCAGATGGAGAGGTAGTCAGAATCCAAACTAACCAACCACAATTTATTTAAACAAAAATATTCATTTTAAAGGAAACCATTTTCTCACTTTGCCTACTTCTCAATATTTTAATACATCCATATCTTAGCAATAAACATAGATAGAAAGAAAACAAACCATGGCTGACAGGACAGCAGTGTTGCTTCTGCCAACTCATCAAAGGCCAGTAAGTGTGCAAACGAGCAGCGATGAATATTTGTCAATTGATGAAAGATTTTCTCCCCTCAATCAGCAAATTCAGATGCTGTCTTCAGATGTAGAAACTGCTATTTGTGTGCCAAGATCTATATTTTTCAAAAGTGGGCACTAATCCAGAGACCCTCTTTTCCAAAGATTTACATGGCTGTCCCTGAATAGGAAGGGTCATCTTGGGGGTTTATGGTCTAGCTCAGGAATATTGCTCCAACCTTTAAAACTGAACGTCACAGTGGAGCAACTCCAAAAGTGTCTTTGTGTTGGCATGGACACAAACTGGACAGCCAACATCTACTGTTGGGTGAGCTGAGGTAGCTCTTCATATTCCTCGGTCTACATTGATTAGAGGGGGGTGTCACAGACACCCAGCTAGAGTGGACACCTGTAGTCAGATGTCTTAATCTCCACAGGTATGCACCATTCCTAACTGTGAGTGCATACATTTGTAGTGCATCATGCAATGAGAAATAGGAGTATTGTCTTGGTGATACCAGGACAGTTCCCGGTTCTGTAGCAGCCACACCAGCAGCATGACCAGAGCAGCTGGGGTAAGCTGATATCTTGCTGCTCAGTCACAGCAGGAAGCTTACAGGCAAGAATGGTCATGAAGATTAAATCGTCCTCAAAAGAGAGAGCTCTTTCTATTCAGGGTGATCTCTGGTTTTGCATGTTACATTGCCGAAGTACTGAACGGTAAGACTGGTATTTATTTTTAGTAGAATTTTAGGGTCATTTTAGCATACATGATGCAGCATGGCGAATTTACAAGCTTGGAGTCTGCTTATACTAACCTTAGAAGCTAACACTGGCACAGGGCTACCTTGCTGTAAGTTGGGAGTGGTGCATAACTGAAAGATGCAAAGTCAAGTACAACAGTATCCCCACCCAGAGAAGTATAGAGGTAAAAAGTCATTGAGCTATCACTCATCAATGGAGAATTTAGAGGAAGATTAAGTTGGAAGTTGTGTCTCAGTCTTCGTGCTCTTGGTCTATTTTAACTGCTGCTGAGATTGGCATAACAGCCAACAGTGTCACACCCATGGCTGGTGGTGCTGGTTGCAGTCCTATCACCTGAGCCCTTAGAGCTGTGCTGGGTGAGAACGGGCAGCCTGTACATTGGTCATAGCACATCCTCTTCCTCTTACATCACTGTCTCCATCCCCTCATGAATTACTTCTTTCCACTTCTCCTCCCGTCCCATAAATACTATATGCAAACACATTATTACAGGGTTGTAAAAGCATCTGGAATCTGACCATCATCTCAATAGCCCCTTGAATTTGATCTGTAAGATGATTTTACCAAAGCTAAAAAACATAGCACGTCTCCTGGTTGGAAACAGCGCATCTGTCTGAGGAAGGGGTGGTTTCCATGGCACTTGGAGATGTTGGCAGTGAAAATGAAAATGAAAAAAAGTGATTCACAGCACTTGCATGCTGAAATGAAATAGTGGAGAGGTGCATAGCAATGTTATCTCATAGGTCAAATCTGAGGGTTTGCCAGCCATTATTTACTAATGAGGAGTAACTACTTATAGCTACTGGTTCCGTTTGGTTTGTGCAGACACAGTGCTCTGGTATTTAAAATCACATGTCCAGTTTGACCTGAGGACATTTTTTTTTAACTTTGGGAGCTTCAAAACTGCATGTCCCATCATTGTGGGGACAACTCATGAAGCAGGAAGTGTTTGGAACTCAACGTGTGCACTGTAAGCTCAGCCATGAGGTGCTTGAGCTTCCATGCTGCACCTCAGTTGGTTATCATCAAATCCTCCTTTGTTTGGAGTATTTGTGACAGATGTCCTTCTTGATTTTCAGTGCTCCAATCCCAAGTTCACTGTTGGTCGTGCAACACATCACAGTCTTATGGCCGATCATTTGGCACAGTAGGCTTGGTTTGGCTTTGCTGGTGGTATTCTTTTTCCAATCACTTCTCTCACCAGTGGCTGAAGTTGAAATATCACTTCCAGTTATTTCAGTAGCCTAAAGATTTTCCTTGGGACTCACAGTTTGGCCGTGGATGCTAAGCAGAGATTGCCATTTGTGCAATTTCTTAGCCACTAGTTCAAGTTATTTTGTTTTCTTCCTGCAGAGAACTGCATTGGTTTTATCATTTGTGTCCAAGGACCCAATCACACCTTACTGTTTTAGTGAAGTATGCTCACATTTGCAATTTTTATGTAGCACTGGTGTAAGTTTCTTATACAGAAAAATGAAATGAAAAGCATAGTTAGTCTTACTACTGACATTATTATTGAAATTGTGTGTGAGTGTACAGATAGGTATGAACTTTTTAGATATATATGGCAAATCAGATGCCTTAAAACTCCTTGAAAATGAAACACGAGCATTTCTTGATTTTAAGCACTCAGATATGGATACATACAAACTCATCACTGCTCTGCCATTAGCACACGTATCCCAGGGACATCCAGGTTGGATATTAGGAAAAAATTCTTCTCAGAAAAAGTGGTGAGGCATTTGAACAGGCTGCCCAGGCAGGTGGTGGAGTCACTGTCCCTGGGGGTGCTCAAGAACCATGCAGATGTGGCACTGAGGGACATGGTCAGTGGTCACGGTGAGGAAGGGCTGGGGTTGGACTTGTTGATCTTAGAGGTCTTTTCCAACCTTAATGGTTCTATGATTCTATGTGAACCTGCATATTCACAAACTATGACAAGGCAGAGAGGCTTCTCTTCCACCTGCTGTGCTTTCCCCCACCAGATGTGGGAGGTAAGACAATTTTTGCTTTGCAGAGTGTATTTTGGAAGGAACAATGTTACACACCTGAGGGGCTGCCTGATGCTGTGCTGCTAGCGCAGGGTGAGACTTCTCTGTCCTTCTGGTGCTGAAAGGCAGCACGCAAAATCTTTCCAGTTGAGCCCCACAGAAGGTGTGCGGGATTTCCCTACTTGATCCTGAAGAAGGGTTCTGGTGCCTGAAAAGGGACCCGGGGGCAGAAGGCGGGCTGCCAAACCCGGCCACCACCCCTTCCACCTGCTGAGATGTTCGAGGGGAGATGGTTGGGTGCACTTTGACTGAAGGTTTCTGTTTCATTCCAATCATAACCGCCTTTGGAAGGCGCTGGGTGGAGGTGGGAGGGGAACGTCCCCCCGCCCTGCTGACTCCCCAGCTGCGCTCAGTGCCGTGATTGCATTTCCAGAGCCACCTCCGTCCCCGTACTCGTTTCTCTTTGGGTGGTGGTTTCCCCCTCGCTTTGCCTCCCGCTCGCAGCCGGAGCCCAGAAGCGAGGAGGCGGTGCGATTGGCTGCGGAGCGGCCCCAGGAGCGGCGCTCACGCGGCACACGCACTGCTCACACCCCACCAAAACTCACTCGGGTGCGCTTGCAGTAGTCGGGGCGAGGAGCGAGCAACACCTCCACCTCTCGCCACGGGAAATAAACACCGTCGCTGCAGCCAGCACCGGGAAGGACGGGCGCTCTGCGAGGCGGTGCTTTCCTCCACCCCGCTGCTTTTTTTTTTTCCTCTCCATTTTTCTTTCTTTTTTTTTTCTTTTTTTTCCCCCCAAAAAGAGGAATCCGCGGCTCTGAGTTCCTCGCACAGCGTCGCGGGTGCCGGGCTCCGCGATGGCAGCTCCGGCCCGCTGGGTGCTGTGCTTGTGCTTGGGCTGCCTGTGCCTGGCTCCGGGGGACGTGCTGCGGGCCCGCTGGGCCGGGCTGCGGCGGAGGGCTGCGCGGGGCGGCCGGGCGAGAGCAGGTGACCACGGGCTGCAGCCGAGGGACAAGGTATCGGAGCACATGCTGCGCCTTTACGCGCAGTACAGCGCGGGTCCGGCGGAGCCGCCCCGAGAGCCGCCCGCCCCGCACCTCCGCCGCGGGAACACCGTGCGAGGTTTCCGCCCGAGGGCTGCAGGTGAGCGGCGACTGCGGGAGCGGAGGGGTGGAAGGGGCACTGCTGCCCCGTGCTCGGGGGACGCGGAGATGAGGAAAGTAACGCTTCCTGCGGCGACTCTTGTGTGCTTGGGGATGTGGTGTGCGGCGTGTTGTAATGACTGCTTTATCTGTGCAGCTCTCTCCTGGGTGATATCTGAGTGCCATATGAGGGAAGTGGAGTAATTAATATATCCTCTCCGCAGTCTCCTTTTATCTGTGCTGTGCATGTGTTGCTTCTGTTGGAATCATGGTTGGTTTACATGTGATGGAGTAGTGACGTGCCCTGGCGATCCTTCAGATTGTCCATAGTTACACTGGGATGTTGGTTACAGTGAGTGGTGGTGAGTGAATCATAGAATGATTTGAGTTGGAAGGGACCCTTGAAGACCATCCAGTCCAATTCCTCTGCAATGAACAGGGACACCTGCAGCTACATCAGGTGCTCAGAGCCCCATTTGGCCTGACCTTGAGTGTCTCCAGGACAGGGCATCCGCCACCTCTTTGGGCAACCTGTGCCAGGACCTCAGCACCTGTACTGTAAAAAAAACCTCTTCCATATATCCAATAAACCTCCCCTCATCCAGGGCAATGAGGAATGTGTTGAGTTGAAGGATGGTTTGTGCACGGTGAGCACTGCATTTCAGCATTTTTGGCAGCGGCAATTAGATCTCTGTCCTGATTATACAGCACACTGCACAAGTATATTTATGAAAACATGAAGTTGCTTTTCTTAAATGGGTATTTATAAGGAGAGGGTTATGTATTTAGCGTGGCAGTATCCCAGAAGAACTGTGCCCTGCAGAAAGGAAAGGCAGCACTGCCTCAGCTGAACTCCCTTGCTCCGCTCTTCTGTGTACCTGACCTCTGTCTGGGCTACATGGGAATGCCACAACTCCAGTGTGACCCTGACTATATTGAGTTTCCCATATCCAACGCATCCTGAAAACTTGCTTGTTTTTTTGTTTGTTTGAAAACTGTTCTGCTGTACAGAGCAGCCCTATGTGGCTGTCTTCTCTTTTCCACGATTGTGGTGAGTTAACACAGAAGTTTTTTCACAGACAGGCACCCACCAGTAACACTCAGCTTTGTCCAGGTGTTTCACTGACCTGCACTGATTCCTTTGTCTCTGAGAAAACCAGCTGAAAGCTGGGTGCCAGGCCTTGCTAAGGTTTATTTGGGAGTCATTACTGCTGATTCTTCAAAGGCAGCGATATCTATTATAGGATAGCTCTGCACAGAGATCAAATACCACAAATAATTGAATGGCTTTGGCATGTTAGGATTCTGTGCTGCAAACACTCTCCCTTGTATGTTACTGCAAGTACTTCTGTCCACAAGAGAGGTTTGAGAGGTGAGAGGCTTACATACCTTGGTTGGATGGAGAGCTGGGATGCCCCATTTGTTGTTCATACAGAATTTGTATGTAGAAGGACCTCTCCTGTCTTTCTGAAGGGAACCGTTTTTTGCAATGTAGATCCAACAGGTATTCCTCTGCTCTGGAATAAGCATTGCCCTCACTGAAAAAGGGTAAGATATAATAAAAAAAAAAAAAAAAGGGAAAGTATAATCAAAAGGAGAACATAACACTCTGTTTAAGAGTATCTGATTAAAGATATTTATTGTTCTAAACCTAGAAGGCCTTTGGTTGAAATCCCATCTCTGTGGTCTTTCTGATTGTATTAATACTCTCACTTGACGTTGGGTGGCAGCAGTCCTATAAACACACTGTTCACTAATCTCTTTCCTCCTCCAATACTTTCCCACTTCAAGTGCCAAAGCAATAAATTGGAAGTTGTTATAAGCTTTTTGACACTTCTGTAACTATTTATGTAAAATATTTAACCAATTGGCTGTTGTCTTTCTCTCCCCATAGGCAACAGCAGCTCATTTGTATGGTTATTGATGGCATACAGGTGCATTTCCATAAAAAAACCACCTGAGATTAAAGGTTCTTTGGGGTAGCAGGCACAAAATGAAGCGATCTTATTCCTTGTGCCCAGCTGCCTAGCCAGCCCTGCCATGCCAACAGCGCATCCACAATATTTCCTTTCTGATGGTTTGTTTCCAGATCCTATGCTTTGGCTTGGTGAGCATGGTGGTTATGGGTTGATGGTTGGACGAGATGATCTTAGAAATCTTTTCCAACCTTTATGATTCTGTGACTGCTAGGCTCCTCAGCTGCAAATGTCTGTTTTCTACTGGCTTCCTCATATCCTCAATGGGGCTGAATCAGCGAAGGCAATCAGTTGTAATGCATTGGAGGAGTAAGAGCAACACATCTCTGTTGCTAACCTCTTCTGAAGACAGCTTTTTGTCTGCAACGAGAAGTACTCCCCTAAGAACCCACCGATTCCTCCTGCATGTACAGCAAGGGACCTTGAAGGAAATCTTTAATGGCTTCATTTGTGGATTAACCATATGTTTTCAGGAGATAAACTTCTTCTTTTCTGAAACACAGCTATGAAACCATTGTCCCACGCTCTCTCCCTAAAGGGGCTCTGGCTGTTTGGAAGCATGAGAAAAGCCTCTCCCAGATGTCCCAGTTCACCCACTAGGAACAATTTTGGGACCCTGTAAGATGGCCTGTAGTTCAGTGAAACCAGGAAGGTGTAGGATTTGTTGGACCATTTCCCTGTTTCTAGTCTAAAAAAGAAGTAGTGTTGCCTATGGCTGCCCAAGGAGGTGGAGGAGTCACTGTCCTTGGAGGTTTTCAAGAAATGTGGCACTGACGCACGTGGCTTAGTGGGTGATGGTGATGATTGGACAAGATGATCTTAGTGGTCTTTTCCAATCTTAATGGTTCTGATTCTAGGATAGCTGTGGTCTCGTAGTAAACAGCCAAAGAGCAAATGGAAGATCTCACATCTTAAGATTTCGCATCTTAGCTGTGAAATGCAAGTTTTCCTTTCTGTGGCTCAGTCTTCTGAGGGAACAGAGGCAGGAGCTTTGACTGTACATGGGCACCTCTGGAGTTAGCATCCTATGCTGCCCCACAATCTTTTGTGCACCAGATTTCACTGGATTACCAGTGGTTTGGTTTTTCAGCTGGGGTTTTTGGCCTTTGACTTTGATGACTGCTCACGTGATCTTGTATTCAGGCAAATTTGTTTGTCATTATTCTTGCTAAGTTATCTCAAAACATCATTGTTAAATTTGAGATGCTTGGAAGGTTAACCTTTGACACCTACGACATAGCTGCGTTCTATGATCGAGCCTCTGCATCAGCTTCTGCACACATTTTCTTTCCTCCTGCCAGTTAGCAAAACCACTGAATGACCAGACCTCAGCTTGATGGAAAGCTGCTGACCTCCAGTAGCTCTGAGGCTCTGAACATGAGGAAAAGACATGTCCTGGGATAAATAACAGAGAGTGGAAAGATAAAAGGGGAGAGCACAAGGCTTGCAGTTGACTTTTGGAAGTACTTTTATTCATAGCATCGCTAAAGGAACATGTCTTGCAAATGAGTCATTTAAAAAGCTATGACTTTAATTGGAGGGTCTCTCTAATGATGTTATAGTAAAGCTATACAGACAGAAATTACTTTAAACTCTTTTTTATTGACTGAATTTCAAGCAATTTTAGGTATTACACCTGCCCCTGGGCCAATTCCTGTGGTTTAAGAACTATGCTCTCCTCCTCCTTAAAATGCTTTTCTTTCCTTTGTTGCGGTACAAAATGCCCACGCACACACAGGATCCTGTATTTTTGCTTTGCAAAATACTCAAATCAGTAATGGGGTAAGGTGCAATCAAGTAACAGCAAAGGTGGGAGGAAAGTAGAAATCTGGCTTCCAAATCTGCGTTCCTATTCTGAAACTTGTTCCCATTTCCAGCCCTCAGTGAACTCCGAAACACTGATATGTTCTTAACTGTGCACTGGCACAAGGGCACCACTTTAATATCTCATTTAAATGGCAGCTAATGATGACTGTATAACTAAACAGCCCTCATTATTGCATCCTTTTTCACCCATGGGATAGATTTGGCAGTCCATAAAAATGTCAGTGCATCCTCCATAAAGGTAAACACACCACATGTTGGTGGAGTTGTTCCAGCTTATTGATGCCTGGAAATGCCCCTTGTAACATAAATACGTTCCTGCTGGTGATGTCAGTCTCCACAGACCTACTGCTTTTTCTTGAAATGCCTTTTTAATGCTTGGAGCAGGCAATACAAACAGCTGTGGGTTATTGCAGGAAGTGAGGAAGCACAGGCTGTGCTCTGAAGATTGAGTGGGTACAAACTTCAGTTGCAGTGTTGTGAGCTGAGCCACTGGCTAGCCTGAGGCATCAGGAAGTGTATTGGCAGCCCTTAGAGCCCAATGGTGAGTGATGGTACACCGCAATATGGTGCCCCAGTTACAACCATGTGGGTGACAGGTTGAGACATTTCTGATTTGGGCCTGGAGAGTCTGTACCTCCATGCTTTCCTTGCCACAGTGAGCTCTGCCTTTGAATCATAGAATCATTAAGGCTGGAAAAGGCATCTAAGATCACCAAGTCCAGTGGTCACCAACCCATGACTGCTTAACCGTGTCCCTCAGTGCCACATCTCTGTGGTTCTTTAACACCTCCAGGGATGGTGACTCTGCCGCCTCCCTAGGCAGACTGGTCCTGAGCCTCCCCTGTCATAACTTAATGCCATTACCTCTTGTCCACATGATTACAAACAATGAAGTGTTCACCCTGAAAGTACCTTCACTGCACAGCTCATGGCTGCTGTTCTAAAGCTCAACGTGGTACACATAAGCAATGCCAAAAGTGCATGGATGCTGTGTCTTACCTAGTGCAGGCCAAAAAAGCTCTGTCTGGTCTTCAAATCTTCTTCTTTGATTGTACCTTTAATGGGAGTGGGGAATGCCATTAAAATCTGGCCTCAGGGTATTTGTTCGTTGCTGGGGAGTTGGACTAGATGAACTTTAATTGTCCCTTCCATCTCAAATGATTCTGTGATTCTATCTGGAAGGTGGAAGTGTATTCCTTGCATGGAAGTATTTCCTTCGGAACGTTTTTCCTTTACTTGTTTCTTCTTATATCTTCTCCTTATGGATTTGGTTGCTGAGAAGGCTTTTGTACTACAAAAGAGCAAAGCTAGGATAGCAAAACTCCCTTGAAGTAGGAACTAGAAGGTATCACTCACAGAGGATGCGTGTGACACAGTGTTCCTAAGCTGCAACAGAAGCCCAGGTCACATAGGTATCTGGGTTTTTCTGAGCCAGAACATGGCTAAGCCACAGGTATCTGTGCTGGATGCCAGTCATCTGTTTGTAGGTGATTTTGTGAATTAATGATTTGAAGTCTCTGAGGGATGGTTTGAGCTCAGAAGGTGTTCGGTGAGAAAATAGCTCCACCTACTGCAAGTAGGCTTTAGTGTGGAGTTAAGTACTGAGAGTGGCTTCTTGGGTTTTACTTTTAATCAAAAGTATATATTCCTCCTGTGTCTGCTTCACGCCAGCTAGAGTTTCTTTATAAACAAAAGCAGCTTATTTTGTATTCTACCACAAAATGCCAATTTAGAACCAGCAGCACTGGTTAAATTGAATTCTTATTAAAGAATTAAAATAAAAACTTGTCATTCAACACAAAGCAGTGATTCAAGTAATAACTTCTTTAACAGGCATGCATGAGACGTCATAAATGCTGGTTCCTAAGACTGATGTACTTAGTGCTCTGCCAAATTACATATTAACCTTATTATATTAGTGATTACAAACCAAGCAGAGATCAGGTGAGGCATATGCTTCTTACAAAGGTTGTAAGTAGCCAGTTTTGGCCTTCAGGAATTAGAAATGGGTTCAAAATCAAGGAAAACCCCAGACATAACTAATAGCTAGAAGTTGGATGAGTTTGGTGCATTAATTTTCAGATATTGAGAACTTAGCTACCAGGACCTTATGTGTTCCACCATCAAGTTGGGCTGAATGTGTCAACAGCAGTGTCTTTCATAAACGATTTTGCTTTTTCTTTTTTTCCCATTTCACTGAGACAAGTCTATGTTTTTGTTGTTGTTGTTGTTGTTTATTTTCTCCCCAAATTTCCTGAACTATGCACATGATACACTGGGGAGGAGGGCTCTGTCTTTCTAGTGAGGCTGATTCCTCCTCTTTTAATATATTGTTTAGAATATTGATCAGAAATATTCTTAGAAAAAGAGGTCACTTGGGTGGTTGAGATGGGAAGGCAGAGGGAGACTCTTGTCTTTTGTTTGACTTGGTCTGACTGGAATTAGCAGTTGTAGCATCAGTGTCTGAAAGCACAGAATGTCACCCAGAATGTCATTCAAAACATAAAGCTGTCAATATTATTATTTTTTTTGATAGCATCTAAACATTTGGATCAGTGTTTCTGCCACTCTGAAGGACAGACATAACTGCAGTTCAACCAGGATGTTTTAGAACAAAAATTACGTCTCATCCCCAAGCCTTTCTGTCATACCCTACAGGAGATTAACACAGTCAGCCAAATGTTCCTACAGATCAGCCTGGGTTGGGAGTGCATCTCTGGGTTTGTGCAAGATACCTGTGGTTAAGCTGACTTTTCTAATTTCACAGCTGCAGAAACCTCATGTTCCACCATATCCCTACTAACTGATATAGCAGCGTCCTGTCCATGAAGAAACATTGTCCTTCCTTGTCTTATTTCTGTCTGCACCGAGGCAAATGGGTGCATTTTGCCACCACCCATCCCTGTTCTTGCCCCCCTAAAAGGTCATTTGGGTTTGGCTTTCTTTTGGGTATTAGGGTTGCTCTAGTGCTATCTGCCTATCTCCTGCTACATTAGTAAATACTTCCTAACAGGCTGTCATGGAAAGTGATGAAATGCCTTAGATAGAATGACAATTTATCCTGTGTAATTGAAGCAGTCCTGGTCCTGATTGTTCTGGAAGGAGAATTCTGTTGTGATTAGTGTCTGAGCTAGCCAAAGGACTGTCAGACAATCTTGTGTGTTTTTAGTTCATAACAAATGGTGAACTGCTGACATCCAAGCCTTAAATACTATTAAACAGTGATTCTAGCCTGATGTTTCTCTTCTCCATGTCTTTCAAGGCAAGGCACATTTCCTTCTCCATGTGCAACGTTGTTGTCAACTTGTTCATGCCCAACTCTGCCCTTTCTATTTTGAAGGGCTCTGGGACATGAACACTCATTTGTGTATGCAAAGGTGACTGACCACTTGAGGAGCCACTAAATTGTTTTCACTCTAATGGAGGAATTGTTAACCTTGAGAGGAAGCATCCTTTGTAACACAGGATTTCAGCTTGTCTGTTGGTTTAGCTTTTGAAGTACATTGTGCTTTATTGCTTGCCCATTTTGCATCCTGACAAGTATAGTATAGTATATATATCAAATGTTAAATGTATTTGAGTCCCTCTTTAATAGGCTCCCTCACAGTTTAGAAGCTGCCCCCGCAGGCCTCAAAGCCCCCATCTTTTAGATGGTGCCCAGATCACAGAGGAGCAAAGCAAAGGGTGTAAAGAAACCAGCTAGACATATTTGCAATAAACAGTCTAGCAATCAGAGGTCAAATGGCATATTTGAAAGTATAATTTAAAGCCTGTGGTAACACATTCAAAAAGATGAGTGTTTAGAGAGGAGATGTTGATTTATTCTGCACAAAATGGGAAATACCTAACACGCCTGCCTAATACATCTGTCACACCTACTTATTACATATTCATAGATTATGTAAGTACAATGTTACATAGCATATTTGAACCTTCTGTGCTTGCGTGGGGGTCTTTGGTGGTCATTTGGGGAGGTGCCCCACTCCTCACTTTGCCCATATTTGGGCACAAGGACAACTAGTCATTTCTGATTGGTTACCTTTTTGGACGTGTGCCTCATCTCAAGGATGTCTGGTCTTGCTGTTTCTTATTTATGGCTGTCTTGGATGTTTGAAGAGAAATATCTCGTCTCAGGAAGGTTGTTTTTCTGAGATAGGCAGGACATCCGGAACTTTAAGTGAAGCGTCAACTTTGGGCAAAATACCTCAGCCAGACAAAAACGTCAAATAATCAGCTTTTGAGATATCACTAGGACAAGATTCACTTCCTTACTTCTAACAAGGGGCCTGTGGCTCATCAGTATGGTGCAGGTGTACAGGCAATTGAATGCCTGATGAAGGCAGTGGAAGCCTTTCTCCAGCATCAGCTGTGTCTGGGCTAAGGTGTGGTTCAGTGCCACTGATATCCCATTTGTCTTAAACAAAGAAAAACAAACCTGCAGGCAGAACAGAGCAGCCATGACTACTCAAGGAACATTTGGGAGAATGTATATAAAATTAAAGAACAATAAAAAGAGAGAGCATAAAACATTACTATGAAATTCAAGTTTCTGGATTATAGATACAGTCTATAGTGCATCTGTTATCAAACTATGTTCCTATGACCTAGTTTGTTTCCTGGAATTGGAGGAGTGGTAGCAAATGTATAAGAGTTTTTCTAGACTGAGATATGTGTTATGAGGAAACCAGATAGTAAGTATGAGATTTTAAAATCACCAATTTACTGTGTTGGTCATGACTCTGACTAGTGGCCTAAACCTGTTCGCACAGCACTGCATGAAAGTTTCTCAAAAACTTAATTTATAACCTAGAAAGCAATACATTTGATCCTTTTGGTTTCCGTAACATTTTGAATTGCCCGTATTCTTATCTAAATATTTATTCTTTTAGGGAGCCCTGGAAGCCAGGAGCTGTATGTTTTTAACTTGACTTCACTCACCAAGTCAGAAAATATCTTGTCAGCTTCGTTGCATTATTATATCAGTGATCTGCTGGATGCTGACTGGAACTGTTCCCAGTCCAGAGGCTGTTCTCATCATGGGCACAGGAAACCTGAAATTCAAATACATCTTTCAGTGTGGACTTTTCCATCTGTTGGGAACCAGACCCGGAGTCTGGGCCACTTCCTAATAAACATCTCCAGCTCTTATGGCGATGTCCTTTCCTGGCAGTGGAAAGATATCACTCAGGTCCTGCACAAAGCTAAACAGAGCAATGAACTTCTGATTGGTGTCAGAATGGATTCAACCAGCCGTCACCAGTGGAAAAGGGCACCTTTTCACTATGAGCCCTACATTTTGATATATGCCAATGATTCTGCCATTTCTGAGCCAGAGAGCGTTGTCTCTAGTTTGCAAGGGCACCACAATCCTTTGGCAAGGGTCTTCCCTAGGCCAGAAAACCGCATGAGGAGCAGCCTTGGAAAGCGGCGGCGAAAACGCTCCACCAACGTCCTGTTGCCATTGCAGAATAATGAGCTTCCAGGAGCCGAGTACCAGTACAATGAGGATGAGAGGTGGGAAGACAGAAAACCATACAAAACTTTCCAGCCTCGACTGGCAGAGAGAGCAAAGAGTAAGAAAAAGCAGAGGAAGAACCATCACCAGAAGAGCCAGACTCTCCAGTTTGATGAGCAGACCTTGAAGAAGGCGAGGAGGAAGCAGTGGAATGAGCCACGGTATTGCGCCCGGCGCTATCTGAAGGTGGATTTTGCTGACATTGGCTGGAGCGAGTGGATTATTTCCCCGAAATCCTTTGATGCCTATTACTGCTCAGGGGAATGTCAGTTCCCAATTCCAAAGGTACTGTGTTTATTGATCTTTTTGTACTGTCTGTTACTGTAAGCAATGCACTTTCTTTCTTCTTCCATCAGTGAAATGCAGCTGGTCACCTACTATATGCAGGGATATGGTAAATAAGTGGTGTCTTTGTCTTGTACTGCACGGAGTAGTGGTTAAAACAGCTAGTAAAAAAAACAAGCTTGTAAAGATAATTTTAAAAGTATTACATGGTATTAATTTTTTGTCCAGACCCCAAATCACCATAAAGTATTTCCTGGATAGTGCTAATGATGTGTGAACTTGTTATGAACCTGTTTAATAAACATAATACAGGCCAGACTCAGAAAATTGCTTATTAGATGGGAGTAGTCATGCCATGAAGAAGTCTCTGCTGCCAGACCCACAGTGGGTTCAGTTAATAGAGCACCCTCTAGGAAGAAAGTGCATCTCAGGTGGCATTACTCCCACATTGAGGCTGAAGGACTCAAGGGAGTCACTCTTTGAAAATGGCAGGTGGAGGGTTGTACCAAAGGAGATGGAGCCCAAGGAAAGCAAGCTGAGAAAGGGATGAGTCTGTGCTGCAAGGAGGTGATGTGCCTGACTCCCTCAAACTACAGTGGCAGGGTTTCTAGTTTTGGATCAAAAGAAAAAAAAATGAAAGGGAATAGGGAGAGATACAGTCATTACCTTTGCATAAATTGCATTATGCCTTTACTGTTGGTGGGGAAACATGCACTACTCACCATACAGGTTAGAAATTTTAAAAGCTGTGGACCTGAACTTCTTTCACTCTAGCTTTAAGGACAGACAGATGATTAAAATGCCCACTGTGACCTTCTACTTAAGAGTGGGTTAGCATTTCCTATTGCAGGTTTTGCTGTAAAATCTTCATCCCAACTATAAGAATGTTTTTCCAGTTAGGAGAAAACAGTACATCACATGCACATGCTTGATCACGACAAAATCATTTTCTGCAAATAATAGCATAGACTTGGTTGGGTCAGGAATACAGAATTAAAGCATTATAGCTATATAGACACTGTGAAGACGAGTACTTGCTGCCATGTACTGCAGAGAGATAACTCATTAGGAGAATGGGGAACTGAGACCTTATTGCAAGCCTGGTTCCCTTCAAGCAATGGGTAGATATCTGTCCATACTGGGGTTCAGATTGTTTCGTCTGTGCACATAAAACAAAATGACCTCATTTTCCAAGAAGAATGAAAAGCTGAGTTCTACAAAAAGGTGAAGCTAGTGTCTCCTAGAGCCATGTGTTGTTCCTGAGCCATACATAATATCTGGTGCTACAAATAAGACTGTGTTTGCAAAATGATACCTTAACCATCAGGCAATAACAAACTAATCTGTGCCTGTGGGTATATAATGTTCCCTTGCTGAGGGCGAGCTCCTAAAGCTGACAACCTGTTGGGTAATTAGGAACAGATGTGCCTTGTCTCCCCCCCCCCCCCCCTTCTCCACCTCCAAATTTTCTGGCCCTACCCTTCCCCTGATTTCAATTAGCTGCTTTGACTGCTGTTATACTCGTGTGTTGGGCTTACAGAGCACTGTAGAGCACACAGCCAGGCAGACCCTCTCCCAAATCAGGAATGAAAGCCCATAACTGACATCATTTGCCCCACTCCTAATCTATCTCTAATGAAACTCAACAGGGCAGCAAGTCTCCCAAGGATGCACACGGCTCAGCAGGTGCAGCCCTGGCCACAGCTGGACTCATTCACAGATTTGGCAGCTTGCAGTCCACCCAGTGCTGTTCCCTCCCACTGCTCTTCTTGGCCTCACCTCCTACAAGAAAAGCTTTTCTGCTTTTCATTAGCATGTTCTGGACAGAGCATGAAGGCAGTGGCCCAACCACCCCTCCCGGTGCGGGACGTGATGCCTCAGTATCCAGAGGTGGATTTCAGTTCTCCCAAAAGCATTTATTTGCCTTTGGGTTTTCCTGCAGTTGCTGTTATATTCCCTGCTGTCAGAAAGGGAGTTGCGCCACAGCTGTTTATGTTCAGGAGTGCATTCCAAGAGTAGTGTGTTCATGGCAGACGTGAAGACAGCACAGGAGATACCCTGTAAGGTATACTTGTATCAAATAGAGACTTCCTGCTGAGCTCTCTTACCATATAATGGCTGAACATATCCGGGCTGATATCTGAGGCTCTCTTGGCAGTTCTTGAAATCAGTTCTATATGTAAAAGAACTACACTTGCTCTGAATAATTCCTTGGAATATAACATGTCTCGGGGCCAAGCCTGAAAAGAGTAGATTGGGTGGAGTTTTAAACTCTTCCAAAGAGTTGAATTGTTTGATAATCTGCATCAAAACTTCAGCCACTACCAAGGGGCGTAGTGCCATAAGTCAGTGAACTGTTGGGCTCCTCCTCAGTACTTTGTAATTATCCCCGGTAATTTCAGACTTGACCAGTGGAAAGCACAAAAGAAGGAAAACCAAAATGTGCACTCCTTAGGAAACCAAAACATTTTTGGTAGTACAGATTCCTTATCTGAAATGAAGGGTTTCTGATGAGACTTTAATGGGGCATCTGCTGAAACTTTATTTTAACTCCAGTACCATTAACAATGGGAAATATCTCAAACTCATTTAGATATTTTATTTCTTTGCCTCTGATCAGCATGCCTAGGATGTTTGTGTGGTTCCCAATGACTTATGTGAAGAATGCCGCACTGGAACTGACTAAAGGAGTGAGTCTGGGTGCTTTCACAAAAAAGCTGGGTGCTTTTTTTACAGAAAGAAATTGTACAAAAATTTGAATTGTGTACTGGCCTAAGACACTTTAAAAGTCCTTATACTGCTAGGGAATATTGGTATTCTTGAATTAAAAGCAAATGAATGAATAAAAATGCCTTTCTTGAGAACTGCCAGCTAGATTGAGAGTAATGTCTTTGTAACCATGCTGGGTTATCTATAGCCACGTTTCTTGCATACAAGGTCATCAGGACTTGCAGATGAGGTAGGTCGATATCTGACCCTCAATGCTGATCCCAAGACAGATCATCTCTTATCCCAGCAAAACTGAGTATGTGGCCCAACTAATCTTGTTGCATGTATTTCTCAGTGACATCTGACTGAGCATATTTTTTAACCAGGGGATTCCCAGGCACGTGTGTAAGATGAGCTCCCAAGTGCATCGTTAACATTTCACTCCTACAGAAACAAAACTCTTTGGCTAAAAACTGTCTTGAGTATGTTTCGTGCTCACATGTCATTACTGCAGATACTTGGATTTGAAAGTGCTTGGGAGGTAAAATTTAACATATTCATTTTTCACTTTTCAGAATATATTGACTTCTCATTTTATGAATATATTCAAATTCTGAGGTTTTTTTTTTGGTTCTTTTTTTTGGTATGTGATTTTTGTTTGTTTTTTAAACAAAGATAGGTAACTCACTGGTCAGAATCACTTTTCCATTTATATTAGTCAACCATGTTTTCCAGTTTACATGAGTATTAATCCAGGAAGCTTTGTCCTTTGGAGCAAAATGTCATCGTAAGATGAGGTACAGCTGACGTGGGCTTTTTGGGCTGTTATTCAGCAATGTTGCTGATGTGTATTACAGATTTATGAATACCAGTTATCTGGCATGGAAGAATGAGCAAAACAACCCAACCTTGGAAGGCAGAAAACTGGAGCAATTAGCATCATGACATAACATATTTCCATACTCTCCTCTGTATATGTTCTATCTACTTCTACTTTTCTTGATGCACTCACACTAATTTCCTGACGCAGAAGTTTTATTTTGCTCCCCCGATGAATCAGGCTGCTAGCATGTTGATTGTCTCACTCCTAGCTGTTCAAGTTTTATGACGAAATTGCAGCCCACTTGAAACTGAATTCACAGCATAAGAGACTGCCTTGACCCACAGTTACACCTTGGTGCAAGGTCTGCTGCCTGGGCATTCTTCTGGGAAGGCACATCCCCAGCGGGATGCTCCAGCTGAAAGCAGTGGAGCAGCAGTGACATCCAGTGGCCAGCAGAACCGTACCAAAGTTGCATTCCCACCTATGGTGACAACTGGAGATGGTTGAACACACCAGGTTCTGCAACAGGTCCCTTCTTCAGGAAACAAATTTTATTCTAGAGTATACGTATATAAAATTTATGCAGTTGTATTTTCTGCTTTATCTTGCTCTTGCAGGCCTTGAAGCCATCCAACCATGCCACCATCCAGAGCATAGTGAGAGCTGTCGGCGTTGTCCCTGGAATTCCCGAGCCGTGCTGTGTTCCTGACAAAATGTCTTCTCTCAGCATCTTATTCTTTGATGAAAATAAGAATGTGGTTCTCAAGGTGTACCCCAACATGACAGTAGAATCCTGCGCCTGCAGATAACATCTCAGAAGACCATTGAGAAGCACTAAGGTGATTACTCGCTGTTCAGTGGGGTTCTTTTCATGATTTATACTTTTCGTTTGCACTGCCAAGGCATTTCCTTCTGGGGGAAAATAAATAAATAAATCCAAACAAAAAAAAGATGAAAATGGAGTGGATTCTGAATAGCAATTCCGAAGGAAGGGAACGTGAACTTCATTCATCTTTAAATTTGATTAAGGTGTTAAATCATGGCAACAGAGACTGACTGTTGCTGTTGAAACTGAGAGATGAAAGAGAAATTTACAGAAGATTTTGAGATTTTGGGGACTGTCAGAAGGACATACTGGTCTATTTTTGTACATGACTTTGGAAACAGCAGTAGCTGTTAAGTTTTTGTCTCCGTTCTTCTGGTGACTGATGGGGAGGGAGATTTGAAATATACTTTCATTCATTTTAAAGCTAAGCTTCCCGTCATAGGTTACTGAGTAGTGCAGCAAGAAAAAAAAACTAAACAAATCTGACATTCTAAGAGCCTTAGATAACCCAATTCAGAATTATATTTCCTTGGTATGACATGTCGTTGACTGCATGCACGCGTTAATTTTTGATAACTTATTCTTCATAACTCAGCTTACGAGATGTCAGTGCCCTTGGCTGAAGAAGGCAAAACATATCACTGCTGCATGGCAAATTGTGGTATCTAAGAAGGACTTCTCTTACATGCCACTGTAGAAACACAGCAGGCAAAGGGTATGAAAGTGCCACACTCAGTGATGTCTTCATAACAGATATTCTAGAGCATATCTGCAAATAATCTATGAGTAAGTTATGGTAGTTAATTCCTAACGTGAAATTATTTGGTCCGTAACTCTTATCTGTAGACCTTCATGACAGTTATTTTACCAGAACTAGCTCTGGTTTGTGAGTTTTGATGTTATATTAATCAGCTAGCAGCTTTTCTTTTTCTTGTTGCTTCTACTCTGTAAATGTGTTGTACCTGTGCTGTTAATTTAAGGTTTCTTACCAGCAAGTTTTGCACAACAAAAATACAAAACATGCTTTCCACAAGAAAAATTAATGTGAGAAACTAAAAGTAGGGAAAGAAGGATCTAATAAATCATAGGCACCTCTGAAAAACGTTGGTTCTGTTTTTGGGTGGATGTCAGAGGAATACTTCAAGCTTTAAGTTTCTAGCGATGTCCTCTATAGTGGATGAAGCTTTGTAAAGCACTTCTGGCTGACAAGACCCATGTTTTAGTTCATGCTAAGAGTAAACATTAATCTTTTGGGTAAATTATCTACATAATCGACTGTAGTGTGCTTAAAGGGAAAATATTCATGAGGAATATCTTAATTCCCCATGGTCAGGAGAGTTCAGTTCTCTACTTTGGAGTCAGTGGTTCTCCGTGTTTTGAAGGTGATCGGCTTTCCCACATGAATGCCTCCTTGCAGCTTCATAGCTATGTGAAGGCAATTTAAACACTTGATGATTGATTCTTATGTTTGGTCACTGGTGCTATCGTGTTTACCAATCTGAGTCATGTGCATGGGTGTGAGAGGTGTGGACGTAGATCATATAACCCAGGATCCTTTTAGTAATCGTTTTTTACTGCGTGAAGTCTCAGTGGAAGCTGATGGGAGTTTCACTTCAAAACAAAAAAAAAAAAAAAAAAGAGAAAAAAAGTAACAGCACAGATTAGTCCCAGATGCAAGTCAGGCTCACAGCCCTTCCATTATCCCTCTTGAAAAGAATATCCCAATAATGCAGCCTGAAACCTTATTGGCTGGAATTAAGCAAGAGTAAGCAGCACAGCTTTAGACCCAATTGCTGTATGTTAGGAATCCAAGACTTTAACAGCATCACCTGAAAAGGAGCATAATGATGTTCTGCTTGGCTGTCACTGGGGCACACCCACTCTTTGTCAATAACTGTGGAATGTGGAACAGGTGCAACCTCCCAAGTAAAATCTGATCTGCCTCTTCCAACTCTACACTGAGTGTTAACTCTGTGTGTGAGACATTTATGCACAGGACTTGTTCTTGCATTTGTGTTTTTAGGTGCAGCTTTCTAAATAAAGCCATTTTTAGAATCTGTAAGATGTTAATCACCTAAGCAGTGATGTCTGTATATAACGTTGTATGAGTAGGGACTTCAAAATAATATCCAACCAATGTTATTAATCACCATTCTAGTCTTAAATCAGCATGAGGGGCTTTCGCCACATATTCTGTTTTTTGAAATTCTATAAATTGATGAATGGCACCGCTTCCCATCTAATTATATAGCATCTAATGCCAGCGTGTTATTTTTATGGTTTTATTTTTATGCAGCGGCAGAGCACGTTTCATGAGGTGCCACATGCCCATGGGGTTGTGAATCACTCTGCTCTGGTGCAGGACTGGTCCAAAAGCTTTGGATGTTCATTTCTGAGGAGATGCTTGGAAGTTTGCAGGAGACGGACTGTTTGTTGAGAGACCCATTCCTCCTTGTAAAAACAGCCTTTGTAAATGGTTTCTTTTTAAAAGTTAATGTATGTACAGACAATGTCAAATAAAGAAAAATAGCAAAAAAAAAAAAAGTTATTTTGTATATGGAAAGAAACTTTTACAGATACTTTTAATTTATTTTATATCTGTGGCCATCTTGTCCTTTTCCTATTTTCGTCTCAACGCTCTCTGAACAATACAATTGTCACTGTTGTTGCAAAGATGAAAAGCAAAGACCATGGTCAGGTTCACAACGACAAATCACAGCAGCACTGTGAAAGATACATTTCACTACTGATGTATAAGCTTGCCTAATTTGTATTTGTTTCCTTTCAGTAACAGGAAACTTTCACTATGAACTCTGGATAAAATATAAAATAAAATCACTTTTTACATGAAAACTCATTCGTTCTCTGTTGTATTCAGGTCTTTCCAAGAACTTTAAAGTTTTCACTGCTTTCTATGTTAGCGTGCATCCATCTCAGGTGCTCATTTGGAAGGAATCCAAACAGAGATTGTGTTTATAGTACAAAGTACACAGTGGCTGGGGCGTGAGTACTGTGGACTCAGTTAAAGGTTAGCTAGTACAGCAGCAATAAGCCACAAAGGTCATTGGATCTGATCCAAGGCCCATAGAAGTTTGAGGGTTTCTGTACATTGTCTTTACCAAGTGTTGGTGACCTGTTTCTAGCCTACAAAAGTAGTGCATAAATTTTGTTGACACCTTGCAGTTTATCACAAGAATAAGGCCAGCTTAGTTGCTTTTTTGGTGGACAAAACCCAAGCCTGTTCTGTTAAAACCAAGAAGAAAAGTAATTGCTTTAGTATTACTTCATGTAGCTCACTGCTGCAAAGCAAGGGAGAAAAAGGAAGCCTCCAAAGGTGCTGTTCTTACGAGGTCCCAGCTGGACTTGTTCCTGGCTTCCCCCTCATCCAGCTGAATGAGAGTGGTGGGTGAGGGGTAGTGCTGTCTGTCCTTTGTTGGCCACATTCCATGGAGGATACCGCTCAAGGTAAGGGAGTAGCATGTTCCTGTTGCTCATCCTTTTGGCTGGGGGCATCTGCTCACAAACAACACTAGCATAAGCTCTTGGCACTAAAGAGATGTAATCACACATTGCTGGGGGCGTTTCTGGATCCATTTGGAGTGGATCTATGCTTTCTTTTTCTTGTTTTCTCTTTAGCAGGGCTGTATGTCAAGCAATCTACCTGGAGATGGACTTTACAAGTGCATGTAGTGATAGGGCAAGGAGTAATGGCTTTAAGCTGAAAGAGGGAGGGTTTAGATTAGAAGAAATTCTTTACTCAGATGGTGGTGAGGCTGTGGTACAAGCTGCACAGAGAAGATGTAGATATCCCATTCCTGGAGGTGCCCAAAGCCAGGTTGGATGGGGCCCTGGGCAGCTTGATCTGGTGGGGGTGGGCAACCCTGCCCATGGCAGGGGGTTGGGGCCGGGTAAGCTTCAAGGTCGCTTCCAACCCAAACCATGCTGTGATTCTGTGATTTACTTCCCTAGCAGCTAACTAGATTATTAAGCAGCTGCACCTCCTGCTGATAGCGCGCTAATTTAATTCATTCTGACTTCTGATGTTGCTGGCCTGCAGCTCAGTAAGGGCAATGGCTGTTACTCTGCAAACTACATCAGATAAGCTTTAAAGTTACATTTGCCACTTCTCAGCTGTTGTGCATCAGTGAGATGTTGACTACGTGAGGTCAGCCACAGCTTATCACTGACCTCTGTGTATTCACCTTACTTCAGGAGCTCTGTCCCACCTCCCACTATCCAGACCTAATTCCTAGTGTACCAAAAGTCACAACCCAGAACTGCACATACAGAGATGCTCAGAGCTATAAGGATTAGTATTTGTTTCCAAACTTCAATTTTCACTCAAATTTTCCATTTAAAAACACCAAAATTCTCATTTTGAGCAAAGCTCACACTTTTTATCTGCTTACTTTCAAGAGGCACAATATTTCCCATAAAGTTTTTTGATCTTGTGAGAAGGAGACAAGTGTGTTTCAAAGGATGCAGAGAAAGAGAACTTTGATGTATGAAGCTTGCACCAAATACCACTTTTTTTCTTGCCATGTGGAATTTTCATGAGGTCTTTATGAAAAGACATTTTCCTCTTTTCAGCATCATATTTCACTTTGAGGTTCCTTTACTGCAATATAGATCAGAGAATCTCATTCTCATAAACGAGCCTTTTACTGAGCCCCAGGTTATCCGGATTTTGAAGGGAATTTGAAACTTGATAGCGAGCAGAAAGCTGGATCTAATTTTAAATCACTTTTCTTTAAGCTTTCCACAATGTGAAATTTTTGTCATTAATTTCAGCTCATCATGTCTGCTCCCTGCACAACCTCCTCCTTGCTTTCCACCTCTGGGAGGAATTGTCTCATTTTACTCACACTGCATCTTTAGCAGTGCCTCTCCCCTCTTCTTAAAACTGTACTACACACAAAATGTTTTAATCATAATGCAGTGTAAATCTGTTTTCCTTGGCCTTTCATCTCAAAAGATCTCCCACACTTAAAAAGTACAACAGCCATTGAAACCACTGATCTGAGCATGAGCGTGCAGACACTTCAGCAGTGAGAAATTAAATCTTGTGTTCCATTACAGACATATTCAGGTGTGTGCATCTGTAATCCATGGTAAAGCCCTAGTTCAAGAGGTAGGAAGTCAATCACAAATGCTCTCATCCATGCCAGGAAGAAAAATAATTGAGCTAGAGAACTCAGAGATACAAGGGGCCATTGTTGTGCCACCTTGCAAAAAATGGGAAGGGAAGATGAATTTATGGAGCTGAGGAGACCGGCTTAAATTTTCTTTCCCACTCTTTCTATTATCTCAAGTCAAATCGCTGAACTGTCAGAGGCGTTTATGCTCAAACCTATGTGCAGCTCTCCAGAGGGAATTCAGAAATTGCCAAGGGGTTTAAATCTCTCAAGACTTCAGCTCTGACTTTGTCAAATAAAGATAAAATTCTTCTCCCTGCCCCGTCACTGTGTCCTTGGGAACCACAGGTGTCTGTTCAGAGATAGCTTAATGAGTGGCATGGGGAGAGAAGGGAGCTCAGCTGCTCTGCATTGCAAATGAAACCTGTGGCATCCTCAGTAACCTGTGGATGCCATTGGCACTACTGAAGGGCACACAAACCTATCCCAGGTCATTTCCTTTCCAAGATGAAGGCCTGACTTTAGTCTTGAAAAGGGAGGACCAATTTTGAAGCAAAGAAGGCAATACTTTCTCACACTGTCCTAATATCTGAATAAAAGTCATGGGGAGAGGGTTGTACCTGAGACCTAGTCACACTTGCTTATCACAGCTTTCGCTGAATCCAATCTGTGTGAAATTACTGAGGTTCTCTATGTGTCAGGCTGGCTGTTTTCTCTCATTCAAAACAAGAATCTTACCCACTTACTTCACTGTAACATCTGCCCCACGCTCCCTTATGTATAAATTTGAAAGTCTGGTGTACTATGGTTACTTTTCCTCCCTTTTCTCTTACTTAATAATTCTGATCAACAAGTGACCCAGGTAACCTAATGCCATGGTGACTGCCAATAGTTTGCATGCAAGTTGTTAAATAAATATTATTAGCCTCAGCAATTCAGCTACTTTCTTCTGGATTACTCAGTTATCAGTGAGACTCAAGAAAGAGGAATCCGCTGTGCAAAGGTGCCCTTATCTCTTTCCCTTGTCAAGGTCAGTACAGGTGTTTTCATAGTCAGCAATTCTTCAACAATGATGAACTTCTTCTCAAATGCTTCCCAGCTTCTTTTAACAGAGCATTACCTAGTTTTAATAGAAGGAGTGCTGTATAACTTCATCAGTCATGTGGCAAAGGGAGCCCTCTGGTGATAAAATAGGAAACATAAATTCTTCTGTTGGGCAGCAAGCAGAAAGCTTGGTAGAAGGGAAACAGGATGCCGTAGAGTCACAAGATGGACTTAGATGCAAAGACTTCATAATTTGAGTTTATGAACATTTAAAATGCACTGCTTTTTGGTTAGTATTGCTTATGACTATTCTAGAGAGCCTAAAATCATGAATGTTTCTTGCTATGTTGCTTGTTTTTTTCCTATTGTGTTTATATGATGCCTTCATATTTCAGGACAGGCTGGTGGTTTTACATTCTTCATACCACCTGTGGAGTTCAAACCTACATCTGAGTCTAGGGGCTTTGGCTAATTCTCATTGTGTTATAGCCACATAAGTACTTCTGGTCTTTGATAGAAATTTCCTTTGTTTGTTGTTTGTGTATGAATGAGAGTGTAACTTTCCTGCCCAGTTCCAGAATAAGATCTGTGTACCAAGAAAATAGCTGGCCTAATATCACCAAAATCTTTGATTACTTGTTGGTTGTT
Organism: Numida meleagris; assembly: GCF_002078875.1. NCBI lineage: Eukaryota > Metazoa > Chordata > Aves > Galliformes > Numididae > Numida > Numida meleagris. The sequence goes on from NC_034412.1 coordinate 50,658,902, forward strand.
GCTGGTGGCAGCTTTTTTTCCTAAGAGAGAATGGAAAAGGACTTTAGTAAAAAAATGGTATTTCCTAGTGTTTGGAGGAAACGTAAGAACCTGAAACAGCTTCCTTGGACAAGTACATCAGCAACTGAGGACTTACGAGGCTCATGGCTGTAACGTGCAAGTAAAAATCATTGACGTTTTGAGTATTCTTTGAAAATGCTCTTTCCCCCTGTATCCAAAACATGATGGTATTTGCTAAACTATCTTGTTGATTTGCAAGCTCTTTGAGCAGCACTTGCCTCTTTCCATTTTCAAAGAATCATAAGGGTTGGAAGGGACCTCTGGAGATCTTCCAGTCCATCCCTCCTGCTAAAGCAGGTTTTTCTACAGCTCCAATTTTAAGGTCTCCAGAGCAAACCTAACCCATTATACTGTTGCTCTCTCTGCAGTCAAGTTCTGGCTGCACAGGGGAGCACCCTCCTGCAAAGAGTGGAACTGGAGGAAAGGCTCTTTGCTGGACTTTTCCCAGCTCAATGCCCAGTTGTGACTCTTCTACTGGTTTAGGTGGGCCTGGTGATGACTGGGCAGAAGTAAGGAGTATGGGGGGGGGGATGTTGGTTGCACCACTCTCAATGTCGAGGGCTCATTGAGGTAAGCACACTGCTCCTGAGACAGTGAAGAGCAATTAACCAAGATTTTGGTAGAAATTTTCTTTGTGTGCACCTGGGTTGGGAGCAAGGACCCAACTGCTGAGAGAGGGCTGTGTGTCTTTGAGCACAGGGCAGGCAATAGAGGTTATTTTATTTATTATTTTCTTTTAGACCAGGTTGTTCTTTTCTTGTCTGCTGCTTCTATTTCTATTGCCCCTTTTTCTTCTATAGTTTGCTCCCAACTGTACCTACTACAGGTCCTACGTGATCCCTAAGGTGTTTATGTTGCACCTGCACATGAAGATTTGATAAGGAGTTCTTGCAGTGATAAAAAAAACGTTGATAGGTCAAAGCTGTACTGGTAAAATTAATTGTTCAGAGGCTTGGAGCCTCAAGCCACCCATAAAAGCACAGCATATGGAATACCACCTGTGTGTAGCAGCTGTCTCAACTGCTTTCCTGATGCAGAAAAACAAAAAGTTTATGCTCAAGGGAGACTTTTATCAGGCTAAAGGCATGCTCTCTGGAGGCCTTGTTTTCCACCTAATTGAAAACATCTACAGTACTGCTGCCAGTGAGGTGCAAGTGAGAGCCAACCTGTCTGGGAGGGCCCCTTGCCTTGAAACCATGAATCACTGCTGCTCACTTCTTACACCTGAGCATGCTTACAGCTCTGCTTACCAAATGGAATTAGTAGCAAACATCAAGATTGCAAAGGTGACTGTTTTCTGGGGTTCATCCAAGGAATCACTGTTAGGTTTCTTTTCTGAAATTATTTTCTTGAAGAAAAAAGAAAACTGGCTTCTTCCAAAAGCAGCATAAATGCTGGAAGACATCTCCTTGCACTGGTGGAACACTGTCATCCTCAGAGACTTTGTGTGAGCAGGTTTAGTGATAGATCTATGTGAGCAGAGTAATTGGGTACTGACCTGAAGGCAGTGAGGATGTGGTTGTATTTGAGAACCGATTTACTGTGGTTAGCAATGTTTGTTTTATTGAGATGCTGGATATTCTTTATGTAGAAGCAATAGAATGATTCATAAGATGTGTGCCTATGTTACAGTTTAAGATAAATGATCTTGTATAGATTATGCAATTTCTTTGAATCTCATGTTAAAGTGCTCACAGCTAGATTTGGAGTTCAGCTGTCGCCATTGCACTATTCAGTATAGCCAAAAGTAGTTTTGTGTGTATAAGACAAGTTCTGAGAGCTGTGGGATCTACTTTGGAATTGGTTGACCTTTCCTCTGGTAGCTTTCACTTATACTGTTACATTCTCAGCCTACGTTATTCATCTATCACAGAATTTTAAAGGTTGGAAAAGACCTCTGTGATCTTCCAGTCCAACACCAACTCATCCCCACCATGCCCACTAACTGTGTATCTCAGTGCCACATCTACACAGTTCTTGAACACCTCCAGGGATGGTGACACTGCAATTCCAGAGAATATTTTTTTGCTAATATCCAACCTGACCTTGTGATTTTTCTATGTTTGGTTAACTTAAAAAAAAAAAAAAGGTTAAACCTAGAAAAAGGCTGATTCTCAAAAACTTAACCCCAGTTTTTGATAATGTTCAGACATCATTGTTCTGATTCTGTAGGGCAGAAACATGGAGAGGAAACCTACCACAACATTACTACAAAACTTGAGGTTAAGCTATCAGATCCATATCAGAGCACAGATCCGTGTTCTCAAGGCACAAATCACTGCCTCTTTCTGCAGGACACAGGACATGAATGGCTGCAAAATGCTTCTACTAGAAGCTTACTGCCCTTCAATTGTGCTGCTTCTCTAATGGAGTGAAGCTGAAAGCACTGTTCTGTTATCCTCCATTTGCTAAACGGTGGCTGAAAGACAAAGCAAAACTAAGAAAAGCAGATATTTCATGCCTGCTCTGGTTTAAAATGTATGCGTCCGTAGATACATATGTACATCTGCATTTTTCTGCAGGTTATTGTGCCAGATGCTGGTGTATTCTGGTCATAGAATCATTGAGGTTGGAAAAGACCTCTAAGGCTACCAAGTCCAACAATCAGCCCATCACCACCATGCCCACTAAAATGTGCTCCAAATCCCAGTAAGAAAGGCACTCACTCTGTAAAGTATAATTTCAGAAACCATTTGTTAGCACTAACATCATAAAAACATAGAAAATTAAAGTTAATTTAGATTCTGGGAACCCCAAGAGGAGTAACATCAAATGGGTTTCCAATCCATGTGCAGTACGTACTCCACCTATAGTTGAGGTAATTGTCTGCTTCCTACCAGGCATTTTCAACTGTTCAAAAGAACAGTTATAATCCAAAAGGATTATGGCAAACATCCTATGCTTAATCTGCATGAATGTGTGTAGTATTGCATTATGTTGATGTAACATGTTGGGCAGGCCTTCTTCTTTCTCATCTTCAGGATGAGAAAGCCTAAAGTAAGGGCTGGTATGGTGTTTTGAGTTGATTTTTGTCCTTATGTTGTCTAAGTATTAGGAGAAATAAAAAAAGCACTGCTTTTAAGCAACCTATTCATACATTACACTGAAGTGAACAGTGGTTCACTGGTGCTTCTGTAATCACTCACATTAGTATTGCAAGGCTATTTTTCTCCCTCATTTTCTGTTTAATTTTAAGGAAAAATATTATATTTAATACCACCAAATCTGCTCTGCTTCAAAATGTGAACTCTACAGCAGCAGGGCACAATCTAAATCTCTGTCTTTCAAGTTCCTGCTCCTCTCTACTTGGTGGTAATTTTATTTTTGAGAAGCTGTGACCTCCTGGTAAATCAGGCATAACAAGAAACAGATCCAGGTTAAAGATTACATCTAAGAATTGCAAAAATGGTCACTCTGAGTTCCTAGTGCATGTGTGAAAGTTACACCATAGCATCGTTTTTAGGTTTGATCCAAGCTGGTGAGGTTTCCTGGTGTTTCTGTAGAGGGAAAAACCCATGTTGGGCAATATCTTTGTTCTTCATTCTCAGGCTGTCACCACAGCCTGTGCATGACAAAGCAGCCTAGGTAAATTGAAAGAAATGTTAGGACAATGCATGTTTTCTGAAGCGTTTATTCTCTGCTTGAATGAGTCAACGCTCTTACGCTGTTAGACAGTAGCAAGGAAAAGCCCATGCAGAGCTGTCTAAATAAAACTATGCCTCATAGGACAGGATCATGTTTCTATTCTACTCAGCTCTTCTTGTATAGTAATTCACCTGTAGTATTGTCTCTACTTTTGGAAACCTCTCCTGGAGAAAAGTAAAGATCAACCACATTGTTAATCCATTCCGCATAAACTGTGAAAGTTCTGGTTTGAAAATCCCACAAGGAGAGTTTCAAGAAGCTGATTTTGTTTACTTAAGGAACAGATGTATGTCATGTCTTAGTATTGTGGAACAGGGCTGGAGAGGGCACTGCTGCTCAAGGTATTCCTCTCACAGGTTAACTATTTTATGCCAAGGAATGCTGCCCTGTTTTAAAACTGCATCTCATCTGCACAGTATCCTTCGTTTTGTTTTAGAACTATAAATATCCTGTGTAGCTATTTAGCATACATTATTCACAGAGTGACTTTCATGTTAATTGTGTCTGCCAAAGAAGGGAATTGCCTTGTATATATATCCAGTATCAAAAACTGCTTGCACAATGGGGCAACCTTACATAAACATAGAGACTGGTAATTTTCTAATCAATTTCTTAAAATCCTATCCTCCAGTGCATAACTTCTCTAGTTATAGCAGAAATGGGCCGTTACAATCTTCAAGATGAAATCTTTGTTTGATTAACTTACTTGGGATGAAAATAGTTCTGTTTCTTTGTCTTTTGTAAGTAAAAGATTGACAAGTAAACTGGTTAAATCTTCCGCCTAATCAGCAATCTGGACCTTCTATTAGAACAATTTCATGAACAGATAACCTTTAGAGAAATTAATACGCAGGGCAAGTTCTGGCATACACAAAAAATGATATGGAGAGTAAAGAACACTTTGGCCATGAAAATGTGCTCACTTGCTAGGTGAGAGAAGATGGTTAAGGCCAGTGAGCAACATAAAATGAAAGAACGAAGCACAAGCAATAAATTTATAGAATCATTAAGGTTGGAAAGACCTCTAAGATCACCCAGTCCAACCCCCACCCCATCCCCACCGTGCCCACTGACCATGTCCCTCAGGGCCACATCCACACGGTTCCTGAATACCTCTGGGGATGGTGACTGCACTACCTCCCTGGGCAGCCTGTGCCACTGCATCACCATTGTTTTGGAGAAGAAATGCAGAACAGTTGACTTTAGTCATTCAACTGATCATAGGAAACATAACGAAGAAGCCTTACCACTATTGCTGCTCCCCAGAGCACTCACAGAATCGCAGAGGTTGGAAGGGACCTCAAGAGATCATCAAGTCCAACCCCCCTGGTAAAGCAGGTGCCTTACAGTAGGTTGCACTCCTCTGGATGCTTGTGAGGAGGAGGACACTACATGAGAATCAGTTGCAGATGAAGATTTGTTCAGCTTTCTCAGTTTGGTTTCATAAAAGGCTGTTTTGATGAATATGTCATGTGATCTTTTTGTTTCTAACTGTGAACAAAAATGAAGATGAAATATACATTCTGAGGAAAACAGATGTGAGATGCATTGAAAGTTTCTTATCAGAGATTCCTCTCCTTTTTCTGTAGGAGTGTCTTGGAAATGAGGACAGAGTTGTGTGCAGCAGAAAACCAGAGCATGAGTTTGTTGTTCCCTTGGGTAAATTGGAGGTTGGTGTCTGGAAGTTTCCTTTTTCCCTCTGCTTGAGTGACTTACCAGCCTACAGAGCTTTGTCTTGAGCTAAAAAATACGCATTTTGCAGCAGTCTTACTAGTAATATGCGAAAGCAACTCCACCAAAATAAAAATGAGAACCTCCCTACATTCAGGTGCTAGCCAGCTCCTCAACTTGTCCAGTGTGCTGCTGAAAGAGCCCTTAGGGGAGCTGTAGTACATCTCTTCCATCCCATCATCACTCAACCACACTCAGAGCATCACATATCACAAAGCTCCCACTGGCATTTCACGCGCGATTAGCCAAGTATTTGTTTTGTGATGGAAATGTCAGCAGTTCAGTGTTGCAAAGGTTTCATTGTGGATTCCTTACATTAGTTCCCTGATGTTTAAAATTCTGATAGATGCCATATTCATCTCATGTGGGCAGACACTGAAGCTGTGCTCAGCATCTCAAAGTATCATGGCTTGATTACAGTTTTCTCTCCATTTCCAGCAGTACGGGCTATTTTGCTGTAGTTTGATAATATTGATAGCTTCAGTTAGTTCCCAGATAAAATACCTTTGTTTATAAACCCAATGTCGCCTGATTGAGAAATTCATATTTTGTGTAAATCAGTATGACTGAAATGCTGATGTGCTTTACCTCATTAACGAGATTGTTGTAATTAAAATAAAAGAGGGTTAATATGAAAAAAAACTCTTTAAAATCTGAAAATCATACTTTTAATTTTTAATACTGTAGTGCAGTGGAGATGCCACAGTGTTTTTGTGAAGTTAAACAATGTTGAGGGCTGTCAACTTCCATGCATAAAATCTTGATCTCTCAAGCAAGAGTGAAGTAAAAAGAAAGATGGATTTGGGTTTTAAACTCAAAACCTCTACGCAGTCAGCTCTCACCAGATGAGGAATTAGGTGGCCATAACATATGAGCACAAGAAACTGCAGTGTAATTTTCACTGAGAAGAAGTGAAGAGGACATTGTGCATGCATTAGGAATTGGATTCCAGATCACCCTCATTACATTAACTGCCATTTTGGTTGTGCTCCAGATAGTTGGTGCTGCTGCACTTTCTTCATTAACAGCTGCCATGCGTTTTGGAAAGGGACGGGGCTGAGAGTGTGTGACAAATTTAATAATATATAATGAAGTCAGTCTGAAAGGCACATTTTACATCTTAGCTCTCCAGTGTTCACAGAGCATTTTGCAGATTTACATCTCTTCAGCTGTAAGCAAATATGATGTGAAATTGCTTTTGGCTGGTACTTTTCCCTAGCCTGGATGAGGACAACTCATCCTAGCAATAATGAAAATTAACTGATAAACTTCAAGGCAAAAATCCTGAAAGAGATGCAAATCCATACGCTGCGTAATGTATAAATGGTTTCCCTTGCATCTTTGTCATGCAAGTCCCTTGAGATAATGAGAAGAGAATTTTACAGCGAGTTGGAGAATCCGTGTCATTTAGCCCTAGTAGTATGAAGACCAGATTTTAGAAAACCAAGCGTTTTCCAGAAGCTTAGAAAATCTAACTAAAGTGCATATGTAGCATCTTAGGCTATCAAATGCCTTTAAAAATGCAGACTCCGAGGAGAAAAAAAAAATAAAACAGAGTTCATAAGGTATGTACAGTAAATTAATTCTTGATTTATTTATTTATATTTTCTCTGTGAATATAGATTCCGTTAAAAGAGATTACTTTGTCTTCACATCATGAAGGAGACATTACACAATCACATTACACATTAATTCAGTCTTGCTAGTGCGGTAATCTTAGGAGTGTTCAGTGAAAAGAGCACAAAAAAAATGAGTTCTGAGAGGTGTAGTTACATGGATAGAACTCAGACTCTCTCTGAAGGTCTTGGAGGTCACAAGGTCAGGAGACAGCTGAATGGATTTTGACCTTGTTTCTTCAGTGTTCATGCAGGGTCTGCTTTTTTATTTGTATTTCAGGCAATTTCTGTGCAGTTACCAAACGGGATGCTTTAAAGGCTTCTCAGTATTCCTTAGGCTATAAAATGTAAACACAACTGAGGAAGTTATCAGTGTTATCAATTTCAAATGGAAAGTGAGGACTGCTGAACTGATACGTCATGCGCAAAGTACCAGGACCCTTTTGGACAAAGCAAGTATGACTTGGACCTTGCATGTGACTTGAACTGGGCATTGCTTCAACTGCATTTGATAATTATAACAAGATGGAAACAACTGCTGTTAATGAGGTGCATGGGGAAAATTAACAATTTAGAAAACACCGAGACTGCACTACTGTACTTCCTACACTAGAATGCGTGAGGTAAGTTATAACAAATATCCATGGGAGAAAAAGTCAGTTTGACATATGATAACAAAAGGCACCTTTACAAAAGCAAAGCTCTCCAAAGCAGAGACTCATGGATATGTTAATACAATCAAAAACACTAACTCCTGAAGATGAAGAAGGCTCTGGAGGTGTTCAAGAACTGTGGAGATGTTGCACTGAGGGACTTTGTTAGTGGGTATAGTGGGGATGGGTTGGTGGTTGGACTTGGTGATTTTAGTGGCTTTTTCCAACCTTAATGATTCAGTGATTCTAAAGAATGGGTGAGAGAAGAGGTTTGGGGAATTGAGAGTGGGAAAGGCTGATATTATTTCTAGATATGGCTAAAAAATTTTGAGGCTAACGAGCTGCCATCCTACAGGATTTACTCATGGCAAACATTTCTAAATCATGACCAAAACAGAAGTAACAGTTGAATGTCTCTCATAGTATTTTGAGCCCAAATGTGTTGAGGGAAATAATCTGCACAACAACTGTGTGCTAGAGGAAATTAAATGGCAAAACTTTTTTTTTTTTTTTAAATACCACTTCAGTTTCAGAAGACGTGATGTTTTAGTAGGAGTTAGTAAATACAGATTACAATTCCACTCAGATGCTTCTTGTTGAGGGTGGTCTGGCAAAAACACCTCTGAATATTGAAGGTAATATGAAGGAGATTTTGAAGCATACACAATATCATATCTGGCATTTAAAATATAAAATTTGTCAAGATCAAATGAGAAATTGGAAGTGATAAACCTATCTGTTTTAAAAGGAATAAAAGAGATTTTTGAGTAGAGACTGACAGGAAAATCCGGAGACAGGAGACATGAAGTCTTGTTACAACTGGTGAGATAAAATTGCTGCCCAGAAGGGGATTCTATACATGAGACTTGATGACATAATAATGCAAGATTCTGGTGCTGAAAGCAAGCTAATTAAGAGAAAAGTCTGCTGTATAGCAGAAAACAGTCCTGATTTCCATGAATTTCATGGATAAAAATATCTTGTGGCAGGGTTGCTTACTTGTGAACATGGGCTGCTAAACCCCCAGAAGAGGGGAGGCAGTGGCAGTTATCGGCAGGGCACTCAGAGCCTGCTGATGTGCTCAGCATCTGTGTCTCCAAGGGACAAGGCAATATTCTGTCATGGGGGCAAAGGTGGGAATGCTAATTAGGTAATATATGTTGTGGAAAGTTGGATGAACTTTTATTTGGGTAATTAAATGAAAATACTGATGTTTTGACTTTATTAATTTCTGGTTCCCTTACAGATTGTGCTTTGCTTCTAAATGAAAACTGTTTGATACTTGAGTGGGAGTGATTATTGTAGATGACTGTTTAATTTCTTTCAGATAATGATGTAAGGAGAGTTCATGAGAGATTTCCACATAATGAGATCCTGAATTAAATTTTAGATGGTGAGAAGTGCATTAAGATTAAATACACAACAAATAGATCAGAATAAGGCTATGTGTTGGTGATGAGTCCTTTCACAGTTTTCTTTTCTTTTTCATTTGAGAAAGAGGGAGAATGAGCAACCCACTAGTCATGGTTACAGCATCACATAAACAGGTTGGTTGTCTGTTATAATTATTTCTAGATATGCAATTATTGTGGAGCAGATGTACTTACATACCCTGTAAGCTCAGAATTCCTTGAAAATTTTTACAGACTGCATGTGTTGATGTTCATCATTGACTTGAGCTAATTTTCTCTAAAATGAGTTATTCTAGATATAATATACTAACATGTGTTACATCTGTGGTTGCAGAGACATCAAGAGAAGAAGTGTGGCGTTTTGACATCCTGTTAAAATGGTCTAAATGAAAATAAAAGAAGATTCTGCTTTGTAGGGCTACTGCAAGGTTTGGGGGGAAATAAAGTATAAATCTCTGTCTGATAACTGTGTAGATTGATTCTGTCTTAATTGTGTCTGTGTCACCATGCACCATTTCTGGATGCGGTTAAGCAACAATATTTTTCAGGATACTTAGCGTATATCAGTTTGGAAACATGGTACTAGTGGGGATCTGGGGAGAAAGGGGCAAGTGCTGTGCTCATGATTTCTTAGAAGTATGTATTATTTATTGACCTAGTGTGGAAGGTGTGCTTTTAAAAGGGGTGAAAGGAAGAGAGACAGGAGCATGGCAGGTGAGGCCATGGGGTGATAGAGGGTGCATGGCTTTTTTGTGGGCAAGCAGCAACTTTGTTGTAGAAGGCAAAATTAACACAGACCTATCTGTTGAGTTATATATCATTCTATACTTATGCACAGTCATGTCTAGTAGCTCTTAATTACACTCGAGCAGCCTGCCAGAATTGTTTTCCCAAGGCAGAGTAATTATCCATAATGGCATCCGTCTTCAGCAAAGAAAAGTTAATGTATTTAGTTGTCTTGTGCTGCACGGAAGCAGCAAAGCCTCAGATAGTGAACGTATGTGCTAGGAAAGATGTGCGTATGCAGTGAATGAAAGTAACTTGTATTTTACCTCCCTGTTAAGTCTCACTCTATTAGGTGTGCAAGATGATGGAAACTACAGTCTGGGAACATCTTCATCTCTCTCTCTTTGTAGTTGGAATCTCTGGTACTTCATGATGAAGGGAGGGTAACAGTTCCAAGAATATGGAAGAGAAAACTCTGTCGCTGTCCTTAAAGGTCTAAATATTGAGTAAGCTGGAGAGTTCAGCTAGATGAAAGGCAGTCAGTTGAACTTTTATATTCTGTATTACTAGACAAAACTTTAGGTTGTTGCATTGAGTTGAAAGACAACTTTGTTGAGGTAGAAAGTTAAAATTATCACCAATGTTCCATATTACTTCTTCCAGTTAGAGAGAAGCTGATAGAGAAATCTGAAGCAATCTGAAGCCCCGTGATTCAAAATAACTGTGCCACTTCCTATGTGTGATACTTGGCTCTGTTCATTGGTATCACATTCTTTTTGTAGTAGAAAGGATGGATTTACTCGGAAGACCTATTTATTAAATGTCAAACTACTATGACTTTATTAGCTGAAAGAAATCCTGCAGAGCTTGGAATTAGTCAGAGATGCTACCCAGAAACCTGTGACACTGACCCAGAATAAGAGAATTACTTATTAATAAAATACAGATCTCATTTCTGCATGTGCTGGGTTCCTGTTATCTGACACTACAAGGATAGACAGGTTCTTTATGGGATGCTGGGCAGAATGATGACAGCACTATGCTGAAGTGACACTTAAAGCTTTTATTTTTTAATAGAATTTTTAAAAAATTCCTTCTTCCTTCCTTCTCTCCTTTTCCCCTTTTCCGTAAACTTCTCACACACAATCTGGAAATGGGGTCAGAAAACAGGGTCTTCTGCTTCTGGGACTATGAAACAAAGAAATGCTGCATTTTTGGTCTCAGAAAAGGGAAGGTGAGTCATCTTGGTCAAAAAACAAAGGCAGCCTTTTGTTTTATGTGGTGGAAGGAAGCAGAGATAAGCCAGATGGGTGGGAGTAGATGGAATGGGCTGCAGACCCTTGCTGGAGGTGCTGAAATCAGGGACCTTGGTATGCTCCAGGGCAAAGTTCACACAGAGATAGGCTCTCAAAAGAACCATTTTGCCCAGAAACTGAAAGTCATTTTCACCTCTATTTGGTGTTAGCAATGCTCGGGATAGTTGATGAATACAAATTATTCAGTCACAACTATGGCGTTTCATGTGAAGAAAGTCCTGTGTGGGTAATTCCATGTGCTGCTGAGGGAGTTGCACAAATAGGGAAAGAAACATTGGTTGAGGTCAGGGACACTGGAGATACCGTACTTCAGATCCTTTCAATTTAGAGAGATGGAGATTTCAGAGTACCAATTTTGAAGCTTTGTTGGTTGATGTTTTGGAAGGGGTTATAATAATGTTCATCATTTAAAGAGAAGGTTCAGTCTGAAGCAGAAGTCTTGAACCATTAAAAATAATTAAAATGTTGTGCCATTGCAAGAGGACATTGTTACATGGAGGCTTGTTCTGTAAAAGACTACTAAAACAAGATAACTGAATTCTGCAAATAGACATGTAGAAAATGATATCTCTAAAGCAGCACAGGGTGACAAAAGGTGCAGTGTTTGTGGGGTAAAATTTTCACACCTACTCATTACATCTCTAATCTAACTTGGACAAATTATCCGGTACTCCCACTACATATTTCGTTTCTTCTGCCACAACCGTGTTTGTATGGGACTACTCAGAGTAAATCATATTCACCCTGTCTGCATATCTAGCATAACCATGTTCATTTAAAAGTGTTACTGGACTGTTTTCTACAAAGACAATGGTATTTTATTGATAAAGTACTCCAGCATCTTACAAACAGATAATAATAATCCTTTTTTATACCATCCAAGTTTGTTTAGACTGTAGAAAGCTTTTCATTCTTTCCATCTCCCTGTTAACTGGAAGACAGTGCTCAGTCTCATGTGGCAATGTTTTTCCTTGTGTTAACAGCAAAACTCACCAAGTTTTGGTATCATTATCTTACCAGCCTACATTCTCTCCCACAAGACTAAGAGGAAGACCCATTTTCTTTCCCAAATGAAGGCCCAGCTTTTGGGCTATGTTCCTTATGGTTTGCAAAATGCTAAGTCCCCTATGTATGCATACTTTTGCTCAGCATTTTGAGGGGATGATAAAGTCTTTCAGGAGGAGTTTGGAAGCTTATTATAAGAACATGGCATACATTAAATGATGTGCAACTTTGTCATGGTTTTGTGATTTTCGGTTATTGGTATTCCACATCATAACATCATGTAGTGGACATACCTAGTTCTCAGAAGAGAAGGACTACTACAGTCCCCACGGTACTTTGCTCCTTTGTTACCATTTTCCAGCCGGAGGGAAAAGATAGAAGCTCGCAGTATAAAAACTTGCAGATCACGAGACCTCGTCCCTTTTTCCGCCGTCTCTCGTCTTGGCAGCACCTCGCTCTCCAGCCGTCTTATCGTCGGTAGTAGAGTAAGGCCTACCTTGATTTTGGGACATTCTCTCTCTCTGTGTTGGATTTATCAGCTTAAATTGTAATTATATTGTATTATAGTGTGTTGTTTTGCATTCCGATATTTTATTTAGTAAATTAGTTTGTTTCTCCTCAGATTGTTGCCGCTGTTCTTTGCTCTCAGGGCCATCTCCCTACCCTTTTCCCCTTTCCCCTTTTCCCGGGGCGTGGGCCTTTGGGTCCCCTGTCCCCTTTGTCACGGAATCGGGCCTAACGCCCGTAAACCGTTGACAAACTTGCAAACAGATCCATGAATCATCCTAATTTCTACTTTCTGACTGTTGAGCTGACCAAAATATTAACAAAAAAGTGCAGTATTTGCTAAGATACCAAGATAGTAGTTTCCAGAGAGTGGTCATTTCTGTTGCTTTTCAGTACACCTGAATTATATATAATTTTCCAAACCTGAGTTGTAATTCCTCCTGTTTGAAATTCCGATTATGTTTTCCATCAGTGTGGGTGACTTGGTCTTGACAACACCAACACAAGTATCTAATCCTCTGAACAGTCCTTACGGTATATTTTAGTTTGTTTAATTTAAAAATTGGTTCTATTTATCCTACTTTCTCTTAGGTTATGTGATAAAAACCTCATCTGCACATCTACTGAGGGGCCTGGAAAGATGATGGAACCAAAATTAGTAATGCAGAGAAAGGGACCCCGTGCCTGGGCCTGTTGCAGGAGAACAAGAAATGAAACTAAAATAAGAGTACATACTATGTTCTCCACATTACATATTACCATTCTCCACCTTACAGTCTGGTGCTGGATTCATTCTTTTGTTTTTTGTTTTCTGGTCCCTTGGGAAGCCACAAGAGGTAGTGGCATCACCATCCGTGGAGGTATTCAAGAACCACAGAGAGGTGGGCACTGAGGGACATGGCTACTGTGTATGGTGGGGATGAGCTGGGGTTGGAATTTATGATCTTAGGGGTCTTTTCCAACCTTTATGATTCTGTGGTGTCTCTGGACTAGATGGTGGACAGACTTACTGAATAAGAGTGGAAGCTGTGCTTTTCCTGTGTATGCCCACTTTTTTTCAGTGCTTGTCTAATTCTGTCTGCCTTTCCCTCTGTTCTAGAGGAGTTTTGTTATGTATGTAAGTGGACACTTTGATATGTTTTGAGAGTGCCTTATTTTGCTCTGCAAAAATCTTTCTTGTTAGATTAATCCGCACTTGATGCCAACCAAACAAGCAGGAAAGGATGGCAGACATCTGACATGGGCACCTGTCTACAGCAATCTAGGTTAGTGTCATAAGACTAGTTTCCCAAGTATCAATATATTGCTGAGAGGGTCACAGATCCAAGGCAGACACCTTGGCTCCATAAATTGTTGGGGTTTTTTTTCTGCCAACAAAATAAACAAACTGTGCTTTACAAAAACCTAACATTTACTTATACTGTTTCCACTTGTGTTCAACTTTTGCTTATTTATTATGAAACATGATATCTCACTGATAGGAAACCATCACAAGGCATTAAGACAGGAAACACCTCTCCATGCCATTCTCTCACATCAAAAAAGCAGAATTAATCATGTTTTGGAGGTTAGGAAACAATCCTTGTCTGTAGGTCTGCTGGAGAAATGCTGCCTTTCCAAAAGCCACCCTTCCCTGGAGGATGTAGAGAAGTCTGTTTTCTTTTCTTGCTATTCACCATATGGATGACAGTATAAAAGATACGGCCTTAACTCTGAGTATTTCCAGGAAAGCCTTCTCTACTTGCCCTCTCTGCCTTCACAGATCAATGGTTATTCAGTAACTTGCCAACTAGTTGCCAGCACAACTACTTTCATTACTCCATGCCCTCGGTTTTCCACCAGAGCCAGCTTTTATTGGTCTTGTCACCACGTATGCCAGGTCTTTTATGTTGTCTTTTCTCTAAGACAGGGACTGTGATTTACTCTGCATTTGCATGGGGCCCCAGTCTGTTCACACCGCAGGTGCTGCAATAAAACACACATGAAATAAAATGGAATTAAACCATTACTTGGGAATGCCAGCTGCTCATCATGGGACCACTGCAGAATATTAAGTAGTTTACTCGGCTTCCCATTTGTGCTTAAAGCGCATTCGTCTTTCACAAACTGTTTCCAAAATTCTGATAGCATATGGCAAAATACTGCCTTGTGTACACAGCACAGTGGCTGTAGCTATGCTAATAAATAGAGTAGGAATTATCTTCCATTTGTTTTTTGCTTTCCTCAGTCACTATACAGACTGTAGATATAGTTAGATATATATGTAGATATATATGCTTATTTATCAGCCTAACTTCTAAAAAGAAAATACAAATTTAGTTACAAAACCTAAGATCTTCTAAATTTAAGTTTAAGAAGAAAGCATCCCAGAAGCCTTTACCAAACTCGGGTTTCTTTCCAGGTTAGCAGTCAATACTCCATTTGTTAGCAGGGTATTCTAGCTTGGAATTAGCACGCAGCTTAGCACAGCATTTGTATCAACATTCTTTATGTCCCAGCTCAGAGTTTTGTGGTTTTGTCACTTGCTGGAAAAAGGTTTCTTCACCCAAGCTGTTGTAATACTATTTATGCAGGGAACTATAATACCCACTGCTGTCACTGGCACAGAGTTTGAGGCACACAACACAAATCCCTAGTGCAGATACTTCTGACTGCAGATGCTCCCTTGGAAAGTGTCCATCTACTCGTCAAGAAATCCCTTCCCTTCCCTCCCAGAGGACCCACAGACCTCCCAGGCTGAGGTCTGGCATCTGTCAAAGCCCCTGCCAGGCTCACCCTCTCCACTGCTGCTCTGCTTATTGGAAGGGGAACTTTCTTTCATTAAGGGTGACTGTTATGCTGTTGGGAGGGGGAGGTTCTGTCTGCAGAGGCAGATCTAGCTCCAGTCACTGCATCTTCCTCTTCTCCCTGGTAGGTGATATAGAAATTGATTCATTTCATTTCTTTCTCTTGCACTTCAGATGTGTTTTATTAGCCTATTCAAAGTTGGTGGCAAAAAAATGTTACCCTTGATTTTGGGCCAAATTTACAATCATAGGATAGTAATAATCCTGTTCATTGTGCTTTTAATATAGCATTATTTTACATATCACAGTTTCCACATCTGCTGTAAGATACCACAGCACAAGCATGCTGCTTATCAGCCAGTCCCTGTTAGTGCTGACTGACACAAGGCTTGTTGCAGTCTGGAAAATTTTGTGCTGAGGCATTCATAGAACCATAAAGGCTGGAAAATACTTCGAAGATCACCGAGTTCACCCCAACCCATCCCCACCATGCCCTCTTACCATGTCCCCCGGTGCTGCATCTCTGTGGCTCTTGAACACCTCCAGGAATAGTGACTGCACCACCTCCCTGGGCAGCTCGTATCAATGCCTAACAACTCTTTCTGAGAAGAAAAGTTCCCTAATATTCAATCTTAATCTCTCCTGGTGCAACATTTGGGCGATAGTAGCTCTGCCACTGCTTTCTCAGGTGCGATGTAAACATGCTGCCACATGCCTGAATCAGACCACCCTGAAGTCCTCTGGCACAGGGAGATCTGAAGTAGAACTTGCACTGCAACTGACTGCTCTTTGTAATGAATCATGCTCAGATTTTAATCAGAAAAAAACGTTTCAGCCATAGGCAGGAATCACTGTTTAACATTTCCTGGCAGGTGTCTTGGTTGTTAAAAGAGAGACATACTTAAGATCTATGTTATAGTTACACATATACTTTGTTTTTCTGGTATAATTGGCTGGGTTTTAATTTGGGTCTGGGTCTCTAATTTATTCTTTTACAGTTTCCTAGAGAACTTTTTTTCCATTGGACCTGTTACTACTGCTTCATTTTGTAGAAGTGCTGCTGGTACTGCACAACTGCATGGTAAGGTGACAAGCACTCTGGTTTTATTATACTCATTATTTGTTTATCCTGTTTTATGTGATATTTGCTTTAGCTTCTATAAAGTGCAGTTATAGAAGTATGAAGATGGTTTGCACAAGTAAGAAAACTGTTTTTGTTTAATTAAGGCTTTTTATTTTAGTTTTCATAAAATTTCTGGGTTGTTGGCTTTTATTTTTCTCTTGGTCCATGTCATGGTTTTGTGATTTTCGGTTAGTGGTATTCCACATCATAACATCATGTAGTGGATATACCTGGTTCTCAGAAGAGAACTACAGTCCCCACGGTACTTTGCTCCTCTGTTACCTTTTTCCAGCTGGAGGGAGAAGATAAAATCTCGCAATATAAAAACTTGCAGATCACGAGACCTCGTCCCTTTTTCCGCCCGTCTCTTGTCTTGGCAGCACCTCGCTCTCCAGCCGTCTTATCGTCGGTAGTAGAGTAAGGCCTACCTTGATTTTGGGACATTCTCTCTCTCTGTATTGGATTTATCAGCTTAAATTGCAATTATATTGTATTATAGTGTGTTGTTTTGCATTCCGATATTTTATTTAGTAAATTAGTTTGTTTCTCCTCAGATTGTTGCCACTGTTCTTTGCTCTCAGAGCCATCTCCTTACCCTTTTCCCCTTTTCCCTTTTCCCGGGGCGTGGGCCCGTGGATCCCCCGTCCCCTTCGTCACGGAACCGGGCCGAACACCCGTAAACCGTTGACAGTCCAGGATCTCAATCTCCTTAAAAGAAGGAGAGACAACAGGAGGTATCTCATCTGTGTCTGGAACTCTATAGTAAGCTTATTACATACAGGCCTAGCATTATTTTTTTCTGTGATTGTCATGTGATGTTTCTATGGTACAAAAAATAGTTTTAATTAATTTTTTTTTGTATTTACTTAATTTTTGGTAAGATAAGTAACTTCTAACACTTGTAACCAAGGGAACAGAACAGTCTCTTTCAATGTGGTCTTCTCCTACACAACATTTTCTCTTGATGTTTTCTCCTGATTTAAAGTAATATCAACACTTCAAACCAAGCAACCTGGTCTCCTTCCAAGAGCGATGTGTCAGACTGTATTTCTGTGATTCTTGATTCCTTTTGGTGCCTTCCTGCATGTTACAAAAATAGTACAAAGCAGAGGGAACATTCTGTGTGGCTTTGCATAGAAGAAAAGCAAGTGCCCAACAGAAAAGATAAATGGTACCATTAACTGAATTGGAATGGATTTTTGTGTTCAGAACTCAGTGCCCCTTTGTTGCTTCTAAGTGTGCTTTCCATAATGAAGTAAGACATGGTTGTCAAGTTAGGAGCACTTCTAGTATGATTCATGTTTAGCAAAAATATATGGCAAGATGTAATTTGTTTGTAGCTTGCTACAATAAGACCAGATGTAGTGCCATGGATGCCATATTTTTGCAGGTGTGCTGCCCAACAGGAACAGGATTCTACCTGTGAATGTGAAAACATGGAATCTTGCAGGGTAGATGCCACTGGAAGCAAAGACTGCTGTCAAAACTTCCAAAACCCAGTTGGAAGATTTTCTGCATTGTGTTGCTCTCAATTTTTATGTCAAATATTTTTTTCTACAGGGACTGCCTAAGTTACATCTTTAGTAGATTGTATAACTTCATGTCTAGTGTCAGATGTGTGCAAGAATTTGGTGCTCGTGGAGACACACTTCAGCTTAGTACAGACTGTTGCAGTCTGTTGTTAATGTATTGTAAACATGGTTTAATGTCACATTTTGAGTGTGGCAGTATATAAAGTTATTCTAGGAGAAGCCAAGGTTTTTAAAGAATATGCTGGGCTTGCAACTTGTGCTGGAAACTATTTTGAAGGGTCAGTCACTTCAAAATTTATGATAGTTTCAAAACAGCTGATTTGTACAGCCAGTGAAGAATGTAGAGCTGTCTAATGAGAATGAAGTATTTATCATCAGACAAGGCCTTACTTATATTATTTAATGTCCCTGAATTATGTCTTAAAACAGCGTGCAACATCCAAGGCCTCAGATAATCCCCTCAGGATAACTGTTATTCATGACATGAAGTGCTGAACATGGAATTTGACTGACTGGCTCAGTCCACAGCAGGTGGTGTTCCTCGAACAGCTGAGCTGGAGGAAGGCATCAAACCTCCAGAGCACTTCCTTTTGTACTCCTTTCATCCTAGCCAGGGGCAAGGCAGCATAAAGCCAACTCAGATATTACAAGAGAAAATCCCTCTTTCAGTGAATGAGAGGAGTCTTAAATCCCTACAGTTTGTTAGTGAGGCAGTGATTGCTTTGGAAATAGAAGGATGTGGTAGGGAGTATTCAGGTAATGAGATAGATGGGAGTGGGCTGGGGTCAAGACTAAGCATGTTGTGACATTTGCAAAATGTGTGGATGTGTACCCAACCTAAATGAACATAAAACCCCTTGATTTTACCCCTATGACACATCTCCAAGTACCAAGACTGTCTTCTGTTCTTAAATCAAGATGAGAAGGACCTTAAAGTCTGCTAAGGACTCTTATGCTTTTTTTGGGTGCTGTCTGTATTTAGAAAGAATCAATGACAGCTCGGAGTTTGAGTTGTTGATGTCTTGGGTTATTTGTATTCTCCCCTCTTCTGCCTTTTGAGTATCCTGAGTTATTCTTACCTTGACTGATCCAACCTCAGGTTAGGATGGTTAAAGAAATGCAGTTCACTGTGAGATTGGAGAGACTTTAGTTTTTAATGTTGTCAGCTTTATGTCAGTTTTGAGAAAACATCTTGCCATCATTAAGTCAAAGTGATCAGCACCATATTTTGTGCAACTACTTTTTATTATTTTGTTTGGCCTGCAGCAATCTGTGGAGGCCTTTATGACAAGAACCTTGTGGATTAGCTACTCTCCCTTGAGTGAGAGGAACCATCCTGCCAACTGAAATGAGGTCTTGATAGATGATAAAACTGTAAATATTTTCCAGACTCTGAAATGTCTGAATTTGAAGAAGTATTAGAATGTTAAGGGAAACACTTAAAGGATTTTCCCTTTGTTAAGACAGTTTCATCATGCTTTTAAGTGTGTGGAAACTGATAGGAACAGGTGCATGCCACTAATTGTCTAGAGTACTTATACTCTCTAAACTAGTTTGTACAAAGCAGTATTTCTTCTGTCTTGATTGTGCAAGAAATTTGCACTGGGTATCTAGGCAGCTCATTTGTTCTGTGCAAACAAAATGTGTTAGTGCTAATATTCTGCTCCTTCCTTGCCACTGATGGCATCCAAATCCACTTGTGGTTCTACCTTTGTGATAAACCATTCGTACTTGCTATATGGGGAACAAATAAAACTTCATCCTTGCAAGGAAAAGTGGATCAGATGTCATAGCTAAGCTAGGGCTGCTCATAAATACAGGAGTGTATCACAGGATTGCTGGTAGAGCAGGAAGCTATGCTGACTATGATCGCATGTGCTTGAATTCTAGTGCTATTGAGATGCCATGTGTTATTTCGGCTGCTGCCAAGCAGTCAAGCCTATTTTTCAGCCAGCAGAGAATTGAATTCCTATGAACTTGAATTCTCAGACTTTTTTTGCTGAAGATTAGGATCTTGATACTTAATGTAATGTTGGTGATAGGAATTTCCTTAGCCAGTGGTACACACAGGCAGGTTTGGGAAGAATGATGTGTACAGAGGCACTTTCCTGGGCTGTTTCTGGCACACTGCTATCAGAGCAGAAAAAAGAAGAGGCCAGCACAGCAACCACCAAGGCTGCACTTAACATACTTAATGCTGATGCTGACTTGGTTGTATTTTGCTGGGTTAAATCACTTCACATAAACTTCAGCCCAAAGATAGACAGGATTGGTTTTGTACTGCACCTCCCAGGGTGATGACTATGCAGTTAGTGTTTGGGTAGTACCCTTGGATGGTAAGGGAGGCAGCTGGATTGAGTAGGAGCCACACGGGTTGCTTGAGGTTGCTACTTTGCTTCTGGTGATGGAATTAGAGGTTGGGTGGCTTTGTTTCTGTAGGAAAGTACTTCCTTTATACAATGCAGAATTTATATTTCAGTATGCTTCCCAAATCATAAACCTTGGACAATGGTTGCCCACGCCTACTGCAGCATCCTGCCTGGGCACATGGGGAATGAAGTAGCCACCATCTCAGGGTGATGTGGACACTTGGGGCAAGTTGCTTTTTTTGGTGGCAATAGAGATGCTCTATAAAGGATGTTACTAGCAACCAGGGATGGAAATGAATCTGCTTTATTCCTTTGCTATCAGACTTCAAAGTACTGAAGTATTCCTGAGTGTAAATAGAATCCTGCTAGAGGGTGTGTTGTGTGTGGACAGGAAGGAGATGTATTCACTGTGCGCAGGATAAATGCTGTACCTTGAGGTGATTTACAGTGCTCGCCTCAGTCTGTTTGCCTGCAGTTCTGCAGTGTTGTCCCTCTCACCACCCCTCTGTGGGGCCCCTTTCCTTTACTATAGGAATAGTGACATTCAGCAGGAAAGGGGAGAAGCAAACACTGAGAAGCCCAGAACTGTGCTGGTTTACTTGATTTGTTTTTGTAAGCCATCTCAGCTACCACCCAGCGAACCTGTGCAGCCTCACTGGAATGATGCTGGCAGATGGCCTGGATAGCAGACCCCGAAAGCAGCCCTGGCTTTGTGGTGAGGAAGAAATGTTCCACTGAGCTCTCCTCTTGCCAAAGGATATTTGCTTGGCACAGTGACAAGGAAGACCCCTTCCTCCCTGCTCGTATATGGCAAAGTTTCTTGCTGAGCTCCTAGGCTGCACATTGCCGGATAAAGGCAGCTCTTCTGTGTGTGAGGTAGGTGGCTGCAGCGATGTTGTTGGACCTGTGTTTACAGTGATTTGTTTCTTTTTGAGATGTCTCTGGGGTGTTGCTTTCTTCTATATCTTCAGATTGGATATTAATTACTGACAATTAACTATCAGAATATTTATTCTCCAGAAGAGCATGCATTGGCACAGGCTGCCCAGGGAAGCAGTGGAGTCACTGTCCCTGGGGGTGTTCAAGAACTATGGAGATGTGGCACTGAGGGACATGGTCAGTGGGCACGGTGGGGATGGGTTGGGGTTGGACTCGGTGATCTTAGAGGTTTCCAGCCTTAATGATTCTATGTCTCTCCACTGAGGCAAATGCCAGGGGTGTGGCAGGCATTCCAGAAGCTATGATGGTTTGTTTTTCTGTTTTAGTTTGCTTTTCACATCTTAGTGGACAAGGAGCTGGTGCTTAATTTCTTGCTGCTGCTTCTAGCTCACCTGAGAAGTGCTTGGCTTAGGCAGAATTTAAAGGCATTAATTCCCTCCCTCAGTACGTGCACATTAACTAATGTTTATGTCTCAACTACCAGCAGACAGACAGCTCCCTTGGTTTATATAGTGAAATATGGCATGTACCTTAAGCTCCTTATAACTGATAGAAGTACAAATAAGGTTATCAAATAAATAGTCCATGTTTTTTCAATTTTAGAAGTTCACAGCTTGCATCATCCTCTGTCTTGATCATTGGCAATGCAGACATGCTTCCTTACTATTCTCTGCCCTAATCTCTCCTTGCAAATAGCATGTTTGATACATGGCTTTGAAAATTAGTTCTAGGTGAACAAATTGCTTAGTATACTTTTTGTCCTGTAATTAGGTGATGGCTATAACCAATCATTAAAGTAGATGTAAAGTAAGTAAAAAAAGATGTAAACTAGCTGTAATTAAGCATGATATCTGTGCGCTGTGTTTTGCAGAGGTTTGAACAGAGTATGTGATTTTGTATTTATCTGACCCCCCAAGACTATAAGAGGGAGGTGAGGATGCCCTTCAGTGATGCCTGTTAGCTCTTGAAAATAACGTGTTTCTGAATCACAAGGGGTGTTGCAAATACCAGGATCCTTTCCTAGGCTTGAGCAAGTTCTCTGTTAGGAGCTGTGTCCAGCTGTTATTGTACATTTTATGGTTGAGAAATGTTTGAAATAGAAAAATCCCCTCTTGAGCAAAACACTTTCCAATAGAGCCCAACAGGACTGTTAACCTTTGGCTTGACATCCCATCAAATTTTTAGATACTAAAGATTTTAATTTCCTTCAAGAATTTGAATTTATACTTTGTTGGTGGTGTTTTTTTGTTTGTTTGTTTCATTTGGTCACTTAAAAGAATTCTTTACCTCACTTTGTAGACAAGAAAATGTCCAGATGGATGCAAGTTATGTAAATTTATTGTATTTTCTACTGGCAAATGTGTATTCCCTGCTGTATGAAATGCTTACCTTTACTTGGTGTGACTTTACTTATTGGAACTTGAGCTCTAATTGGTCACTGTTGTTTAATACTGCATCAGTGTTTCTTGATTACTTTGAACTTAGAGCCCACTAACAATTCAGAGTTAAAGATGCCCAGGAAATCAACAGATTTAACATGTTTAAGGGGAAGAAATGGGGCTTGAGAAATAAGAGCTTCATTTTGGCCAAGAATGCTATGTAAATTCTACAGGTATCTTTTGTGTATGCTAAGGAAGCTGCTGTGTGCATAGTAAGAAACTGCTTTAAGCTTGCTTCTTGCACATCCCCTTCTGAGCTGCCAGTTGGATTTAACTTTCCTTGAGTCTGTTAGAAAACGTGAAAACATTATTTCCAGAGCAAGGGTCATGCGTGAGAGTTCCTGGCAGGAACATTGCTCCTTGTTAACGGTGTTGCAGAACTTTGGCATCTAGTGGTTCAGCCACTTCATGTTGCTTTAATAAGGTTGGTGTCCTGTTTTGTGGGTTCTCATTGAACATGAGGTTGTTCTGGCTAGTGGAATATCTGAATGTTTGAGGAACAGACAGTATGGAGTTGCTTCTACTTTGGTTACGTATATGTTGCTCTCATTGTGGTCACAAGAAAGACACTGAGGCCCTGGAGTGTGCCCAAAGAAGAACAAGGAAGCTGGAAAAGTGTCTGAAGCGCAAGTTTATGGGGAATGGCTGAGAGAACTGAGATTGCTCAGTCTGCAGAGGAGGACATTCAGAGGTGACCTTATGACTCTCTACAACTTCCTGAAAGGAGGCTGTGGCAAGGTGGGGGTCAGCCTCTTCTCCCAGTAACAGTGATAGGACAAAAGATGATG
Source organism: Numida meleagris (assembly GCF_002078875.1). Lineage (NCBI taxonomy): Eukaryota > Metazoa > Chordata > Aves > Galliformes > Numididae > Numida > Numida meleagris. The sequence continues at coordinate 50,682,549 of NC_034412.1, forward strand.
GCTTTAAGTTGCACCAGCAGAGGTTCAGGTTGGATACTAGGAAAAATTTCTTCTCAGAAAGTGGTGATACATTGGCATAGGCTGCAAAAGGATGTGGTGGCATCACCATCCCTGGAGGTGTTCAAGAACCATGGAGATGTGTCACTGAGGGACATGGTCAGTTGGCATGGTGAGGATGGGTTGGGGTTGGACTTGATGATTCTGGAGGTCTTTTCCAACCTTAATGATTCTATGAATTTGGTTCTTTGGGGTGTCAGTTCCAGAGCAGTAACATAGTATGCCTGGGTGGGTTTCCTTTACTTTCAGATCTGTCTGACTGAAGTTGCAAATAGTACTGAGGAGAAGTATAGAGAGTCTGATAGGAGCTTGCCTTGTTTCTTTTTCCAGATGTGGTGCTCTAAGGCAGAGAAAGCAATTTTGTGTTATCTCTGTCCTCTGAGACACTGATGGGGTATGCTGACCTGGAGCATGCTACACAAAAGGAAGTACAACCCCACTCAGGATGAGCCTGCTTTGGACAAAAGGTCTGTAATTGCAACCTGAACCAGCTGCCAGTGATCATAGCCAGTGGTTCAGCAAGAGAGCCAGATAATGCAAGGTAATAGGATTAAGTGCAGATTTATGAGGCTTGTGTGGGAACATATGCTTGACTGTTCAAAAATTAAGTGGGCAGCAACAAGTTAGATAGCAGTGCTGCAGAAAAAGGATGTGTAATGGGTGAGGAGGAAAAATATTTTCCTACAGAAAAAGGTGATCATTGAAAAAGTAAAATATTAATTCCTAATTTGCATCTTTTGAAGCCCATTGCTGGCAGTCTCTAGGGGAGATGTAGAAATCTAGAGGTAGCTTATTGTACCTCATCTCTGAGAGAAGTACATAAATGTTTTGATTTAAAAACACATCTCCTTTGGTCTCAAACTAAATATAAAAATGAAAATGATTAAAGTTCCTAAAGTAATGAAAATCCAAAGGCCTACCCAAATTATCTTGCTGATAAGGTGCAGATGTGCATGGTTAGTGATTGATAAGCTAGGCTAAAGCATCTCCTTAAATGAGAAGCTGGAAGGTGACTGAACTAGCTGGAGGAGCCTCAGATGAGTAAGTGGTTCTGCTAAGTTTTGAGCAAGCCCATAGCTTGTTTCTTATACATCATGTAATCTGTACATCTGTAATATTTGACAGGCGATTTCACTTAAAGCTTGTGCTCATCTTTGCCAAATTACTCAAAATTTGTGCAGCTCTCCTCATTGGAGAGGAACCTGGAGGAAAAGGTCTTTTTTGGCAGGGCTGTGCTCAATCCTTTTGTCCCTCAGCTTGTATTGATAGTGGGGGTTGCTGTGACACAGGTGCAAGACCTTGCACTTGGATTTGTTGAACCTCATGATGTTCTCCTGGGCCCACTGCTTGAGCCTGACTAGGTCTCTCTGGATAGCAGGATCAGCCAATCCTTCATCAAGTCTTCAATGAAGAAAATTAAGTACTGATGAAGGACTACTGGGTTGTGCAATGCTATCTTTAGTTTTAATTACTGAATTTTCCTTTGAGGCTCCAGACTTTAGGATACAGAATACACCATTACTATTTTCTTAAAAACTGAATGACTGAACAAAATGGCAGAGGTAGTTAACTTATTCTCTGAATTTGCTTGCATAAATGTCACATGTTAATAGTATTCTGGCATAGACGAATGAAGGAATTTTTCTTTATCAGTGAAGGTGTAGAGTAAGATCGTGAACTGTGATATATGAACCTGTTAAGAATTTCTAGGTTCAGGGGGAGCTCCAGCTCAATTCCTCATGAGGGAGCAGGATAATAGTCTGCTGCCCGTTTTCTTCCTGGAATTGTCCTTTGTTCCACTGGCTACTGAGTACTTATTGGAGAGAGGAGGGTTTAAACTGCATTCTTTGCCTAGAATTTTGCCACTATTCTAATAAAAATTGGGTCTTCCTTCATCAGAAATGTTACTCTGCATGATGGCTTTCCTTAAATTTTGTTACTTCAGCTTCCACGGGCTTTATCTAGAAATATGGATTTCAGTAATCTCAGATGGAATTGGTATCATACAAGTATGTGGTTTGAAGGCTAAATAAACCTTTCAGAATTTAAAGACAATTATGAACAGATAATGAAGAAAATACATATTTTGATATGCAAATCTAACCAAGCTGTTTGAAGGACATATTAGAAAATAAACCTGTCATGGGGAGACCTAGTAACCTGTTGAAAATGAAATTTATTTGTAGTTTCAGAGCTATGAAGATCCTAAAAATTTGACTAAGCATAGAGTATGATACAAGGGACCTATCAGTATAATTTGTCCAAATACTTCATCTTAACCTGTGACTTTGAAACCAGTGAGTTGCATCTTTTTCTGTGGTTGAGTCCATGCAAATACAATGGGAAATCCCAAGCTAAAGCACTGCTTGTCCCTAGGTCTTGTAGTTACAGCAGAAGTCCACAAAAAGTTATGCCAAATGGTGAAGCATTTGGTCAAAATAGCGTACTGATTTAGTCACACCCAGGGTTTTCCCTGTTGTTTGGTTTTACCTCACTGGTGACCCAGAACTAGTTTAGAGAGCTACTGGAGGGTGATGTGTTTTGTCATCGTAATTACATGCAAATGTGATCAGAGAAGTTTACCCACAAGTGAATGCTACAGTTGCTCATACATAACCACTTTGCAATTGCACAAAGGAAAGTTCCTCTTGAGACCTTGATGTAAATCAAATGGCTGAATGGTGGCTCGAAGTCAAGCATACTAAAATGTCAGGATTACTAGTTGGGCTTGCTGAGCACCAAGTAACAAGATATTATTATTATGCTTGATTTAATTGTAATCTGAATGCATATGAAATGTAATCTGAATACTACTTCAAATGGATTTTGGCTGAAAAATACTAAGAGAGTAAGAAGGCATAAATGTTTGGGCTTTGAGTTGAGGGGATTAAGAGTACTACAACTTAGCTGTGACTTCAAGAATGGACTTATCAGACACATTGATACATAGCTGCCCTAGGAATCATGATGCTATCAAAGTTTAGTAGTCAGTATTAGTTCAAAATAGAACAAATAGATTTGTTATGTGCCCATGTAAATATAACCTTATAATGTATAAAGGGAGTTGTATGTCATCATGATTTCTAAGATTTGCAGTTGTAAATTGTAACTTACATTTTAAAAATCTACCAAAAATGAGGCCAACAGGCAATTGTGTTCATGACTTCCAGCATTCTTGTGACATGTTGTGTTGTTTACAAACAATCGTAACTGCTCATCTTCACACCTAAATCCTTTTTAGGTTTGGTCACGATGTTTTTCTTAAACAGTGCTGGGATTATATTGCTCAAAGCTGGACAACATGTCATTAAAATTTAAGTTTTCTGGAAGTTATTCAGTGGACAGTCTCTCCATTTCTTTAGCAATATTTTTCACTTCATCTACTGTGAACACTCAAAATTACTTACACTCAGACAGTTATCTTCCACTGGTAGTTCCTCAGTTGCTCATATAACAGATGGGTCCTTGCTGAAGGACACTAAGGTGTTGCTAGGTTGGCTAGACTGAAAGCAAGCTGATAGAGTTGGTTGTAAACCATACTGAGTTTGTGGTGACAGCTGTGAGTAAAACAGGAAAAACATGATGCTTGTGGATCCTGTTGAGCCTAAATTTGAACTTGTTTTGATATGTCCTGTGGTTGAGGATGGAGATGTATGTGGTGCTCATGGCATTGTCGAGTGATAGAGTGAGATTTTCAGAGTAGTTTGCAATCCCTTTGTGTAGATAGCAATGATGTCAGAGGTAGACTGGTATTAATGCTTTTGGAAATCCCACTCTGAATTCCAAGTGTCCTAAGGATAAACTGTAGATCTGTTGCTGACTTGATCTTCTGGACTTGACTCCTGAGATGCTCTTCTATTGAATTGTTCTTGACTAGGTGCTCTCTTGCTGTCCTGAGTAGTGATTTTGGTTTGTATTTTTCAAGCAGCCTGAAGTGACTGATGTTCTCTATAAATTTATTTTTTATGCATCTGATTTTTAGACTTCATTTTCCATTTTCTGCACCATTAGCCTTTGCAACTCTTAAAGATGTACAAAGTTCATCTCCATGGGAGACTACTTAAAGCATTTGGATTTACATCTAAAAGGAAATGTGTTCTTCAGAGTCTACAATGTGCTCTGGATAACTATCCAGTTATAAAGAAAAAAATGAAGGAATGACTGAAGTCTTATGCCCAATAACCTTCTCTCTTCCAACAGAAAATCTCTTTGACAATTATAGAGCAAAAATTTGCCCTATGTAAAATTTAAGAAAATTTATGACTCAGTGTTTGAGTGCGTGTATTAAATTAATTTTCTGCTGTTCTGGAATGACATGCATGCTGACCTTAAAATGAACTTTTTGTTATCTTTTCTTTGGCTGAATTCTGAACATCTACTGAAAATTTCAGCCTAAGTTTAAGGGGGATTAGATATCTTGTTTCAGTATGAAATCAAAGACAAGACTGTATATAGTAATGAAGAGCAGTAGAATAGATCAGTGGTTTTTTTCAGCTGTATGATTTTATCAGATTTTCAACTAGAATCCATCAAACTGAGAAGTATTTAGAAAATGTATGAGAACAATTTTTGCTGTAAATTAATTGATAGGATTCATTATATTTCCATAGGAAGGGGAAGAGGAAAGCAGTCAGATTTTGTTACTGTTGTTAAGTATGAAGAATATTGCCCTTGTGTGTGATTAGAAGAACTTCAGGTGATTGACATATTAATGCAGGTTCAACATGGGCAAGAGTTACTCTTTGGGTTATGTTGCATTTTAAATGTAGGTTGTGTTTTATACTATGATGTCTTCATGTTTGAAAAAGAAGCCATCAAATTCTTAGTATGAGACTGCTTCAACAAGTCTATGAAACATGTCTATTCTTTCCCTCTTTCCATTTACTACTCTGTAGTATTATCACAGTCTTTCAGTAATGAGGAGCTAGATATGACAAGTATGTAGGACCTTCACTGAGGAACTAATTAAAGTTTCATCAACACCTATTGAAGAGAACTTAATTCTAAGGGACTGAAATATCAAAGGATGTAGTAAGTTCTCTGGGAACTGTATTGACTTAGAGAACCACTCAACATTACTTTCATTGGGTAAAATTTCTGTGCTGCCATGAAACCCAAAGAAATTTAAAAAATCTCACCCTAAGGAACAATTTAGTGCTTGTTTACTTGTTCACAAAATCCACTGAATACTTGGATCATCAAAGGCTGAGGTTTTATTTTCTTCACAGAAGAATTGAGACATGCTTTTATGTCTTTTATTTGATAGTACATTGAACATTTAGTCACTAGGAAGCTTTACTGGCTAAATAGTCATCCTTTTTTTACTGAAGAACAAATGAAGTGTATTCATTTAGTGTTTAAATGGTTTTGAAGTTAATAAGGAAAAATAGTCTGTGGAGATTATGTATTAAGAGTACATTGTCAAAGGAGAGATGAATGTGCTGTTAATAGACATGGAATACTTAGATACTTCTCTGCTTTCACTTGAATGTTGTTTATAAAGCTACTTGTGTACAAATACCTTCATTTGAATCTACAGATAAAACTGTTGATAAGGAAAGTGTTAATAAGCAAAGATAGAAGTGACTTAGTTTAAAATCATGAAAAGTAGCACTAATGCATTAATGGTGTGCATCCTTCCTGTTCTGAGTGATGTTTTCAATTGCTTATAATTTTGCTATGCTGAGCTCCCTTAGGCTTAAATGGGTTTGGCTACAAATGTGTTGAAGGCAAAGCAGCACTGGAGTGGTTAGATCCTTGACTACAACTAGGTACAGAGAAAAGACAAATTGTACAGTTCAAGGTGTTGTCTCTGACACTTTAAGACACTGGTAGATATAACACATAATTCAATTCAGAGTGAATGTGCACAGAATTAATGTGGCAGCAGCATGTTATGGTTTGCTTTTCCAAGTTATTTGTTGGATTTCTATAATATACTTCCAATGTAATTGATGTGATACATTGTTAAATACAGTATTATTTTTGTAGGCTTCTTTATTTAGATTTTCTTGCCAAATGTCCATAATGAATTTGCTCTTAAATTGAGTTCATATGAAATGAACATCTTAAATATATCCCCCAAATGGGCTAGTGCATATTGAAAAATGACTTCTGCATTGTGATTTCTGTTTGGTGTTCCTGACTACTCTCCAAGCTGAATATTGTTGACAGCATTGCCTGCAGGATCATACAGTACATGTCTGCCTTGGTCAGTGCTCTGTGTATATGGAGATCCAGGAGCTTGGATAAGGACTTCTGGTGTATACTGTTTGGTTGGCCTCTTATTTTAGTTGTTTTATTGCTTTCCGGAGTGCAATGAAATGCCCATTGAATCAAGTTCTATAAAGACAGAATCAAGGTACATGTTACTAGCTGTCTCATTTGCTTGCACATCCTGCCTTTGGGTGTAGTTAACTTGAGGCTAGGGAGAACTTCAGGCCTGTGCAGGAGCAAAGCATTAAGCTTCAGGATTTGGTCTCAGGGTATTTAAATGCTCAGTCAGAGAGGAGACATGGTGCAATTAAGCATTTTACTTATTGTTATAGCACAATTATCCTTTACTAGCTCCTGGATTCATTGTGTGCCTGAATTTGCTTGGGTGGCTTTTCCCTTTGATTAAATTCTCTGAACTTGAGGCTCTTTAAGAAGAAAACTCGCAGGCATTGCTGGGACAAGCTTCTCTTCTGCCTTGTGTGAGGTTTGTTACAGAGCTTGGATAGGAACCCAGAAAAGCAGCATTAAATGATGTCTCTGGTATGTTTCACCCTTTTCTTCCAGCTCAATTCATTTCTTTTCTTTCTTTCAATGTTTTCTAATCTAAACAGCAGTTTCACATTGGTGTTTATGTGTTCCTAGTTTTTACTTGGAAGATGTTCCTGAGTATTCAGTGGATCCATTTCTGTGCTATATAAAAATTTGAACATACTATTCTTAGCTATTTGGGCAAAGTGGACTTCTAAAGGTACGCCACAAGTTACCCTACAGCTGTTACATCAGTCCATAGAGATTTTTCTTGAGGAGTGGTGGTATGGATTGTTAATCCCTTTTCTTAGTCCACTGACTGTGCAGTATTTGGAAACACACTGAGCAAAACTGAATGTCAGAGTATACCCTTGTTATTATATCTTGAATGATGGAATTTTTAAGGTAAGGGAGTAGATCACCTAGTCTTCATGCTGGATCAAGCAGATAAAAGAATAATCAGCCTAAAAAGCTGAAGGGACTCATTTTCATTTGCTTTTTGCTTATACGTAGCTGGGACACTGTTAGCATTATCCAGTTTACTGTTGTCATCAGGCTGTGAATTGATGTACTTAGGCAGACAAGTGTTGTGGAAGTAACTAATGTGTTCTGGATGTAAAACAGTGTTTTGGTACTTGCATTTGTTTGCTTTTATAAAACTGGAATCCATCAGATTTTTGCCACTTGATACCCACATAATCAATGAAACTTGATTGCAGTTCAAACTTCTGCAGAGTGAGTGGTAATTAGCTCAGTTGAAGTCTTAATTTATTGACTTTTGATTCAACGCTTTGCCAGAGCCCCTTACTTTAGGCTCTCCAAGCTACAGGTAATGCTGAGGAGCAATATAACTAAAGCTGAAGATGCTTGATCCCTATACTTTGTTCCCTGTTGTGACTAACTAATCTTGACCAAATGAATTTTGGTCACGTGCAGAAAGCTTGGAATGATGTAATCTGAACCTTTCTATTGACTGACCTATTGTTTTTGAAGCAGATGTCTATGGAGCAGTGTATAAATAGTTTCTTTGAGTTTGTTTTCACTTCTAATTTGTTAAGATAAACCAGTTTTTGTTATTGTGGTTCTGTTTACATTGTTGAGATTCAGACTGGGTCAGAGCCTGAACAAGCAAGAACCTTCAATCCTGTATAGCAATTGTTAACCCTATTTGTCTTGCTAAATGCTATCTGTTCCATAGATTTCTGGATTTTGGATGCATCTTCTCAAATGTAAACAGTGTATTTTCCAGGATGCAGGAAATTGATTTACTCTGCTAGTTTTTCCTTTTGGCGCCAGTTGATTTAACAAAAAGTAACTGCTTGCTAACCATGAAAGGCCATGAATATGCAGTGGAGAAACAGCTTCAGCAATTAAAAAATGAACTTATCTTGAAAGAAACTAACTCCTAAATCTGTTAAGTTATATTAATGTATTTTTTTCCTGTATTAATAACTGAAAATTTCCACAAGGGTGCATAATGTGTCCTTTAGTAATTGTATGTTTGTAGGTAATTGCAAAACTAAAAGCTTTGAGTGATTTAATGCCAAGCTGAGGTTAAAAGGCTGTCACTCCCTCTAATACTATCACTTCAGGGTATTGAGGATCATGTGTGAGTGCAGAGATTGTCTTGGATCAGTGTGCCAGGGACAAGAGAACAGCTGGAGTCACCCACAGGCAGTGCTGGCCATCTGTCAGGTGAACGTCAGGAGAGGGAGGGAATGGTGGAACTGGAATTATTACTGAGATCTACTATTTTCATTCTGATGAGTTTTTTCAACTTAAATTTCACAATGCTTTCCATACCGCCACTATTTGTTGCATTTCTTTATTGTTTCCTTAAGATTTCTGATAATTCTGGGTTTTCTTCAACCTTCCCAGACCACTAACCTTGCTACCTTTGTTCTTTTCCAAACCCTGGCACTCGCTGGTTCTTGCTATGCACTCTACTGCCTCATGAAAATGTAATAAGCTGTGGCACTGGAGTGCTCCCACTGCAAACTCTCCGGATGCTTCATTATTTGCTTATAATGCTAGCATGCCTGCAGGGCCTAATTGAAACGGCTACACAGAAGCAAGCTTGACAAGGCAGAGGAAGGTAGTTGCCTTTTTGCCTCTTTTCTTTTGCTTTACTGCAGTATTGGCCACTATATTGAGTGATCCCAGCTCATCAGTGACCTAGCTAGATTTGCAAGCACTGCAGAAGGCTTGTTCTTTGGTCCATTGCTAATAGCAGTGGGTCTTGTTGCACCAAGTAGATCTTAATCCAATCAGAGGTACTGGGGAGACTAAATTAGGGGAAATTCAGGTTGGATATTAGGAAACACTTCTCCAAAAGAGTAGTGCGGCACTGGCACTGGCTGCCCAAGGAGGTGGTGGGGTCACCCTCACTGGATGAGTTCAAGAAACGTGGAGATGTGGCACAGAGGGACTTGGTCAGTGGGCACGGTGGAGATGAGCTGGTGTTGGAGATGGTGATCTCAGAGGTCTTTTCCAACCTTAATGATTCTATGATAAGATGTCCTGTTGAGAGAAAATGAATACCTCCTCATAGTCTGTATGTAGAGAATGGAGACTTGCAGCAGAGTTGAGGGAGCTTGAGGTAACGGGGAGGAGTACAGGAAGCAGCTCAGCCAGCCTGGGATGGGAAGAGCAGACAGACTTCAAGTAGAAAGACTTAAGGAGATGGAACTACTGGAAGAACATGATGATGTGTTAGCAACTGGAGTAACAAGGCTTTTTTTTTTTTTTTTTTTTACAATCTCAGGAAGGCATTTTCTCTTCTCTTCACAAACAGACCCTAGGTGTTAATTCCCCTTCAGCTGTGGACTGGAAACTGGTGTCAGAGGAGCAAGAAGAGTGTACACAATTGTTGGCAGAATTGCACATGCCCTTGACTGAGTCTGGATTTCATGCATGAGATCTAATGTGATTATTTAAGTCTTAAAATAATGTGGATAACCTTCCTTGCTGGGCAGGACAGCATGCAAGAGTTGAAAGATCTTAAGTGCTGCAAATCTCATCTTTGGGACTCTGTTTTCACCAGCTCTCTTTGGTCTGGTCTCCCTTTCTAAGTGCTTGAACTGTTGCTGTCAGTGCACTCTTAGGAGAGGAGATGGGCAAGAGCTGTGCTAGTAGGAGAACGTAAACTCTATACCCATATGAATTGGGTTAATCTGAAAGGAAAGAGAGAAATTGTTCTTTCTAATGATAGCCTATACATGTTCTCCTCTCTTTTAGTGACTGCGTTCTCTTGTTAAGTATATCAGTTATTAAAGATTTTTGGACTTCATTCAGATGCAGTGTTTCACTTCCATATTCTGGTGGGTTCATATTCTGCCCATTAAGGCACTTTAACTGTTTGAATCAATTGACAATGAGCAATCTAACAGAACTCTGCGAGAATTATACAGGAAAAAATAAAATGCAGCATTGTGATTGATTCTGGTGGGGCTGTGGGCAGTGAGTTCCTATAGATTGTGAACTGCTGAACATCTACAGAACTTCCATTGCTTTAATTCCAAGCCCTGACCCTTCTTGCTTAATTGATTTGTTAACAGACTGCTTAATTTGAGAATACTGATAGCATATGGTACATCATTATATACAGTATATCAGACTCTAATGCTAGTTAGTTAGTAGTATTTCATACTTAAATATTGTAGCCTCTCTCAAAATATTAAAGACTGTTTTGAAAAGAATTAGTTCTGAAGCTTTGTAATTCTGAAGAGTGGTTTTGAGTTTCAGAGGCAAACAATGTCCTTACCTCATTCCTCCTCCTCTGTGCAATGTAAGCTGTACCCTAATGGAAGTTTGGTACATTTTTTGTTTTGTGAAGTGTAACACTGGAAAACAAATAGGGTTGTTGTTGAGCTTTGCCTAAGGTCATGGTTCTTTAAAAGGTGGAAATAGAGATCAGCAGTCAGTTCATCCTGCTGCCTGCTTGGAAAGGTATTATGTGAGGTCATAGAAACAGATATTTCAGATACAGATCATTGTTTTTCATAGGTATTAGGTGCAACAGTCTTGTCAGTTAGGGATAGGGAACGGATGGAAGGCTTGTATGGTGAAGGGCTTCAGAATTTTAAAACAGGACTAGATGCATGAGAGGAAATCCCTCTGCATTAAAATTTCTGAAGAAAGGTCACTGTAAGAAAATGACTGGTTTCTTTATGTAAATATTTTCCTTTGGAATGGAAAGTTAACATGAACTTTGCATCAAACTGAATGCGGAAGTGATTGGGGAATTAAATGGCGAAACATTCTCCTGATACGCATTCTGAAAGTGGTCAGGCAACTGATTCTGAGGGATATACTGTCAGTACCTATGATTACTATAGCAGTGAGGCCCTGTTGTACTTTTATATTGCTTTGGTCTGAGATCATCCATAGTCATAATTTGCCTTCCTATGTTAGAAAATATATTCCATCTGGTACCATCTTGGGATGCTAGCATCATAGTATTTCCTCCCAGAAAGGCTGAAAATATTTTTCATCCTTTTGTTGTGAGAAGCCACCAGGTGTCCTATGAACTTCCGGTACATCCCAAACACAAGAACATTTAGGGAAATAAAGGGAAAGAAGGTATCAGCTAGCCTTGGACTTGTTAAAACAATTTATCCTTCAGTCCTGTTGTCTCTACTGCTAGGAGGAATTTACTTCCAAATAAATCCTTATGGACACTGCTTGGCTGAAAATAGGATTTTTTTTTCCCAAACAAAGAACATTTTATCCATGTTGATGAGAAATGCTATACAATTCATTTGCTTAAAACTGAATATTGTATATACTGTCAATAAAAAGGAGAGACCCCTTTCAGATGTACTTTATTCAGATATGTCTTCTGAAATACTGCTTACTTGGGGATCTGGGGAGTATTTAAATGGTTTGAATGTGTTAATCTGGCTGAGTCTTCAATTAAGTGAACTTCTTCCTGAAAAGGATAAGTGTTCTGATGAAAGCCGTAATTCTTCTAATGAGCTGGATCTTAATTTGTGAGTTTTAATAAGGCACTCTGCTGTGTATAGACTTGCTGCAAGCTGTGTTATTTTGCATCTCTGGATGAATGCATCAAAGGCAACGTTTCATCACAAGGCTGTTTCCTAAGCATCATTTTTGTGCACTCTTTGAAGAAATCTGGAATATGTTCAGTGTTCTTGGAACTTAGACCCTTTGTATGATGTCTACTGGTAAAAATTCTGGAGAATAGTTGTCAACTGCAGCACTGAATGTCCTGGTGACTTTGGTGGTTGAAATGGAGAAGGCCACTTCCTCAGCCTGTATTATGCATTTAATGCAGGCTGTGTGCGGTAATTGTGTGCAAGACAGGTAGTCCTGGGCTTACTGGTCATAGGATTGTCTGGTGAAGAGAAAGGATGAGGGTTGAAGAGACCCTGCTGGAAAAGAACTTGAAAGTGAGGTGAACCAAAATGTCATTACATTGACAGTTAACCTTGAGCTGTACACAGCTAATTTAATATCCATTTTTCTTTCTGTTGTCCTCTTCGTATTTCAGTGCAAAGAGATTGGCCCCATTTAGTTTCAAATAATAACTCTATTGGAAGTGAAAACTTTCTCTGAAGATCTCACTTCAGTACTTCCTGTCATTTTACCTGTGAGAGTGAAATCTTCATTAACAGGGGAATAAAACCCCCCAAGTTTTTTTTGCCAGAATCTTAAGTCTAAAAATAACAATATGTATTCATGTGTTTCTTTTTTCCAGTGGCTACAGGGTACTTCTTGTTGGTTTTTTTCCTCCTTATTTTATGCTGTTTTTCTTAATTGCTAACTTTGAAAATGCAGAATGGAAAAAGAACCTCTCTGTGAGTTTTACAAATGTCTCAGAATAAAACATTTCTTAATAGTTGGGTAACCCCACCACTGGTGATAAGCTCTGTGGCCACTGAAGAGAATTCCATTGCTTCATGCTCCCACTTGTTAAATGTCATGTTGGAAGTCGTGAGCAATTTAAAACTTCATATGTAGTTTTCATGCAATTACTATTCTGCACTTGAAACATGTCTTAAATTTATATATAGTGTACATTTGTTCTTGCTATGTAATTAATGTCTTGAAATCCTTTAATCTGGTAGAGCTTCAGGCAGTCTAATGTAGTGGGATCCAAGGGTTGTGGGAGCAGAGGAGTCACACTGGAATCAAAGATAACTGCAACAATTGTGGAAAAATTTATGTGGGGGGAACTTAATTGCATACAGAAAGTCTCAGTGGCTATGCAAAAGTGGACGTTGCATAAAATATTATAAATGTTTTTTTTCCTATTTGTTATAGATAAGTTGACACAAGTTAAGGTGTCTCTGTCAGCTAAGTTAAACTAGTTATTGCTGAAACCTGGCTCACACAGCGAGGATTCATCTTCAGTGGCAGATGATCTTTCAAGTCACCTGTTATTGCCAGTGTGGGTGAAACTCTACTGTGAACAAGCAGTAAGAATGCTCCTCTTCCATGCTGATCAGAGTTCAGGCATATGTTAGTCTGCAAATGCGTAGCTGCCCCATGTCCAACCTCTCCAAGGAAAGGGTTACTTAAAGAGTGTAAATGCTGGACATGTTTAAAAAAAAATGTTTAAATCAATTCCAGTTTCAGAGGCTAATCTTGCCTTGAACTCATAAGTTTATAGATCATGTCACTAGCAAATATGCTTTTATTATGTAAGCTATTAGATATGCCTGCCATTTGGTCTGGAGCCAAAGCTGATGTGTGACTTGAGTAGGGTTAATGATTATGGGAAAGAGCTAATGTACTTCTGTCAGCTCAGTTCCTCATTCTTAATATAACATTGTATTTAAAAGATCTGAACGTTGCTTGAAAGCATTGCTATGCACAAGTCCAAGTTGATGACTGAGAGGGTCAGAGATGCTATGTATCATGCTGAAATGGCTGAGTGCTTCCTGTTCTTGCTGTGTTGTTCAGGAGTGCTTCATATTCTGAAAAGGAGATAAAATGAAGCCCTTAATCACTGCATGTTAATTTCTTGTCAAAAGTATTGATGGCTTGCTGGAACTCAGTGGCCCTTCTGCAAACAAGTAAACTGAGTATGGAACTTAGTTTGCAGTTGTCTTCTAGCTTGACCCCTCACTTACAAGTGTCAGAGGTGCTGTGCTCTGAAGGGCCTCTCTGCCTGGAACACCTTACCTGTTACAGGCTGCTAATGTGCCTGAACAGCAGGAATTGACCCTTGCAGACAGCAGTACAAGGGACAGCATTTACTTTTATCTTTTAAAATGCTTTTATGGACTGCACTTGAACTGCTTTTGTCCAGGTGCTGGAATTACTCTGAAAAAAAAAATTGAACTATTTAGGATTCAATTTGGCTTTCCTACTTGTGTTTGTTAACTGCTGTTGGAAGTTTCAGCATGCTCTTCTACGGAGCTTGAAGAAATGAGCAACCAAATCATTTCATTTTCACAACCATGCTAATTCATACAATTTTGTATGAATCTCTTCGCTCTTAAGTGATGTTACTGGTCTCTCTGTGCTGCCTTGACCAAGCTGTTCAGACTCTAGGGACTTGTTTCCTCGTGTCGATCTTTGTTGTCATATATTTCTCTTACTCTAGGCTTTGACTAAATGTTCTTTTTTTTTTCATGGAAAGGTGGCATTTTGGTGCCAGTATGTAAAGAAGCAGCAAAATTTGGGGGACAATTTCATGGAGTCAGCATTAAATAAATCAGAATCCTCTTAGTAGTGAAATGTGCAGTTAAGCTTTGTGCTAGAGGTGGCTACCTCTTTTCTAAGCTGTATTCCTTCACTATCAGCTATTGATAGAATCACAAAATGGTTTTGATCTAGAAGGAACCTTTAAAGACCATCTCATCCAATCACCTACCATGGGCAAGGACACCACTCACGAGCTCAGGCTGCCCAAGCCCCATCCAACCTNTTTTTTTTTTTTTTTTTTTTTAAATTCCAGGAAATTTTAACTCCCTGAAATATGTCTGTAAGAAGAGTATTCTATAATATTTTGCGCCTAGTTTAACAAGGCTTTTTTTTTTTTTTTTTTTTTACAATCTCAGGAAGGCATTTTCTCTTCTCTTCACAAACAGACCCTAGGTGTTAATTCCCCTTCAGCTGTGGACTGGAAACTGGTGTCAGAGGAGCAAGAAGAGTGTACACAATTGTTGGCAGAATTGCACATGCCCTTGACTGAGTCTGGATTTCATGCATGAGATCTAATGTGATTATTTAAGTCTTAAAATAATGTGGATAACCTTCCTTGCTGGGCAGGACAGCATGCAAGAGTTGAAAGATCTTAAGTGCTGCAAATCTCATCTTTGGGACTCTGTTTTCACCAGCTCTCTTTGGTCTGGTCTCCCTTTCTAAGTGCTTGAACTGTTGCTGTCAGTGCACTCTTAGGAGAGGAGATGGGCAAGAGCTGTGCTAGTAGGAGAACGTAAACTCTATACCCATATGAATTGGGTTAATCTGAAAGGAAAGAGAGAAATTGTTCTTTCTAATGATAGCCTATACATGTTCTCCTCTCTTTTAGTGACTGCGTTCTCTTGTTAAGTATATCAGTTATTAAAGATTTTTGGACTTCATTCAGATGCAGTGTTTCACTTCCATATTCTGGTGGGTTCATATTCTGCCCATTAAGGCACTTTAACTGTTTGAATCAATTGACAATGAGCAATCTAACAGAACTCTGCGAGAATTATACAGGAAAAAATAAAATGCAGCATTGTGATTGATTCTGGTGGGGCTGTGGGCAGTGAGTTCCTATAGATTGTGAACTGCTGAACATCTACAGAACTTCCATTGCTTTAATTCCAAGCCCTGACCCTTCTTGCTTAATTGATTTGTTAACAGACTGCTTAATTTGAGAATACTGATAGCATATGGTACATCATTATATACAGTATATCAGACTCTAATGCTAGTTAGTTAGTAGTATTTCATACTTAAATATTGTAGCCTCTCTCAAAATATTAAAGACTGTTTTGAAAAGAATTAGTTCTGAAGCTTTGTAATTCTGAAGAGTGGTTTTGAGTTTCAGAGGCAAACAATGTCCTTACCTCATTCCTCCTCCTCTGTGCAATGTAAGCTGTACCCTAATGGAAGTTTGGTACATTTTTTGTTTTGTGAAGTGTAACACTGGAAAACAAATAGGGTTGTTGTTGGGCTTTGCCTAAGGTCATGGTTCTTTAAAAGGTGGAAATAGAGATCAGCCGTCAGTTCATCCTGCTGCCTGCTTGGAAAGGTATTATGTGAGGTCATAGAAACAGATATTTCAGATACAGATCATTGTTTTTCATAGGTATTAGGTGCAACAGTCTTGTCAGTTAGGGATAGGGAACGGATGGAAGGCTTGTATGGTGAAGGGCTTCAGAATTTTAAAACAGGACTAGATGCATGAGAGGAAATCCCTCTGCATTAAAATTTCTGAAGAAAGGTCACTGTAAGAAAATGACTGGTTTCTTTATGTAAATATTTTCCTTTGGAATGGAAAGTTAACATGAACTTTGCATCAAACTGAATGCGGAAGTGATTGGGGAATTAAATGGCGAAACATTCTCCTGATACGCATTCTGGAAGTGGTCAGGCAACTGATTCTGAGGGATATACTGTCAGTACCTATGATTACTATAGCAGTGAGGCCCTGTTGTACTTTTATATTGCTTTGGTCTGAGATCATCCATAGTCATAATTTGCCTTCCTATGTTAGAAAATATATTCCATCTGGTACCATCTTGGGATGCTAGCATCATAGTATTTCCTCCCAGAAAGGCTGAAAATATTTTTCATCCTTTTGTTGTGAGAAGCCACCAGGTGTCCTATGAACTTCCGGTACATCCCAAACACAAGAACATTTAGGGAAATAAAGGGAAAGAAGGTATCAGCTAGCCTTGGACTTGTTAAAACAATTTATCCTTCAGTCCTGTTGTCTCTACTGCTAGGAGGAATTTACTTCCAAATAAATCCTTATGGACACTGCTTGGCTGAAAATAGGATTTTTTTTCCCAAACAAAGAACATTTTATCCATGTTGATGAGAAATGCTATACAATTCATTTGCTTAAAACTGAATATTGTATATACTGTCAATAAAAAGGAGAGACCCCTTTCAGATGTACTTTATTCAGATATGTCTTCTGAAATACTGCTTACTTGGGGATCTGGGGAGTATTTAAATGGTTTGAATGTGTTAATCTGGCTGAGTCTTCAATTAAGTGAACTTCTTCCTGAAAAGGATAAGTGTTCTGATGAAAGCCGTAATTCTTCTAATGAGCTGGATCTTAATTTGTGAGTTTTAATAAGGCACTCTGCTGTGTATAGACTTGCTGCAAGCTGTGTTATTTTGCATCTCTGGATGAATGCATCAAAGGCAACGTTTCATCACAAGGCTGTTTCCTAAGCATCATTTTTGTGCACTCTTTGAAGAAATCTGGAATATGTTCAGTGTTCTTGGAACTTAGACCCTTTGTATGATGTCTACTGGTAAAAATTCTGGAGAATAGTTGTCAACTGCAGCACTGAATGTCCTGGTGACTTTGGTGGTTGAAATGGAGAAGGCCACTTCCTCAGCCTGTATTATGCATTTAATGCAGGCTGTGTGCGGTAATTGTGTGCAAGACAGGTAGTCCTGGGCTTACTGGTCATAGGATTGTCTGGTGAAGAGAAAGGATGAGGGTTGAAGAGACCCTGCTGGAAAAGAACTTGAAAGTGAGGTGAACCAAAATGTCATTACATTGACAGTTAACCTTGAGCTGTACACAGCTAATTTAATATCCATTTTTCTTTCTGTTGTCCTCTTCGTATTTCAGTGCAAAGAGATTGGCCCCATTTAGTTTCAAATAATAACTCTATTGGAAGTGAAAACTTTCTCTGAAGATCTCACTTCAGTACTTCCTGTCATTTTACCTGTGAGAGTGAAATCTTCATTAACAGGGGAATAAAACCCCCCAAGTTTTTTTTGCCAGAATCTTAAGTCTAAAAATAACAATATGTATTCATGTGTTTCTTTTTTCCAGTGGCTACAGGGTACTTCTTGTTGGTTTTTTTCCTCCTTATTTTATGCTGTTTTTCTTAATTGCTAACTTTGAAAATGCAGAATGGAAAAAGAACCTCTCTGTGAGTTTTACAAATGTCTCAGAATAAAACATTTCTTAATAGTTGGGTAACCCCACCACTGGTGATAAGCTCTGTGGCCACTGAAGAGAATTCCATTGCTTCATGCTCCCACTTGTTAAATGTCATGTTGGAAGTCGTGAGCAATTTAAAACTTCATATGTAGTTTTCATGCAATTACTATTCTGCACTTGAAACATGTCTTAAATTTATATATAGTGTACATTTGTTCTTGCTATGTAATTAATGTCTTGAAATCCTTTAATCTGGTAGAGCTTCAGGCAGTCTAATGTAGTGGGATCCAAGGGTTGTGGGAGCAGAGGAGTCACACTGGAATCAAAGATAACTGCAACAATTGTGGAAAAATTTATGTGGGGGGAACTTAATTGCATACAGAAAGTTTCAGTGGCTATGCAAAAGTGGACGTTGCATAAAATATTATAAATGTTTTTTTTCCTATTTGTTATAGATAAGTTGACACAAGTTTAGGTGTCTCTGTCAGCTAAGTTAAACTAGTTATTGCTGAAACCTGGCTCACACAGCGAGGATTCATCTTCAGTGGCAGATGATCTTTCAAGTCACCTGTTATTGCCAGTGTGGGTGAAACTCTACTGTGAACAAGCAGTAAGAATGCTCCTCTTCCATGCTGATCAGAGTTCAGGCATATGTTAGTCTGCAAATGCGTAGCTGCCCCATGTCCAACCTCTCCAAGGAAAGGGTTACTTAAAGAGTGTAAATGCTGGACATGTTTAAAAAAAAATGTTTAAATCAATTCCAGTTTCAGAGGCTAATCTTGCCTTGAACTCATAAGTTTATAGATCATGTCACTAGCAAATATGCTTTTATTATGTAAGCTATTAGATATGCCTGCCATTTGGTCTGGAGCCAAAGCTGATGTGTGACTTGAGTAGGGTTAATGATTATGGGAAAGAGCTAATGTACTTCTGTCAGCTCAGTTCCTCATTCTTAATATAACATTGTATTTAAAAGATCTGAACGTTGCTTGAAAGCATTGCTATGCACAAGTCCAAGTTGATGACTGAGAGGGTCAGAGATGCTATGTATCATGCTGAAATGGCTGAGTGCTTCCTGTTCTTGCTGTGTTGTTCAGGAGTGCTTCATATTCTGAAAAGGAGATAAAATGAAGCCCTTAATCACTGCATGTTAATTTCTTGTCAAAAGTATTGATGGCTTGCTGGAACTCAGTGGCCCTTCTGCAAACAAGTAAACTGAGTATGGAACTTAGTTTGCAGTTGTCTTCTAGCTTGACCCCTCACTTACAAGTGTCAGAGGTGCTGTGCTCTGAAGGGCCTCTCTGCCTGGAACACCTTACCTGTTACAGGCTGCTAATGTGCCTGAACAGCAGGAATTGACCCTTGCAGACAGCAGTACAAGGGACAGCATTTACTTTTATCTTTTAAAATGCTTTTATGGACTGCACTTGAACTGCTTTTGTCCAGGTGCTGGAATTACTCTGAAAAAAAAAATTGAACTATTTAGGATTCAATTTGGCTTTCCTACTTGTGTTTGTTAACTGCTGTTGGAAGTTTCAGCATGCTCTTCTACGGAGCTTGAAGAAATGAGCAACCAAATCATTTCATTTTCACAACCATGCTAATTCATACAATTTTGTATGAATCTCTTCGCTCTTAAGTGATGTTACTGGTCTCTCTGTGCTGCCTTGACCAAGCTGTTCAGACTCTAGGGACTTGTTTCCTCGTGTCGATCTTTGTTGTCATATATTTCTCTTACTCTAGGCTTTGACTAAATGTTCTTTTTTTTTTCATGGAAAGGTGGCATTTTGGTGCCAGTATGTAAAGAAGCAGCAAAATTTGGGGGACAATTTCATGGAGTCAGCATTAAATAAATCAGAATCCTCTTAGTAGTGAAATGTGCAGTTAAGCTTTGTGCTAGAGGTGGCTACCTCTTTTCTAAGCTGTATTCCTTCACTATCAGCTATTGATAGAATCACAAAATGGTTTTGATCTAGAAGGAACCTTTAAAGACCATCTCATCCAATCACCTACCATGGGCAAGGACACCACTCACGAGCTCAGGCTGCCCAAGCCCCATCCAACCTAGCCTTCAACACTTGCAGGGATGAGGCACCCACAGCTTCTCAGGGCAGACTCTGCAAGGGTCTAACAGTCCTATCACAATCTACCCATGTAAAAAGTGGCTCTTAGCATATGTTTAAGAGCAAATGTTATGCAACATAAACCTAGAAAAACATTTTTAGACCGTGTCATCTAGCTGGGAGAATGAAGAGCTTAAAACCAGCATATATATCTTGGTGACAAGACACTGTTTTATTTTACAGCAGTTGCTTGTTTTAATGCTTAGAGATATTCTGTTAAAGCAAAGGTTTTCCAACAAATATGGCAGTATTGGTCTGGACTGATGGATCTTCTGTCTTTTGATTTTGCAGACTGTGCATTTCAGGACATCGGCCCATGCGAAGACCTTATGTGCCCACAAACAGGTAAGCTGTCCTTTCCATGTGTGCACATTCTTCTAATATGTCAAGCAAACAGTGGCACCTATTTGCTGATTGTTCTCTAATAGTAAAAAAGGAAGAGGAAACCATGATGGATTAAGTATATGGAATAGAATCCACCTGTGTAGAAATTTGGTTATGATTTGTCATAGGTGTTGAGATAAAAAAAGCTTGAAATGCCCTTGCAAATGAAATGATTTATGCAGAGGCTCACAAATTAGATTCCCTTGCTCAGAAGTTGTGCAGAAGCTTGCAAATTCCTTTCCACTCTGTCTGTACACTCTCATCAAATAAGGTTATAGTTACAAAGGTCTATAGACAACTTGAACTTACGAACTTTGAACTTACTGCACAGGCCTAATAGGTCACTTAGAAGAGGGAACATGTATTTGGCAAACCAGGAAGACTGTAACCTCTGAGTACTTCAGCCAATGAGGAAAAGAGGAAGGGACAATGCGATTAGGAAGTTAGGATAAAAGGGAATCTGCGGAGTCCGATACTTTGAGAGACCCCACAGGGGTATGTCCCAGTGGACTCTCCCTTTATTCAAATAACAAAAGCTAAAGACTCTCCTCTCTGTCTTTTTGGGGTAAAGAACATTGAGCAAGCCTATTTGAGCAAAATTTTCCCAACAGGCATTTTGGTTGTAATTCACTATAGGCATTGTGTGTCTCTGTCCAACTCGAGTTAGAAAGGCTTCTGGGCTATAGATTAGCACCCTATACAAAGAATTAGCACCCTATGGAAAGAATTTTGTATCACTTCTGACTTCTTTAATTATCTTAAATGGGCTGGCTTACACTTTCATTTGATCTGAGGCTTAACTGGACATAGAATAAATAGTCAGTGGCTGCAAGACATTTCCTGTACCCTGAATTAAAAAAGAATCAGATATAAGGGAATTCATCAGTTTCTGCAAGCTGCACGTCGCTTTCTGAAGCTCACTGAATGTGCAGCTTACTGCTGACCTGGAGTTATGAAGACACCTTCATAATGTGGTTTTTGCTAATACTGTTGGTATACCATACCCATAGTTACTGCAGAATAAAAACTGTACTTTTAATACAAGTTACTGCTGGAGCCTTCTCCAAATAGATGCCAATTGGAGGAATAACTATCTTTTGTATTTCTGAAATTCTTCAGGTTATGTCTTCTAAACAGACATAGAGATTAATTGTAAGAGGAGAAAAGAGGGAAAGGTCCCCAGCAGTTCGTGTTTGATGTGATGTGGGAATGATGGACATCACAGGAATCTAAGTATGCATGCATGTATGCATCCTTGTGCTTGAGACAGTAACTGCAGCTTTAGGGATCTTTTTTGCAAGAAAACAATCTAAATGTATTGTCTTCTTATGAAAACATCAGATAAGATACTTGGTAGTTACCTACTAATAGGAATAATTATGTTATGCCTTTTCATCTTGCTCAGTCTGTCAGTAAATTAGCAGTTTTACAATTACATAAATTCAAGTTTTATTACATTTCCTAATGGTAAGGAACTTTTGAATTTCAATGACCATGCACAGTAATGACAGCCAAGAGGGAAAAGTAACTGAAGAGACTGTAAAGACAGCTTATAAGCTTCCCCACCTTGTGTATATTTATTTATTTAGAAGAATGGTATACTCTGTGTACATGTTGCCTTCACTGTTGGAGGATATACCAGAACATTTAAATAAAATCAGGTGATTCACTGGAGATAACCATTTGATTATCTCATGTCATGCAGCTTGGGTAAAAAGCAGCCAACATTCCTAGCATTTGAATCACTGAAAGGTGGTAGACGTGCATGTGAAACTTTTTTTTTTTTTTGCAGGTTTGTTTTCAGATATGAGAGAAAGTGATCATTTGATACTCTTATTTTGCAGACTTGTGAGAACTGCACTTGTGAGGGTAAATCTCGTTACTGTGAAGGTCATGGCACAGTGCTCTTTTGACACATGAAAGTGGGGAACAGGACTTGAAGAGTGTAATTTATCTTAGATTAAATGTATTGAGAAATAGTTTGAACAAACTTGTCTGAACAATTTAAGAGAAATTAAAAGCTAGTCTGATTTATAGCTAGTCTGCCCTAAAAGACTAAAAAACTTTGAGTAAACCTGAACTACGTTTTTTCTGGGATATGACTCAAAGTCCCTGAGGTCAGGCAGTGTCTCTACCTTCAAATGTTTATTTCAGATGCATCATCATGATTTTTAATTTTCTAGTTAAGACTGGTTTTAGACATTCAAAAGAGTAATTTCTGAGTTAAGTGTTTTTCAGTGCTCATCCACCTCTAATAAACAATATCTCGGGGTTCAAGTCACTGATGGTCTGTGTATTACAAAAACAAAAGAAAGAAATCATTCAAGTTTGAACTTATTAAAATTTAGAAGGATGTATTACTTACGTCCTTTGCAATAAACTATTTCCACATTAGATGAGGCCAGAACTGAGCATGTTTAACACTTTCTGAATCGAGGTAAAATTAATTCCTTGCCAGCTGAATGACCGTTTGTTCCTGTTAAGTATAATCCCCACTTGTATACTTGAGTTAAAATTGGCAGAATAGATATCTGAATTGGTGATATCTTGCTAGAATCTACTGTTCCCACTCTTAGCTGTTTCTGTATTTGATAGCATTGTTACTGTATTATATTCCAGCAGTTATGCACTAATAAAATTTTCTAGTTGCTGGATGCTCAGGAGTAAGCTAGAGCTATGTGGTATTGTTGGTGCTCTGTGAAGTGTTTGATTTAAATTATGTAAATGTTTATGGCTCTTTAATTCAAAACAATGGTTCTGGCTGTTCTGCTGGTCGCACACTATGGACAATCTCTGCCAGGAAGTGGCATGTAGATGAGAATTCTGATTTCCAAGATCATATTCCTGAAGAACTGCTCTTGGAAGATGGGGCCAATTGCGCATTTGATTCTGTTGGCTGAGATGTAGAGGTTATAACCCTGAACAGTGTTGTGGAAAATGGTATCTTTCCTAGAAATGGCAAATTCCTCAGAGCTGGCTTCCCCTCCCTGCTTTGTCTTCTCTCCATTTCTTCAGCCAACACTGAACCAAAATTTATTGGACCTAGATATCAACCTTCTGTCTGAGTAGCAATGTTTGTGTTCATCATTTGAGTAGACCACATGTCCCCATAGGGAACCAGTACCCAGATTCTTGGCTTCGTGAAATGAGGTGAACATGAGGTCCCTGGTGCTTTGTCCAGCTAGTCATTCTGCAATGTAAGTTGGTTGAACAAGAAGATCATTTAGGAGCAGTAGATACCATTTTATTAAAAATAGTGAAATCTGAGATACAAGAATGTTGAGTGCTTCAATTTGTTTGAGCAGTAACCAAAGTTGGATCAAAGTTGGGGTGTGAAATGGGTTTCTAATTACAGTGGCAGAGGTAGGAATGATGAGAGAGGGGGCTGTAAACACACTCTTGTGAGATTACTAAAGCGGTAATATTAGTTTATTGATGTAAAACTAGATGGCTTGTCCTGTTACTGTGATATGAGAGGCTTACGTGCTGAATGTATATCTTTAAAACATACAGGTGCAGTAAGAGAATACAATTATCCATTTATTGTTGAACTGAGATGGAAGTGACCAAACCCAAACCAGAAAGGGCATTAGTGTCTTAGCTGTGATTTAGGATGTGAAAAGTCTTGTACTTGTTTTGATGCATGCATTTGGAAAGCTAAGTTGGGAAGCTTCCAGACAGTAATTTTCTGTTGCTGGTGACTGTCTTAATTTCAGATCACCTTTGTAATGTGTTATTTGGATGTGAATGGAAGCTGTTTTGAAATCATGAGTCATGGGGCCCAAAGGCAGTAGAAACACAAGCCTGAACTGGACAGACTGAATCCAGAACACTTAAGTGCAATTAGGAGATGACTAAAAAGCTGGAGCATCTCACTAGCAAATCAGTAAGCTGGAAAGCTTTGGCAGGTACTACAGCCTGAGTTAGAAAAGCAGTATGGGATTCTTCAAGCTTGGGGTCATGCTTTAATTGGACAAAAAGTAGTTGCATAAACACAGCTTATTCTCTTTAGACTGTGAATTCAAAGACTGTGAATGCATGTTGGAGGCAGTGTGTCCTCTAGTTGCACTTAAATTTTCTTCACAGTAGTTGTCAATGCTTTGTTTCCAACCAGAGCTCAATCTCAGGAAGAAGCTGTGGAGTGAAAGAGAGAGACAGGGGAAGAGATGTGCTGGTATAAAATCTTCTATTTTATGGAGAGGCATACCAATTTTGTGCATTTTGTACTTGCTAGATAAAACTTAGCAATGCATTCTGAGTATGCTATGTAGAATTCCTCTTATCTTTCACCCTTCCACTCAGTTCTTTTTTTACGTCTAGGTATTGGTGGATGTGGGGGTGGGGATTGACAGACATATTCAATCTGAATAGGAGATGATTTTCAAGCCCAGGGTTGGTAGTGGTGGTTAGGAAAGGCAAATTAATGTCAGAATTAAGAAGGCAGGGAAAGTGGACATGGTAAAGGTGTGAATTTGTGTTGGCATATATTTTTGGACCAAAAATTAACTAGTTGTTCTAATATGGTTGTTATGTCTTGTGCCTATTTTTGCTAAAGCATATTTCTAATGGAAGCAGCAAAGGACAAAAATACATTCACTTTTCTCCTTACGTGGAAGCACTGATCATCTTTTTTTACAGATGATGTATATAGCTTCGGCTCCAGCTCACGCAGGTTGGCTTGACATGATAGCCAGGATGAATTGATTTGTGTACACTGCTAACGTACTTAAGTGGTTTGTCTCCCCTGACATGCACTTGTGTTGCTTATACCCATATTTAATGTCATGATTGCTCCTATGTTGGTGAACCTTGTGGTACAGGAGTTGATCTTACTGCTCTGCAGTTCAATAAACAGAACTCCCGGAGGAATGTCTGTGATGAATTGTGTTATAATGAGTGTCATTATTTCCTGGGGATCAAGGAGGGAGGGACATGATATCAATACTTATTTCCACAGATCTGGTTTTCACTTTTGCTTTTTACTCTATGACCTGTTATCTTCAATTGTAATAATGGCTGTAAGGCTAATTTCTGCTACTGATGATGACCAGTGAAACTGGAGTTATAACTTGATTATAGATAATACTTCATTTTCCTCTTTTATCAGTGAAGCCAGGAGGTGTTGTCTGTATCCTAGCATGTAGCCTTGAAGCTACTACAATTTCCTAATATGTAATTTTCAGACTTCATACAGTCTTTGTGAGTGATTGTGATGACAATATAAAACAGTTTAAAGAAAAGCACCATTTTAGACTGGAGTAAAAATGTAAAAATTGCCAGGCTTCTGTGCTAAGATTAGAAACATTTAGTTATTGTACTAATTTTTTTTTAAAGACTTCCATCTTGTGGGGTAAAAATCTTAGTGATCGCCATCTTGTAGGATAGAGCCATTCATAATTCTGAGCCATTTTGGACTTCTTATGGTCTCCAGAATACATATTTGATTTTATTATGATTAAGAAGATTGGAGAATGTACTTGATCTAAGAAAATGTTCAGAGCTGGAGCAAAATCATTCTGCAAGAAATGTTTAAGAGTCTGTGGCAGGAGTGATATACAACGTTAAGCCCTTGGCTCATTCTTTTTAGAAAGTTCTGGTACATGCTGCAGAGGCTTATTTTCTGCCATGAGACTGTAATTACCACTTAATTCAGCCTTGCATATTTTGAAAATATGCAGAGGGAAACTTTTTGTTTCCTATTCTTGTGACTTGAATTCTTTAATAATCACCCTTCGTCAACACTATTTTCATGAGAGAGCTTAAAATTCCTTTGGGGATTGAAATTGTTCATTCAACCTTAACCCTCTGTGCATTTAGGCCTTTCTGTAGCATATTCCAAATGGAAACTTGAGTCCAGTGTGCCAGTCATGTAATGACACAGCAAATGCAGGGCTTGGTTCTTAGCTGCCTTTTGGTGGAGATATGGCTGAGAGGTGAGTTCTCTTGCAGTGGGCCAGAGAAGGGGAGGGGCCATCAGCACAGCTAGGACTTGATCCTACTTGAGCTCTCCAAGTCCTGATTACTTTCCTAATCTTTTTGTTTTCTCAAAATGCTTTATTTTGAGCTTGCTTTTTTTTTGCCTGTGGTCCAAGGGTTGTGATTTACTCCAGTTCCCACAGTGTGCTCGGAAACTGCTACTAAAGGATCAAGCAATTGAGAATCTATTTGCCCAAGAGAGAGTTAGAAAGATGACTTCCAGAATAAGGAACTTCTTCCTATGTTAAATGCAGAAATACTTAGCTGATCAATCTTCACTAGATTTACGACAGTCTTTCACTCAAAGAAGATATTACAGTGGTGTGATGTTTATCACCTGATCTAATTTAGTACAAATGCTTTGTAAGGCATGCTGGCAGTTGCTTTCCTTCCCAAAGCTTTGGTAAAATAAAGGAAATATCTATTGGATTCATTTCTTCTGCTGGATTTACATTATCTGTAAGCTGAAGTTGATGGCTGTACTATGCCATTTTAATCTCTGAGGAAGTACTATTCAACTGGAAGAGCACTGAAGCAGAACATGGATCCATTTGGAATGGATATCATTGAGACATTGTTAAATTAAGCACTAATCCAACTTTCTTTATCTAACATTGCTTCAGATCCTAGTCAGTCTGTTTTAAAACTGTTGTAAAATCAGATACTTCCAAAGTTTGGGTTTTTTTTTCCATTACATTTCAGAACCAGTTGATGGGAGGGCACAAACCAAGTGAGCCCTGTTCCTAAAGACCTATTGTTTAATTGTTCACATAGGTCTGTAAAAGAGATTGTCTTAAAAATAAGATGGAGCTCATATAGAAAGAATTAAACTTCAAGTACAGCAGAAGTAACAAGATCAGAATGAAACTTGAAGCCTAGCTCAAATGTATTGTCTTAAATATAATTAATAATTTTAAGCAACTTTGAAGGGCCAGCAAAGACATAAACACTTGTCTTTCTCTAAGACTACTTCCAAAAATGTTGAAAGTGATATTTGTGTATCCTTTGACTTTTAAAGCAATGGAAGAAAAAAAAAAAGAAACTGAAGATTGCATTAGGAATAGTTATAGTGCAGGTTTTCCTCTGATTGTCAAAAGGGTTGTCTAGTTTTCTGGAGCAGTCTGTAATTCAGTTATTTGAAAAAACTTGAAGATCTGAGGTTTGCCAGCGTTCTATGACGTGCCACCACCAATATAAAAGTCTGTTTTGCAGCACTCTGCTGGAGGCCCATAGACAAAGTAGATATGACTGGTTCAAATGTGATTAAGATTGAATGCTCTGAAAACATATGCAGCTTAGGGAGGCACACACAGCATTGGCCAAACTGGTTCCAGTTCCATGGGGTGTAAATGCTTGCAGCTCTGCTTCTTACCTGTGACTATTTTGATGGTTGTCATGTGCAGGAGTGCTGGAAAGACTTGTAGACAAGCTGGGTGAAGTCTTCAGTTGGAACTTCCACAGAATAGTAGTTAGTGAAGCTTTTTCTGGTAGGAGAGTTGTGTTGGAATTTACTAATCCCGTTGGAATTCCCCGGATTTTCAATTTATATTTCAATATTTGTTGGCCGGTAACCCAAGGTCTTAGTACTCATGGTTTAGCTTGGTGTAGTGCTGTGCTCTGCATTGTCTAAATTTCCCTTTTTCATCCTTGGTCTCTTTCCAAAGCATTCTGAAACTGATGCTAAGTGATACCCTTTGTGGGGGAACTGTTAGGTGAGGGCTTGAAGTGGTGATGGAGCACCTGGTGAAGGGCTGTGGATGGCCCAGAGAGCACAGGCACATTGTTTGCACCTGTGCTCCCCATGTGACCAGGAGGGGTGGACCCAGGGTGGAGCTATCCTGGGCTCATACAAGGGCCAGCCACCAAAAGGATGGTATCTCTTGGACTTAAGCTGCTTTCCGCAAAGGAGCGCTGTATTGCCAGAGAGCCCTTTCATCAGTTGAGTGAGTTCAACTCTTCTTTCTGTATATGACTATTGGCCTGCCTGTGAATACTTTGCCTGGTATTGCCAAGAACCTGTTAGAAGAAATTTTACATCTTCATGAGCAGAATGCCTTTGAATGTTAGGCAGCCTTGAAGATAAACTTGTTAGAACTGATAAAGCCCTCTTCTTGTTGCTTTAAGTTTTGTTTCAGATTTAGTTGCTGTACAAACTCAAGGATCAGTTCATCACCGAATCTGCAAAGAGCTTGTATGACTAATTCAGCAGGCTTTTTGCCTCTACATTCTGCTTTGTACCTTTTGGGCTGATAAAGCACAGTAATGCCAAACATCCCATGGCATTCATCTTGCAGAAACAAGCAGTATGAGTTATGACAGAAGTAACTTCAGTTTCATTTCACCTTGAGAACAGGTAGAAACTTTGTTGTTATCAAAAATAGCATACTTTGTTACCATAATTACATTGCATTTTATTTTTTTAGTCAGTAGTGGTTTATTTTGATTCTTTTTTAGACAAGTTAATGTTCTTAAGGGTTCTGTATAATTCAGTACAGTGGAAATGGGTCAAAATTGAATAGTCCTGCAAATGATAATTTCATGACTCCTCAGGTGAGCATCTATGTAATGACCACTAAGATCATCTAGTCCAACTGTCAACCCAACCCCACCATACCTGCTAACTCTGTCACGTTGTCCCTCAGTGCCACATAAAATTTTGATTCCTTGTTTCTAACTGTGATAATCTCAACTGGCAATATCAGTAGTACATGTACTATTAGAATGAAATGGACTTTCTTTTAATTGGATTTTTTTTTGGGGGGGGGGGGCAGGGGAGGGAACTGCTTCACTTGGATTGTGTATCGGTCTGTTTGGGTGTGTAGCACCAGTGGGGTTGAGGGGAGTGCTAACCAAATGAGAGCAACATATGAGGAAAGTTTTGTGTTGAGAGATAGTTTAAAGGTGGATGGGGCATGGAAAAATTACACTACCTTGACTGTTGAGCTGTTATCTTCAATGAATGATATAGTTATTCTGATATGGCATAGTGACCAGGAAACATACCATGAATTGTTGTATGGGTAAATTGTGTCAAAGCTCTAAATAACAAAAATGGCAACGTGAAAGCTAGAATAAATGCTAGAGGCAACAAGCAGTGATCCTTGTCTTTCAAACAAGAAATAGATTAGGCCATAATTCCATCTGTAACTGGAAAATATTGTTTTCCATTCATATGTCTTTATGGAATGAACTGTATTTCAGCCCAATGATTCATACTGTGTATGCAGCATGAAAAAAATGAAGGTGCTGGGCATAATGTTCACTGTTTGGTACCCATTTAGGCTGTACAGATTAAAGAATTGCTGTTTAAATGTGAAATAGCTAAATTAGAGTCAGTCAGTTGCTTAACTTCCAAATTATTTCTGAATTTAGTTGCTGTACAGCCTGCTGCAGTGCTGGGCGTCTGCTTCCATTTAGGTGTTGTTAAATTTTTCTTCCAATTGAATTGCCTTTTAATCCTCTGGCACTCATCATGGAAGGGCCTAGGGCTGAATTGTTGTTGTTACTGTGTTTTTTTGTTTTTCCCTTGGTGTTTTAATGAGATTTTCCTGCTTCATGGTGCTGGTTAAACCCTAGGACAAACTGTCTTACTTAATAAGTGTCTTTTGCCTTGGAATGGCATAAAAATATGCTATTCACTGTGTCACTAATAATTATAGTTTAGAATGAGGCTGTCTGCTTCTTATCTATTTCTTGTGTTTGGTGGTCAGAGATGCTTCACTTGTACATAAGTTCTGGATGCTCACATCACAATGACCAGTTATGAGAAATAAGATCTTATATATTCTGGTGATAGAAATTTGTTCATTATCTTCACTGACTATGTGATATTATATCCTATGTATTTTTAAGAAACCACAGACTTTCACTGACCATGAGCTAAAATATATTTTAAACTGGCTTGCAGTTTGAAGTTCTCTATTAAGGTTTTGGTCATTACCTGTTGCAGTGGTACCTAATTATCAGGGCTAAATACGTTTTCTTCAGCTCCTTTCCAGATACCCCAGTTATCTTCCCACTTGCAATATTAAAATGCCAGCATTACTTGCCTGTTCCTTTCACTGCAGCATCAGTTTTCCCTGTTCAACTGCTGTTTACCATCTTCAGCCACAAATTCCACTAGGTTGAGCCTGGCTCTTGGCTGCTTGTTCTTTATCTTGTGTTCCAAGAACTGTGGAGGTGTGGTGCGGCACTGAAGGATGTGGCTAGTGGGTATGGTGGGAATGGGTTGATGGCTGAACTTTGTGATCTTAGTGGTCTTTTCCAGCCATGATGATTCTATGAGAAATACAAAAGAAACAAACAGAGATTAATGATCTGGCACACCACTTTTCTGACTACTCCACTCTGACTATTTCATCCAGAATTGCAGTGTGGTGGTCAGTTTAGATAATT
The DNA here is from genome assembly GCF_002078875.1 of Numida meleagris. Taxonomy (NCBI): domain Eukaryota; kingdom Metazoa; phylum Chordata; class Aves; order Galliformes; family Numididae; genus Numida; species Numida meleagris. The sequence goes on from NC_034412.1 coordinate 50,713,323, forward strand.
TAGGTGTGTAGGCCTGCTGGTGTGACCTGTCTGCTCCTAAGCCCGCCTGGAGAGGCAGCCAGCAGAAGGAGTAAGAGTCACCTGCTCTGGATGCCAATGTGGGCCTTGACAGCAATGCTGGAGACCTCTGCTGTGTACTGATTTGTATGTAATTAATGCTAGTGTCTTTGTGAATGCTTGTTTACTGGGAGCTGGACTAAGATCACAAAGCTCCTTCTATGCAGTGTGCCAGAGACAGAGCAGATGGTAATGCTTTGTGCCCTTCTAATCTGCTGTGAATTGGGACCAGTGACCTAGAAGGGATGGGCTCTGTGATGTTTTGCCTGTTTTCTGTGGTTTCCCAATCTACCCACAGTTGAGCTTCCTTGCAGGAAAGGCCTCATTGTAAACGTTAATTGGAAGAGATTACATTGATCTCACAATGGATAGTATCTGATACAGAGTTAGCATCCTGAAAGGGAGAAGGTTTTAGTCTGCTGTGCGTGTAGCTGGCTTCAGAGGCATCCCATCTGTGCGTCTGCATAACTCTAACCATCTTGACTACAGCTTAGTTTCCTACATGGACACGTTGTTTCAAAAGAACCTGCTTAATATACTAAACATGCTGGAGACCTCTCCAGACTAAAACTGTCATGGCAGACTTGCTTATTAATCTTTCCTTCCTCTTGATTGTGCAACTTTCCCCTGAAGCTTAAGGTAAGCTTGGCAGGCTTTGGAGAGAACAGAACAGTGTCAGGCTTTCCCTGGACCACAACCTGCTGTTGTTGGCATGAAACTGGAGGTAGCTGTCACTAATGTTGCTGCAAGGCTGTGTTAGTACTTGATGTGGTTCGCGGGTAGCCAAAGGCTGGCAATGCCAATCAGCTGTCTCCTTGAATATACTGGGAGAGGAAAGGGAGAGTGGGGTGAAAACAAATAATGCAACTGCTATTGTGGTAATAATATAAAAACTATTCTTGGTAGTAATCAGAAATTAAAACAGGCCTTCTTTTATAGAACTATAAACTAATTAAGGTTGGAAAAGATCTCTACTATCATCAGCTCTAACTGTTGACCCATTGCCACTGTGTCCGCTAAGCCATGTCCCTGTTCCAGATTTTGCTATCTGCTGTGATTTGTAGTACAAATTTTTATGGCCAAGTGTTTAAATGCTGACTATGAAGTTGATGTAAGAACGTTATTTTACCAAAACTGTACAAATTGCCATGGCTTACCTTTTCTTCTGTCTCCTAGCTACTTGAGATCAGTAACAATGTGTTGTAGCAAACCAGCATTGCTGCAGTCCCCTGTCTTTGACCACGCAGATTTAAATCTGTTTGCTACAACTGTGCAGAGGGCTTTGTGAGTTCAAGTGTTATTCTTCCATTGGTGTTGCCCTGTGCTGGGTGTTAGAGGCCAACTTATGCCAAAGAGCAGATGGGAAGCCAGGCTCAGGAACGGGCTTTCACTTAGTAATGATATCAAGGTGGTATGCTTGAGGACACAGCTGAAATGAGTAGTTTTGTAGATTGTGAGGCTATATCAGGTGGTCACTGGCTTTTTCCATTGAATCATTTGAATCACTGGGTGATAGAAACAGAACGTGGAGGAGGCACAGCACTTAGGATGGTTGAAAGGGGGGAAAGATCCCAAGTCGTCATTGTTTTCTCAGTGAGATGCTCAAGCAGCAAGAAAATTGTGGTCTACCTCATAATTTGACCTTGTGTGACATTTTTTTTAGTTCACAACTTATGCTGAGTATTTAGCACAGTGATGACATGTTCAAACCATCCACACTTGAAAGATAAATGGCAGAATTACCAAGCCTGTTTCTAGTAGAAGTATCCAGATGGTGCTGTTGTACAAAATGTTGCCGGCAGTTTTCTCAGTGTAGGATTGCTGCTGTGTATAAAGAGCAGCTTGTACTGTTAGCTGTTTTGTTATATAGGCACTGCTGGTGCAAGCTCTGGTCAGGAATTTCTGACTCTCTGTAGTCAAGTCAGTCCCAAGGCAAGGAACATACAGATACGGGGGGGAAACACATGCTGTTGGCCATCGCTTGTCTTCTGTGACTTGGAAGACGAGAACTGGATAGTGTGCTCAGATCATACTCTTGCTGTTTTTGTTGGGAACATTATGAAAGTAAAAAAAATAAGAATTATTTCCACAGAAATACTTACTCTTTTGCATCCTGAATACAAGAAGCAGGTGGGTGTCCTAAAGTAGCTACAGATTTGAGGCAGTGGTGCTTTCTAGTGACAAGAGAATTAGACTGGGTTCTGCTTTTGATTTGGGCTTAATCTAATAAGGTTGCTGTTTTCAGTTGGTAAAATATCATTAATATTTCCTGACAGTTTTTAGAAATCCAAATTAATTGCAGAACGAACTTGAGGTAGCACAGTGTCATTTCTGTTTCTTAGAGCTGTTGCTCAGGTTTGTGCTTTTGGAGGGTGTAGAGACTAGCAGACTAGTGAAGGTAATGACAGCTTCATAATGATGAGACTAGAAGCTGCATGACAGAAATGGTAAGAGAATTTTAATGTTCTTAAAACTTCATCAGTTCTAATTTTAGATCTCTAAGCTTTTGTTAACCTGTGTTCTTGGCCCTAGTGATCATTCAGGGTAATGGCTTTGATTAAATGCATCTGGCACTTAAACTGACCACATTTGGTGTCCTTGAGTGGACCTATTACCAAAGAGATGAGATGCCATTTGTCATTTCTGATAAATTATTAAAAGCAAATGAGTACAGCTTAGAATGCGTTTGAGGCGTCTTCAGTTCCTAAAGGTAAATAAGGGTAAAGTCTTCCTTTGTGAAAAGGACTACCAAATTGCTCGTGCCTTTTATTAAAGCGAATATAACTTAATTCTCTGAGTAGAATGAAATCCTAACAGAACAAGAAACACAAATCTAAAGCTTTGAAGAATGCTTTTGTCTTGGCGAGTCTATTTGACTGTGAAATCAGGTGCTAATGATGCTGATGCTTGAAGCATAGAAGGGCAATTAGCCCAGTGTATTTATATATTAGCAAGTAAAATGCTACTTTCTCTACCCATAGTAACTGCTAAGTTCCCACTTAACCACACACTTGCAGGTACTTGGTCAGGAGAAAACCCATTGCAGAGCATTAGTAGAGCTTTTTACTCGGTCTGAGTGATTTGGAAAATAAACTGTTGCATTCTGCTTAGGAAGCTGGCCTAGGAGTGGAGATTCTGGGTCACTTTCGTTAGAATTTGTGAGTGCTCCACTTGAAAGTTTTCATCTTCTCTGATTTTTTTTTTTTTTACTTTGATCTTGTCTGTGTCTTGTAGAGAAATGCTATTTGATTTAAACGTACAAAGAAAAGCTTCTGAATTGGGATTCGCTATTGTTCCTGGACTGCTAGAGAGTTCTTTCTTCGTTCTTCAGCTTCCTGTCTCATACTAGCGGAACCCACAAGGTGGCAATGTCCCACAGTGGGATTACTGCCAGGACAAGAACGGCAGGCTCTTTCTGCATGAACCTGGCAGAAATACAGATAACTTGAATTTTGTTTACAGGAGGGAATTGCTGACAGGCTACGTTAAAGAAAACACAGCAGGAAGGTGAGTTTTTCTCAAAGGGGACAGGCTTTCAGGGCCTTCCTGACAAGACCACTTGGGACAGAGGGATGAAGGTGTTCTGTGCAATCATCTCGGCAGCAGCCTATATCTTTGCTTCAGGATATCTTCAGCTCAGCTGACACAGAGGTTTCACCACCTACTTTACTTTTTAAGTCGTCTTAAGATCTACAAGTAATAGTGAAACATTTCTGAAGCTGTGATCTGGTAGAGTACTTCCGAGCAAAGAAAACACTCCATCTGCAGTCAGTCTGGGCTTAGATTGAAATTACTGCAGCTGTTTCAGCTAGTAACTTGGTTGGTGGCCAGCTTATTTGGGTAGCAGTACCATGAGGGCAGTAGAATAGAAGAGCCTGCCAAGTTTTCCTTGGGAAGATGGCAGTTTCGAATATCTGTTTATATTTTATTTACTGGAAACAGAGCTGATGTTTGGCATAGTGACAGCTCAGGGTTTGTTTAAATAATGCCCCTTTCCAAGATTTTGCTGCTTTCATGCTTCCCCACCAATTGTGCCAGTTTTTTGAGGGGAAAACAAATCCAAGGACCTTGGTGATAAAACATTGGAGTTAGTAGTCTTTAATTTCCAATGCTCTGAACTCAGCTTTAACATTTGGCTTTCACATAGTTTTGTAACAAATTTGGAATATGTCTCTGGTCCCTCTTTTTCCTGAACTTTGTGTTTACTCATCTCAGCTGCTGCCCTAGTTCAGTGGGCATAGCTGGCTTCAACTAATAGAAATGTGTATTGATGTTTCACTGTGACCACTGACCTTTTGTGTGCATTAAGTGCCTCAAAATAACTGGGGGGAAAAAAAAGGAGGGTGCTGGTCACCCTGAGTGCTTCTCATTGCAACCAAGCTCGTAAGGAAAACTGGCCCCAGTAGCTGATGCAGGGGGATGCAGGGCTCCCAGAACACTTCCTTTGGTAAAGGACTTGTATTTTTCTGAACAATATTCTCTTCCCCTTCAGCTTCCTGTGAAAGATGTTCCATTGCTATTGCAGTTCACTTCTCCAAGCAGATAGACATGCAAAGTATATGGTATGCTATGTAAGGGAAGAAATTCGAAGCTGACTGCCTTTGAAATGTTAACTTATGCTGCGTTTCAAAGCAGGACAGGTGTCACAGTGTGTTTGAATGCAGTCTCCTCAGTACTTTACAGTTTTGACCCAAGGCCTCAGAATATCCACTTGTTAATAGCTTTGATCAAATGGAAGCCAGTGTCTCATAACTAGACAAACTCCCAAGCATTTGTTAGCACAGATAATTGCTCAATAACAGTGATTCTCATCTTTAGAACAAAAGAAGCCCTTTCCACATTGAAAAAGAGTGTTAAAGAGTGGACACATTTTCTGGAGGCTTGAATATTGCTCTTTTACTATTAACATATGTTGATCTGAATGTGTTTGCAAAGGAAATGGGACTGCATCACTAACGGTCTTAAATTCTAGTGTGTATTTTGCTGAAGAAAACTGCAATCTGAGTTGCTGTTTCTAGCAAATGTGGCTGATTGTGTAAAGCAATGCTGTCTCTGCCACTCTGCTCTTGCCAGAGGGCACTGTTCCTGTAGCAACATCAGTAGCACAACATTACATGTGGCCAGTTGTTGCCGCAGGGAGCACCTCAGTGTTTGCAGTTTCTCCTTTCCTTCCCCTGCCCTCCACACATACTGTGGTCTGTGCTGAGAGGATGACCTTCTACTGCAGCACATCACTTTCATCTGAGTGTTGCTTCTGTTTTCTCCTTGGGTTGCACAGTTGGCAATAACATCAGGCATATCTTCAGCACCCCAGTTAAGTCCTTCAGAGTATCTGATTTAGAGAATGAAGTGCAAGGATTTCCCATTCTGTCATGCTGTAGGCCTGAGGCTCTTGGCTGATAGGTTGGGCCCAAAGGATTATAATAACTTGGGTTACGTTAGGCAGGTGGCCAGTCACTAGTGGAGTTTTATAACGAATATTTTGCAATGAATAAGGATGCAATAGTGTGTTATTTGCATGACTGGTCCTTCATCCCTTTTCTATTGTTGTGCTAAGTCAGTGAATCTACGGTGAGGTGTTATGTCCTGAAGTATTAACATCCTTGTGGAAAAACTTCAACCTTTCAACGTGGAAAGGGCTTCTTTTGTTCTAAAGATGAGAATCACTGTTATTGAGCAATTATCTGTGCTAACAAATGCTTGGGAGTTTGTCTAGTTATGAGACACTGGCTTCCATTTGATCAAAGCTATTAACAAGTGGATATTCTGAGGCCTTGGGTCAAAACTGTGAGACCTTCAAATTGGAAGGTAAACTGGCCACTGATCAGTGAGTGCACTTAGGTTTTATACGGCTTCTTCAGGTTTGTGTTTTGGAAGTACTGTTGATCTTTCCTGACGGAGTGTAAGAGGAGTAGAGCAAACAAAAATTGCACGCTTATTTGAGGGTAGTGTTGATGTCAATTGGTGCCACCAATGTAAAAATCAAAGGCTCTTCTCTGATGTCAAGGGTAAGGTGCTCTGAATTTGTGGCATTTTCCTCTTCAAGCCCTAATGTGCTGCAGTGAGTTCTAGCACTTTGCAGTGTGTTTAGAGACAGTGGGGAGAAGGTCACAAACCAGTGGGATGACTCAAGTGAAGAGGGCTAGTTACTGCACCAAAGTCACCTGGTGACCTTTTGTGTAAATGCACTGTGTTCCAATTTAATCAGCAATTGGTAGGCTTGCCCATGCAATCATCAGCCTCTTCCAACAGGAGTTACTTGTTAAAGGATCTCAATAAGCAGGTAATTAATAGAGATGAGAGGCTCCATACGATTATCAAGAACTGACTGTCTATAGTGACTTCACTGGAAAAATTTGTGGAAGATTTTCTTTAAAAATCTTTATTACATATGAAAAACAATAACTTGCTATTTCTGATTGTGCCAAGAGCAGTGGAGCATATGTTGTTAGCCACTGTTGTTCTAAGTAGCCTGCCTCAGGATTTTGCTCTGCTTCTGTGATTAGTGTTTCTTTAAGTCTTCTGTGTGAAGGGGACCCCACAAGCGTGGAAAACGTCTTTGGAAGAGCATTTGTTATCCTAGCACAGGAACAGCAGCAGCTGGAGCCATCCTAGGTGAAAGTAACCTTTATCTTTCATATTAGTCAGTGATTCAGCACTGAATGTCAAAAACAGCAAGTCTTTCGTGCACATTTCCTCCACTCAAAATGTCAACCTTGGTTTTTACCTGAGGGGAAAGCATAGGATGTTTCACTGAGACATGCACCCAAACAGCTTTTCAAACAAAAACATAATTACTGGTTCACTGATACACAAGGTACTAATTACCTCAGAAAGGCTGTTCAGGTTCCTATGTTATGATGTTGGCAATAAAAGATTTATGATACCAGCTATTTGTTTCTGTCCTTCTCAAGGGCTTGGCTGTTGTAAATTTTTGTGATAAGTACACTTAAGTTTGTATAATTTCTCGTAACGCTTCTTTGTGATATAACTTGGCTTTAATTGTGATTAAAACCTTGCGTTCTTCACCTGCTTCCAAAAAATTTAGATCTGAGATTCTGTGATCATTGCAATTTCTATTTTTTAAGAGCCTTCTAAAAATCATTTTTATGTTCTCTGGGTTGCAGAAGGATGAAATAGGCTTTGTAAACGCAGCAGGGCATTTAGTATGGAGAGTACTCGCAGTATGGCATGGCCCTTGATGTGTAGAATAGGAGGTAGGGAGGCAGAAGAAAATACAGCTGTCTTCTACAGGTAGAAGAAACATGTTTTGATGAATGAACAGGAAGTTTATGAATGTTAAAGCTAGTGGTGAACTTTCAGATCCTAAATTTCTTGATGATACAACAAAGTACGGTGGAATACTGTTTGCAGTTCTTTGACTTGCTCATTGTAGGCTACATGTTTTTTTTCTTAATTAAAAGAGATGCCAAGCCAAAGATGGAGAGGGAGGTGCAACTTCAGAGAGCGGATTAAGTGCATTGTGGAGAGAGCATTCTTTGTGGAACTTGCACAACTTTGTTTTTTAGCATGAGTTTGCATGGAAGAAGCATTTCTACAGACGCAGTTCAAGTGTCATAAAATCATAGAATAATAAAGGTTAGAAAAGACCACTAAGATCATCTAGTCCAACTGTCAACTCATCACCACCTCTGGGAGTTTAGGTTTCCTCATACTATGATAATGCATTTTTCTTTTTTCTATAAGCAAAAGGTAGACATATCTTCCTAGATCAAATACTGCCTGTTTGGGAGCTTGCTTTCAGGGTGAACTTCAGACCCCCTTAAAATCAGTGGCAGCATTATCATGACATTATACTTGTTGATATTTGGGCAAATGTTATCTGCTACCACAAGTGCTGAGCAAGTTATCTAACTGTAAAATTAAAAGTTCCTCCCCACCTTTTGTAGTTCTTGAATATTCTTAAATTATGATGTTGCACTCAAATAACACAATCTAGAATTTCTTTAGGTCTTGTACTACCAAATTATGCTGTTACTGAAGAAAACAGGAATTTTACTAATAGCTTCTGTTGGAGCAGGACTGGAGCTGTGCAGGTGCTGGGAATACTGTTTTAATTCTTCCCCTTGATCGTTTTATTTAAGGCTGGTTATTTATTGTAAGAGGGATGGGGTTGGGTTTGGACACTAAGGTTCAGGTTTTGTAGAATTCCAGGTGGTTCTGGAAAGCTCACCTAAGTGAGGAGTTGATGCCAGTTCTTTAAAGGAGACTAGATTGAGTGTTTTTAAGATTGAGCTGTACGCTACACTTGTTCAAGTTGCTACTCATGACTTTACATGGTTTGAAGGTAAAGTAAGGCCATGCCATCAAGATCAGATTAATATTAAAACAAAACTGCAACTTCAAATTTTCTGGGAACCTACATAACTATAGTTATTAGACTCTAGAATGTTGAAAATGAAGGGCTAAAAAGCAAAATTCAACTTTCACACGTTGTCTAGTGTCAGTAATGACAGAACGTGAGTAGAATTTTGATCTCTTCTCCCAGGTAACAGTAATAGGACAAGAGGTGATGGCTTCAAGTTGCTCCAGAGGAGGTTCAGGATGGATAGTAGGGAAAATGTCTTCTCCAAAAGAGTGGTGAGGCATTGGATCAGGCTGCCCAGGGAGGTGGTGGAGTCACTATCTTTGGAGGTGTGCAGAACTGCGGAGATGTGGCACTGAAGGGTATGGTTTCACAGGGCTGGGTTGGGGGTGGACTTGGACTTGATGATGTTGGAGGTCTTTTCCAACATTAATGATTCTATGATTCACTTGAAGTTGGTTTTCTTGGTAAATTCCTCCAGGAGTGGATTTTATTAAAGCACAAACAGATTAACATAGAGATTTCAAGAGCTTCCTACCAGGTTGGTTTGGGGTAGCCTCCTTGCATGTTAAAGTATATGAGGCTGCCTAGAGGAAAAAACTATGCTAGGTACTCTTCAGTGCATAAGTAATATGTAGCTTCAGGGGATTCCTTTGTTCTTTCCAAGGGTGCTTGGTGACTCCAAGATCAGGCTGGGCAACTATTTCAGAGTACCAAACATCGTATTTTGGAGGACCAGCTTTACTGGTTGACTGCATTATGTGTGCTCCTAGTCACTGAATATGGGATGTTTGCCTTTGACAGGATCACCAGTGACTTTTAATCTGCAGGCTGGAAACAGGGTCATGTGTTGAAAAAGGCTTTGAAAGTTTCTTTGAAGGAGCTATGATTGATTTCTTTTCTCATCCCTCCTGTTTCCCTGCAAGGAACAGCTGTGGGAAGACTGCTGCATTTTTTCTTGTACAACAGCACTCCAGATTTTAGGGGAGAGATGCTTTCCTGATGCTCCTTGTTCTAAGGTTTTGCTGCTTATACTGAGCCCTAGCTACAATTCCTCTTGAATCTGTGAAAGTAGGCTTACTCAGTTTCCATCAGTGGAGATGTTTACCAGCTGAAAAATGCCTCAAAGCATATCTATATTTCACATTTTTTCATATTAAAGATATTCTGGAAAATGTCTGGTTAGAAACAACTTCCTCTTACCTGTTCCTGATCAATGCAAACTATTTATATACAGTTTAGAACTAATCTTGCTGTCACAAACAATGCAACTGTTTGCACCTAGTCTGAAGATGCACTTTCTTCTGTAGAATCATAGAATCATTAAGGTTGGAAAAGACTAATAAGACCATCAAGTTCAAACATCAACCCATCACCACCATTCCCACTAAGCCATTTGTAAGTCTATCCTGTGATCAGTACAATAACATGTTGCCTGTAATATGGACTTCTCTTTCTGAGCACTGCATTTTGCAGTCAGCATTCAGTTACCTGATTTTTTTCCTAGGGCTGAACTGTCCAGAAGAAAAGAAAATTGCTGAATCAAAAGAAAGCTGTCTGCTCTTTTCTAGATATAATAATTGTTGGTGCTGTTTTTACCTATCTGAAACTTAACATGTACTTTCTTACTCAGTTATCTTGTTAAATGAAGCAAGACGTAAGATACATGGCTGTGAAGTCCTCCACCTATGAACTATGCGCTTCAGGTGCGAACTCTGGGAAACTTAATACAGTAATGACATTTTACTATGTTGAGATACCTAAAATCTCAAAACAGGCTGGAAATGAGTCTAAATAGACTACTTGAAGCTTCCTGTTTTCTGATAATACATTCTGTTTTTGTGGTAAGTCATTAACATAACAGTTGAATTAAGTGTAGCTGAAAACAGTTTTAAAGTGAGGATAGCTTGTCCTTTGATAAATTTTATGTATAACAAATGCATAATATATATGTAATTTAGTTGGTATGTTCTGCACAAAGTGCAGAAGTATTCTTAGAACTAATGTATTGAACTCCTGAAGGTTTGCATTCAATATATGATGAAATCTGGCTGTCAAGTATTTGACACTGAAAAGTTTGAGTTCTTTGTTGTCATCAAACACTTGTTCTTCTAACAAGTGATTCAAGTCCATCTTTTTCTTAAGAAGCCTCAAGAAAAGAAAAGCATCCTCCTGAAATTAAGGAGAAAGCTAGAGGGATGTAAATAGGAGTTATGTCTACAGAGTTGAAGGAATGCATGCTGGGGAAAGAAAGTGAACTTAATGGCTTCAGAGTTGAGAATGAAGGTTCCCTCAAGTGAAAGGTATATACTAGAATAGCACTTGATAGCTGTCTAGCAAATATAATCTCTTAAATTTTGGGTGGAAACATAGGAGAGCACAGCAAGATGAAATTGTGAAACCTGGAATGATGGGTCTTGGAGCTATTTCAGGGTTTCAGAATGATGAGGGGGCTCTTAAAGAGGAAGAATGAGCTGCACATCATCTGTCATCAGAGTGTGGCTGTCATTAGGGTGGTTTTTGTGGTGAGAGTATGGAAGAGAGAGTCAGGAGATATCTGGGTTCTATTTCCGTCACTGCTCTACGTTTATGGACTGACTCAGCTCTCAGTACCATGCTGCTGCTGTCTCCTGCAGATGAAAGAAGCTGACAGGATATCATTCCTTCACTTTGCAAACGTGCAAAAATGCTGTAGGCCAGACTTCTTTGCTGGTTCTAGTCATTGCCTGTCATTTCACAGCAGTGATGGGGAAATGCTGAGTTGTTCAAAACTTCCGATTTACTTTTCACTTACAAGGTCGGGGGCTGAGTGACCTTCACAGCCTCACTGGTGTCACCGATTTCCTGACTGACCAAATAGACGGCTGTTACAAATTAGTTTGGAAGTGTTCATGTAAAGTTCTGGTCTGGGCTGAACTGAAACTGATGTTGAAACTGCTAAGTCGGTTGTGGCAGCTTGGGAGATCCATATTGAAAATGTGAGATCTCCATCTCAGGGGAGATGGTCTAAGAGGGTGGCAGTGTTTCACGATAGATGTTCTGCTTTAGGTCAGTGCTTCCAGATAGAGCTATTAAGTCAGCCAAGTTGAACGTGGCCTTTTTCCCCTCCTCCACCCTTATGGCTGTAAAATCCCCTTCCTTTGCTTTTATGAGCTGCGGTGTTTGCACTGCTTCTTTGGACAGTGATTCTGCACAGCAAACTCTGCTAGCAGCAGGTTATAATGCACCACTGCTCCACCCCAGACACTGACCTTGTAAAGCAGATTTAGTCCTGTATCTATGAACACCTGCTGCTCTGTCTTCTAAGTAGACCACAAAAGTAAGCAAGCAAATGGTAAATTACAACAAGATTGCGGATCTCTGGTCATAGTTCTGGGAGTCAGACTGGTCACAGTACAGTTTAAACCAAACAAATCTCTTAATGAGGCATCTTTGCAGATATACTTTAAATATTTACACAGATAGAAGGTTTTTAATAAATCTGAAGTCAAAAGGGTAGCATGCAGCTACTCCATAGCTGTGCAGTATTACTCTAATTACTGTATATACCTTTCGGACCCAAACTACAGTGCTGTTTTGAAATGCTGTTGTTACGCTCAACTATAGGAGGGAAGGAGAAAAGTGTGGTCTCAATCTGTAATCGCACTTGCAAATAAGAGTTAAATCTCACCAAGTCTTCAGCTCCATCTGTTGTGCTCTCCTCTCCCCCCCCATCAATCTCACAGAACAATTCCTAATCATGTATTGCTTTTCCTTAGATCAAGGGGCCAGGAACAGTGTCCAGATTTCTTATGGGCAGCAAAAGAAAAATTGATGAAAGTTTGTAGATCTTTTAATTTTGCTCATAACTTTCCAGTTTGTTCTGAATATTGCTTCTTGTGATGGTGGTGTGGCTTGCAAAGGGCATGTCAAGCATCGCTTTGTTTAGCTGAGACCATCAGGTTTAAGAAGTGCTTAGGTAACATTTTTTTCCAAGTGTACAGTGAAGCAAAATTGGATGGATTGACCTTGCTATTTTTCTTTCTAATAGACAGCTAGAGACTTTGTTTTGATTTTCAGCTCTGTGCCAGAACAGGGACTATTGCAGGCAGCGAGCCAGCTATGGCTCCAACTTTCTCAGGCTGTAAGGCAGAGGCAAGTGAAACCCAGAAAAGTTTGGTGGGTTTTTTTTGGTTTTTTTTTTTTTTTTTTTTTTTTTTTGTTGTTTGTTTGTTTTTTTGAGGAAGAAGTGGCACTTTTGCTTCTGAAAAGTTCAGTGCACAGACGTGAAGAGGTGAGGGATTCAGTGTTTGTACTACTTGATTGCAGCCCTGATGGATGAACAGCAGCAAACCAGTGGAAAAATATCAATGCAAGGAGAAGCTGTATTACCTTCAGCAGGTATTAAGCTGCATACACTGAAATGACAGCCTGCCTCTTGAGGTTCTTTTGGCATAGTTGGGTTAGGTAACTTTTGAAGGAAACAAGGTTAAAGAACCTTTTTCCTTGTACTCAGTGAATACTCTATTTTCTTCTAGGTGAATGAAATACTCCCATCCATTTCAGTGATTCTCAGAAGTGATAAAACAGGGAAAATCATAAAATTCACCAGTTCAACTTTTTGTAAAGGTCGAGAAGCTGAAGTAGGCTTTGTTCCCCTTTTATGAGCCCTGGAGGAAGTGGAGTTGGTGCTTGATGTGGGAGTTCCTGCTGCTTCGTGTTCTGACAGTTCGATGGGAGCAATGCATTAAGCCTGCTTCCATTTCTCCCGTTGCTCTGGGATCCCGGCTGAGCAGCCCTCAGCCAGCAGCAGCATCTGGCCTCCTGATCCATCTGAAAGGCGATCTGAGTGCAGGGGCTGGGGTGCCTCAGGCTTTGTCATGTGGTTCGGTTGCTAATGGCTTTCTCTGATCTGCGGTTTTGACTGCAGGGAATTAACGCAGCTTTCCACCTGGGAACAATTGATTTGTGAGGAAATGCGTCGTGCTGCTCTTAAATGGCATCCTTAAGAGACCAAAGAAGATGCTTTTGTAAACTTGTTCATTTTTTGTAGTTCTTTAATATCCTGCTTGGGTTGTGCTTTGTAAGACTGAGTTGGAGGCAAGATTGAAAACTGTGTCTGCTGCACTAGTTATCATTGAAGACGCATGGTATTTAATTTCCTGTTGAAGGGACCTTTATTTAAAGCTAATTACAGGACAGACTTGACTACATATAGTTCCAGTTCCTGAACTAGTTTCGCTGGTTTCAAAGCAAGGAGGCTGTTTAGTCTCAAGCTGGTCAATGATCCCCCAACCTCACTTGTGGCAGGCTTAAAAGGCAAAGTGGAAAAACTGAAGCTGGGAGGAGAGGAAGAGACAATTAAAAGCAAATGTTCAGCTTGCCTGGTTCTGAGACATCTCTTAGCAAATCCTTCCCCCCCAAGGTTTGTCTGGTCGTTCTAGACAAGAGGTAGCAGTTTCCTCGTGCCTTTCTTTCAGTGCTTCTATCACTGACTGAAGCATGAGACGCTAGAGGAAGCTCCTGCTTTGCGGAGGGTCAGCCTAAAGATGTTGGGAGATAAAGCCATGTCTTCTTCCTAGGTGGCTGTCAGTTCAGGATGGAATATGTACCTGTGCCTACACCAAGAACTTTGATAATTTGCACGTCAAACTCATCAGGATAATTGGAAATAAATGACTATTTCCGTTCTACTTCATATTAAATGTTTTCTCTGAGCTTTTAGCAATTGACCATCATGGTGTCACCTTGATTTGATTCTTGTGTTGAGAATGGTGTCCTTCCTATGGCTTGAGAGAAAATTTCTGCAGAATAACGGGAGTTGTTTTGTGCTTAAAGCTTAGGCTGAGTTGCACAGGTGCAGGAAACATGAGATGTTTGGTGAGACCCCGTTACAGGGCATCTGGTCAGTGCTATTCTTGTTATTGGTTCTCATACATAGCACAGCCAGTAGAGACAAATTCAGCCCTTCAGTAGTTGAAGCTATTAAAGTAGTGGGCTAGACTGCCAGATAATTATTAGTTAAAGCTAATTTTCTTCACTTTGAAGATGTGCTGTTTTACATCTAGTGAAGTCTAGGCCCAGGTATTTGCATGTTGTAGTCCAGAAATAAAATTAGTAGTGACAAAACTCAGACGTGGGTACCTTGGGCAAACTGAGGAACATCTTTGATCTCCTGGCTCAAATATGAGGACTTGGGCGCTTGAACCTCTGAAGAGGAAATAACTGTGGCTCCATTTTTAATGACTATCTTGCTGTAACTACTGTATCTTTTACTAAAACAATTGCTCAGCTGACCAGAAGGGTGGTGATAGTCTTTTTTTCTGCAGAGGGTGACTAGTATTGCAGGACTGCCCAGGGGAATTTGCCTATGCAGTGTACTTCTAGATAATGGTGTTTTCCTCAACCTCCATCAAGAACTGTAAACATGTTACACCGTGAAAAGGAATATAGGAAGTAAATCTGAATTGCTTGTGATGTTCAGTTTTTCTTGTTTGGAAAACAGGTTGCTCATATCAGTGTGGTGCATAAATACCATTTATGGTCAGGTGTACATAGTGCTGGCAGCAAGATAAGATTGCGGCAACAAAACATGCTCCTGGTGTATTAAGGAAACATTTCAAAGGTGGCAAAACAAAGGGAATAATGGATCTTGTGTAGAGTGTTCTCTTACTGGAGGAGGAATAAAACGCAGTTAATGCCAAACGTACCTTGTGTGTGTGAAGTCAGCAGTGAAGCTTTATTTCAAAAAGCTTTGCACTGAGGGCTTCTGTTTTAGTGAACATTTCTTGATAAAAGAGAGATGGAATGAGTATCTGCAGAAAGACACTGAAATTGTAAGACTCAGAAATGAGTTTATAACAAACTCAGTTGTAAATCTGTTACCAAAAAGGGTCTAGATTTACTTGCCTTTCTCTTTGCACCTTTGTTTTTAACTCATAAGTATTTCTGTATAGTAGCTAAGTGGTATCTCAGGGCCTGTTATCAGATGCTGGATTGTTCTGTGTTCTGTGTTTCTGTGTGATGGTCTGCTGTGGTTTAATGGCTATGAGAGCTCCTTCCCTGTAAGAAGTTGTGGAGAAATGGACAATGACTTGCATCAGTATGATGAAATTGTTCACTAAGTTAGATAAGCTTAACAGCTCGCAATTCTTAAACTCCTTCTGCATTAGTTTAAAATTCAATACATTGACACAGATGATACTACTTCAGTAGCCTAGAGATTAATTTAAATTCCTGGGGATGGATTTCCTATGCAGCCACTGAGAGCTTTCCATTTTGTAAAAGTTGCATAAAGATGAATTAATTGAAGTGGTTGAAATTGGTTCTATTCCTTTCTATGTACGTGAAATGCACAAAGCGTATGCTACTTCATGATTTCACAGAGAAGACACTAGAGAGGTATTTTCCCTCCTGGATAAGACGGTTCATTATTTAAATCTCATCTATTACTGTTGAAGGGCCTACATTTTCATGGATGTGACCCTGAAGGCAGGTATGAATGTGTGGATGTGTTGCTTCATTGGATTAACCCTTTAGCCATCTTTCCCCTCTTGTGCAATATGTTTGAACCACAGATGAGCAAAAAAAGGAGCCATGTATTTACTGTTTTTACGGAGCTTGTATTGTCTTGTTTTCTGCTCCTGCTTGTCTTATGCTGTAGTTTGTCCTGCAGTTTCCTCCTAGCTCCCCAGATTGGGAGAGATATGTCAGTGATGGGATCAGCAGCATTTCAGCAAGCAGTGCTCATCCTGCCTAAATTTCTCATCCAGGTTATGCAACAAATTCTGCTTGTGGATTCAGGCAAGCTGAGTGCATTTCAGGTGGCTCATTCCAGCCCCTAAATTGGTGTCTGAAGGGAATCTTTCCTTACCTTATGGCTCAATATCTGGATGGAGGTCAGTGACAAATGGTGTCCTTGAAGGGGTCAGTACTGGGACCAGTGCTCTTTAGCTTCTTCATCAATGACATTGACAGTGGGATTGAGTGCACCTTCAGCAAGTTTGCAGATGACACCAAGCTGTGAGTTATGGTCAACATGCCCAAGGGGCAAGATGCAATCCAGAGTTTCTACAAGTAATGGTAATCCATTACTGATGTTACAGACTGCAGCTTCTCTGAAGAACATGATAAAGCATTTACAGTTGGCTTGATGTAGATGTCTGGCTGTGGAGGGAGATGCTGGTGCTAGGGTGTTGGTTTCCTACTTTTTTTTTCCAGTAAGGAAGTGGTGTTGATTTTCAGATATTAGAATATCAGATAAACAAAAGGAAAGAAGATGTGGAATGGCAGAAGACATGGGAAAACCCTGGTCAAGCCATAAACTTAGTTTTTTGGGCAAGCCTGTATCTGTTTTTTGGCTCCAGTTCAGAAGGAAGGGGTCTGGAAGCAGGGAGCTTTGTAATATGATATAAAGCTGAAGAGCAAAAGCTTGAGACTTCCATTTCTGTCTGCTGTGGTTAAAATGTTTTGGGAAGCTTTGGCCTCAATTCAGCAAAGCACTTAAGTCTATATGCTCCATTTTCTTATTAATCTCAGTGGGACTATTCAGTTGAATTAAACTAAGCCTGAGCTTACTGGCCTTCCCAGAGCTGAAGCTTTACAACTTGGTAGAAAGCATGAAGTTATAACCTTGAAGATGCTGTTGGTGTACTGTTGGGACAGAAATTGAAGTATGAGGAACTTTGAAGGTCTGGGAAGATGGTTAGACTGGCCTCAGGTGTTATTGTGGATTAGCTTTAGAGACTTGTAATGAGTAGTTTATATTTGAGGCCTTAATTTCCTTTAGAAGAAATGCAGTGTGAACTTCTCCAAGGTGGTAAAAATATATAGAAAAAAAAAAGGAAAATTGGTGCTATAGCATTGAACCTGTTTAGAAACATGAGGTGACACTGGGTGAAGAGGAGCTCTGAGCTGGAGACAGTGTGGGTTGCTACATCTCTGGAGAATTTTTGCCAGCTTTGCTACCAGGAGTTACCATGTGTTGGACAGCTGAAATGCACCCTTAGGACCCAACTGAACAGTGAAGATTCATTCAGTGCTTTTGTCTGCAGACAGTGCAATTGCAAGGCAAAGGAACTGAATGCACTTCTCTTGTCTTGGGCAGTCTACACTGAGGTTGTTGGTTACTCAGGAGTCCTGCCAGCTCAAAGTTAGTGAGCTTTTTCTTAATATGTTATAGTGATGACATCAGAGCAACAAATGGAGAATGTTTTACCAGATCCTGAAATTGGTGTTTTCACATATAGAAACAATATACTTTTTTTGAAGCTGTTATTTAGCTATTGGATTGCAGCTTGACAGTATCTTGTTGAGCTTTCCAATCTGCCAAACGGAAACTTCCAACTGCTGCTGTCTTCCAGCTCACCTACTATGAGCTGTTCCTGTCTCTTAATGTCACCCCTTCTGTTTGTTGTCTTGTAGTTTTGTGTCTGAGGAAATAAGATATCCCTGGTCTGAAGGGAAGGACAGAAGGAGGCTGACAACCATTGTCTGAGCCCCATTCAGCTCTTTGAGTTGACATATTTTAGCCTAGAGCCCTTGTGTTTCTTTAGCTAGCACAGACAAAAAAAAAAAAAGCAAAACAAAGCAGCCCTGCTTGGTGGGAAATAAAAGATGGAATTCAACTGATGGAATGCATAAGGGATTGATTCTGTTTAAACAGCAGTGATTGTCAGTACCCTTCCCATGTCAGTTGTCTGATCACAACATTTCTAACAGTGCTGTGTTCTGGAGGATGTGAGCAATTGTCAGTGTCACACTGTGCTGACAGTCAACATCACTTACTGAGAAGCAGGATTTGTTTGAGGCTTTGGCTTTTGAATTTTTAAACAAGACTTCAGATATTAAACTAAGAAAAGACGCTCTCATGACTTTACCAGAGTTTCACAGTGCCTTTTCTGTCAGTGTGGGGTGCTGACTTTGTTTGGAATTATGATTTCAGCATTCAGTCTTACACTGAGCCTAGTTGCACATAGCAGGGGAGTTGAAACTAGATGATCATTACGGCCCTTTTCAACCCAGGCCAATGTATGATTCTATTTAAAGGGCGGTGAGGCCCTGGCACTGCTGCCCAGAGAAGCTGTGGATGCCCCATCCCTGGAGGTGCTCAAGCCCAGGTTGGATGGGGCCCTAGGCATCCTGATCTGGTGGGGGCAACCAGCCCCCAGGGTGGTGGGACCAGGTGGGCTTTAAGTTCCCTTTGAACTCAAACCATTCTGTGATGATTCTATCAAATAATGTAGCTGGATGGGGAAGTGTGTAACGTGGTCTTCAAAAAGAGCAGGGACAGTAGAAAGTTCAGCTGTTGATATGAAGAGTTAAAACACGACGAGACTGAGCAAGAGGAGAAACTTGTTCATGTGATGGGGAGAAGTGTGGAGTAATTTCTTGAGAACAGCAGTGGAAGCCTCAGTGTTTTGAGTCATAAAAATCTGGGCAGGAGAAAACTCTAAAGCATACTGTAAATATCAGTTCTGTAGAGCAGAAGAGTGGACGTTGCTGTTTTTTTCACTTTTCTGGCAGGAGCCACTCCAGGAAGCACTGACTCTAAGTTTTCTGGAATGGAAAGACAGATGAGTTGCATCTTAACTGGGAATAACAGAGATTTCTGTGGTGCTTGTGTGTTTTCTTTTTTTTCCCCATGTGTGTTAGCAGCTGAAGATCAGCTTTGTTAAAGTACTCTCAAATTCATCTCCTGTAATGAAAGCATCAGATGTTAATGCGGTATATGAAATTTCTTTTCCACCCTTACAGAGGAAATATGGTATGAAATCTTGAGGTATTTCCAGAGATTTTTTTTTTTCATACTTCCTTGAAGCTAACAGAAATTTTCCTCCTAGAGCCTTGGAAAATCAGGCTTAACTCAAATGGTTAAAAAGCAAGTGAAGGTGTGCTGCATCTGCCCTTCCGAAAGCTGAGTTACCTCATCTTGGCATTAGCTCTGTGAACAGAGTTCATTACCTTCTTAAATCTACAGTACCATATACATGGTCATGGGAAATAATAGTGAATCTCCAACCTTGAACTTTTGGGGAAGTGTTTAAGGAAAATGTTGCAAATGATAAGAAGTCAGGTAAAATAATGGTTGAGTCATACTTTCAAGATGTAGCATAGTATAGTGTTAATGGAAGTATTCAATTAACTCTCTTAAGGTCCTCCTTTTGAAGTGTCCAGGTAAGGACAGGTCTTCTCAAGATGCTGTTTTATCCAACTGTCATTGTTAGAATTTCTAAACTAATGTGTTTGAACTTGATGATCATTAAGATCCCTTCCAATCTAAGACATTCTATGACACTAATGTGCAAGGGGGATTGTGTGGTATTAGTGCAGTGAGTGTTAAAAAGCATAAGTAGTCACTCTGAGTCTGGATGCGATTCCTGTAAGTTTCAAGGCTTCCCTAGGGATAAACTACTCCCTTAGCGCTTGGTGTTCTAATACTCTGCCCTTCCTTTCTAATAGACCTACTGGATACCACTGGAAACAAGGTATTAAAATGAAAACATGGCTTGGCCCAATGCAAAGGACCCTTCCAAAGGTTCTGAGGTTCATGGTTCAGAATAAGTCAAACTCCTTCCATGAACAGTGAAGTTAATTGTCACCAGATCAAAGTAGCAGTCTATAAAAAGAGTGTTCTGGAACCCTTGGGCCTTAGGCCTGTGAATTTGAATTACTTTTGTCATTTGACAGGTGGGAAATTGAGATGGAACAGAGAATCTTCATCTCTGGAGGGAATTAAGGCTTGTTGTAAGCAGGAGTCAGGGCCTGAAATACAGCTGTGACACATGTAAATAAACATCTTGTCTCCTGGGTTGGCTACATCTCCCTAGATTGCTCACGGGGTGTGGGTGGGAGAGAGAAGTCTGCCAGGGGTCACCACTGTTTTGCATCATTTCCAAGCACAACAGGAGAATTTGATGTTTGTGAAAATGTGACTCACTGGAAAAGTTTTTGTCTGCCATGTGCCTGAAGGACTGTAGCAGAAAAACATCTGCTTTCCACAGTCTGTTACCGATCTGGGGCATGCTCGTGGTGATATATGTTAAACTGACTTCTGAAGCAGTGTCTGTAAGACAAAGAATTAGAATTAAAAAATGCATCATAAAGAACTTTTCTGTTATGGAGGAAGAGCACTACTTGTCCAAAACTCCGCAAAGTCTGAGTGCTTGAGGGTCTTTATTTTCAAGAAGGACGGTATGCTGGTATAACCAATTTGAATTAACAAAATGGGATACACCACTGAAGCTGATCTTACTGTACTGCCTGTATTTTATTATTAACTTTATTGTTTAGAGGATTTGCTTTGTCTCCTCTTGTTTGTCTTTGGTAACAGAACTGTACTGAAGGGACAGACAGTATACCAGAGATCTGTGGGACACCTTTTAGAATAAAGGCTCTTAAAAATGAAGACTTTAATCACAATAACTGCACAGCAAATAGACATTGTTGCACACAGTGTAATGCTGCTTGGCTATGCTCTGGCTGAAGTTGTATAAAATACTGCTTTCATGATTAGTTTTACTCTGTTTTTCAAACTTGGGAGCAAGTCCTGCTATTATGTGTCCTGCAGTCCATAGAGCAGAAGCATGAATGTGTTGACAGGTCTGGACTTGAGGATTCGTATCCAGGACAGTAATTTGCCCATTGCAGATTCATCACCTGACTCCTAACTGTGCCCAACAGTTTATGTATACATCCTGTTTGGATCGCATTCAGAGGAAGCATTGGCAGCTGGCCTACAGGCTATATATAGCTCTGCACAGCGGGATACATAATTCCAGATCTTCTAACTGTAACAGATGATCAAAAGTACCACAGAGGGAGACGTAAGTCTCCATAGAAGGAACAACAACAACAAGAGTATTGCTCTCAATGTAATCTATAGAGTCTGTAGCTTAGGTTAAGCTTTTCCCTAGTCCAACTGATACAGGTATTTTCTGAATCCTGTTCCCTCCTAGATGACTCTTCCTTTCTGGGAAGAAGCGCAGATAATTGCTACAGTCCAGAGGGAGCTTATGATACTGTTTCCACGTAGTTTGCACTGATGGCACAAACTTAAGAACTCAGATTAACTTTCTCCTCTTTAGTTTATGTGGGAACTTTGTTAACTGATTTTAAAAGGGCATACCTTAGTGAATGATTTTTCAGTGAGTAATAATGGAGAGAGAGAATGCTATGTTCTAACAGCTCATTCTGAGAAAGTAATAGGAGTCCCCTGAAAGCAACAAAACGTGTTTCGTGATTTCACTTATGTAGTCTTTAAGTGTTATCTATAGGAATCACTTGAGATATCTAGCTTAATTCTGACAAAATGCTAAAAATGCAGTTTGAGCTTTCTTTAAGCCAGGAATCATAGAATCACCTCTGAGCTCAAGTCCAAATATCGACCTGACCTACCAAGTCATACTGCTGAACCATGTCCCTTAGTGCCCTATCCCCACATCTTAGAATCTCCTTCCTTGGAGGCATTTACCACTTCCTCAGGCAACTTGTTCCTATACTTGACCAAACAGTACTGTAATAGTACTACAGCTGCTTTAATAAGGAAAAATATTTTATCTGGCATGGTTTTGGATAAGTCTGTCTAATGTTTTCTTGAATAGAAGGCAATTCTGAGTGGTTATCAATTTCATGACCATGAGAAGTGCTGTTTGCACATTTCCCCATGCAAAGTCTTTCCTGTTTATCTTGTGTTCTGTTGCAGTGGGAAGCAAACGCAAATTGAAAGTGGTTTTTTTGGATGACATAAGATATAGATGTCAAATTGAGCAGCTATTATTTATCTGTTCCTATATTGAACAGAAAGCATCAAAAGCAAGAAGACAGAATTTGCAAGTGGCGTATAATAGCATGTCAGCAAAAACTAGAAGAGTTTGTGTTGCATTGACAGGACCTCAAAGAGCTGCATAGATTTGAATACTGGAACAACAGTATAACATAAGCCAGGGTCTGGATATGGCTGAGACAGAGGAAAGAGAGAATCCTAAATTCTGTTGCTGGCCTGGCTTGTTGATTTGTTTTTCAGCTCTTCCTACTGATCATGACAGTAAAGAGCATCTCAGTGGCTTTGGATTCATAACTCCTTTACAACGTCTGCAGCTCTTTGAAATTTTCTGCATTGGATGAAATTGTTGTTGAACTTCAAATGGGAAGTGGTCTTGGAATGTAGATATGAGCCTCAGAGTATAGGAATTGTAGTGTTTTTCATTCCATAAATGGAGGTAGGAGATGAATTAGGTAAGAAAGTTGCATTGAAGGGATTCTATCTGGATATCTTTACTGAACAATACATTTCCAGTTAAACCTTCATGTCCTGGGATGCCATTCATCTGCTTTTATTAGCTGTCAGCCTCCCAAAGACAGTCAGCTTTGACTAAAAGAGGCTTTCTGATGTCCTGAGCTGTCAGGTGCTTGCTGATTTATCTTGCTGTTCTGATGCATTCCCCTGCAGGCACATTGGTTAAAGAGTAGTCCCAGCTTGCTTTGGAATCTTCATTGCCAAACTGTGTTGCTTTGCTGCTGTCTGATGTATTTCCCTTGAGAAGCTACACATTGCTGTGGTATAGCTCTGCTGGGAGGGACTGATATCTATTCCTGCTACATTAACATAATCTGTTGTATCAGTTACTGGAGGATTCATTTTTCAATTGTGAACTTTTGAAATCAAAATAATCTGATCTTGTGTTTGGTTTATGGTGGTGCAGTACAGGTTTCCACTTCGCATTCAGAATGAACTTTCCAGCTCCCTTCTGGCAGACAGCTGCATCAGCTGCAGGAGTTATGCTCTGTTGCAACCTTGGATGTTTGCTTTTGCTGTAGCCATTTGAATATGTAGGCAAAGAGAATGAATATAGTTCAGATTAAAATGTAAACACAGTACGCAAACCTTGCCTTAAGAAATATATTATGACTCCTGTAGTGAAGACCACCACATATGATATTCCGTTCGTAACTTGTCACCCTGCCCGCAAGGACTACTTTCTGTCCCCGGTCACCTCGTCGCATTTACACATCAACATGATGAGCGGCAAAATGGCGTTTATTGTTAAAAGCTACAAAACTATATAGTATATCTTATCTTTTACTAGACTGTTCCAGAAGCTCACCCAGGCCCCTGGCCAATCATATTGAATATCCCGCTCTGGCCACTCTCTTCCGAAAGGCCATACACGGAGTTGTTATACACCTTGTTATGAAAACAAAGAAGGACAGCCTCTCCTTCTTACGACACGGGTTCAAGTAAAGTAGGTGAACCAATAGCAAGCATATGAGGAAGGACCTTCAGCGTTACAGCCCGAGTACTCAGCCTACTACAGACTCCCAATATGTAATGTCCTTCATTCACGCATGCATGGAACATCTCTTCCTTAATTCCTCAGAATCTTTTTTTCCCTTTTTTCTTTCCTCAAGATGTCCTGATGTTATATTTTTGTAGTTACCTAGGAATTTGAGAGATTGTATTTAAACATGCATTGTGTAAACGTACCTGCTAATAGAGCCAAGGCAAGCTACTTGGAATTGCTTATTTGCTTATTCTGTAACAGTGAGCTCTGTTTATTTCTCTTTCTCACTGTGTAGGCTGTGACAAGAATCTCCTTCCTTTCCTTAGCTCCTTTCTGAACAGTTATTGCTAGGAAGGACTATGGCACGCCTACCCATTCTCTACATGAGCTAAGGAACAGCTGTCGTGGTGCTGCTGGAGGCAGCCCACCAGGCAATTCGTGAACAATGGAAACTGCCTTTCAAGATGACATTTCTGTTTTTGGGAACACCAGCAAACTGTGCTCTGAAGTTTAGCTTTGTTTATCTAACCCATTACTTGGTAACATGTCAACGTTGCCTTTCTCTGACTTAGTCACCATGTGCTTTGTAGTGATACCTTGCCACAGCCTTTCTATGAGTAATTTGGTGTGTTTGCTTTTGCTCAGTAAAGTCCTCTGTAAATCTGTATTGGTTGTAAGGAAGCATAGGAAAGAGCTGTAAAGCTATTCAATAACAGCTAGGAAGAGCACAGTATCTGATTACATCTCTTGGCAGGTACCTGAAGTCCATAGACCCAAGGTGGCTGTGGGGTACTAACAAATACACAGTCCCCAGATGTAAACACCTGGAAGGCGATGATAATACAGCACGCTTAAGAGACAATGCTTCCCTGTCTTGGAAATATTCCTTCTACATGGCTCTACCTCAGCTATGGGTAAACTCTTCTTCCATGAAATTGTTATTTTGAACCTCAGTCACAGAGACCTTCCCAAGAAGAGAGGTAGGGGAGCACTGAGACTTGTAAAACTACTTGAGGAAATAACCTCTTGAAAGACTGATAATGAGAGGTTAAAAGAATGGCTCAACATCAAGAAATGCATGGTTTCATGCTGAAAGTCCAAGTACACATCTGTTGCTCAAATATCCAGGCATCCACTGTACTGCCGTAGTACTACTTTTCTTACTATTGCCCCAGTAATTCCTGACAAATGAATTGCTTTTTTCTTCCTTGGCCTATAGTCTTGCCTGCAAATTCCTACTGAAAACCTGAAGAGCTACTTAGCTGCAAGACTTCCTCTCTGAAATAGCAGTTTTTAACAGAACAGACCACTTGAGAAGATGGCCAGAGGTCAAAGCATTGGCTGACTTGTTTTCAGAAGTGCAGTGCATCTGGCAGCTGCCATTGACATCAAAGGAAACTTCCTGGTGCTCAGACCTCCTTAACGGGCTGTGTAAATATCAACCTTCTCAGAACAGCAACTTCTTAATACATTGTTTTAGATGCCTAAGTTCTCTGTTCCCAGAGGCAGTTGTGTCTGCTAAGATGCTGAACTTGCTTTCATTTTCTATGCAATTGCCATTAATCAACAACTCTTTATGCCTTGAATTTTGCTTGAACATCTCAAGACATCCGAACTAAGTTATTAGTGAAAAGAAAGCTGGTCTGCTTATTTTGTGCTGGGTCACTGAATGAATGATGTTTCTGAATGGCCTTTAGTGGTATTCTGTTCTTAGACTGAATGAAAGATAAATGGGGATTTTTAGCTCAACAGCCCCTGGAAACTGAAAATTCTGAAATACAGGCTAATTGGTTGCTAGCCAGGCATGCATATATACACTTACACATGTGCTTTTATTGCAAACAATGCTATGACTTTGTTCTGCCTTCCCTTCTGTTTTAGCCTCATCTTACGGTGGTTATGAAGGAGTTGACCTGAACTCTCATCACTTCTTCCTCTGATCCCTGCTGCATTCTGGAGTCCTGAGTACATGATGCTAGCAGTCCCGCACAATTAATTGTACATGCTGGAGTAGCCATGCCTTACCACATGTGACTTTAGTTTACTGGTAGGTGGGGAGGAAACATAAATACATATACTTTGTGACACATTCAGTATTAATGTCACCTTGTAGAATTGTGTTGCGAATCAAAGCAGCAAAATCATCGGAGTGCTGTCAGGCCACATTAATATATTTGGAGCTTATGGATTCTCTAAATCAAAGTTTTCTCCATCTTTCCCATATGAACTCTTTTTATTGCTTCAGTAGAAAGTTTCCTGCTGGGTTTCCACTTTGTGTAACCATTTCTTAATGTCTTTGTGTAATTTTTTTAAAACATGCTGAATGACTGTGGGCAGGAATTCAAGAGGAGGAGGGTATGAATGGTGGAAAATTTGCTCAGTTTGTTTCCTTCATTAAGTGCCAGCCCTAATCCCTAGCTGTAGCCCTGCTTTCCTCCAGATATGAACATGCTCAAGCTTTCTGCCAAGATTTTGAGCTCTTTGTGTCTGGTCAGTCTTATACGCTTTACACTTCAACTTCCATGCTTCCCAAAATCTTGGGCAATTGAATTAAATTTCTGACATTGTTACTGTCTTCCAAACAATGCTTAAGATTTTCTTTACTTTGGTTATCTTTTGAGGGATCATCCATCCTCTTTGTTCAGTTAGATCTCAGCACCTTTTGGAGGAATAGCCAGATGTGGAGACTTTAAACCAACATGAAAGTATTTAATCCTTCAAACTGGACAAAATTGACAAAGCATTATGTGTCAAAGCTGTATTTTTGAAGCCTATCTCAACCACTGTTTTCAAGCATGTGGTGGTTTTTACCAGTTGAGAACATTCTGCTGACCTGATACTACTTTTCGTTGTGGATTAAGTCACAATTTACATGTCTCTTCCAAATTTTATACTTCATGTTTGTTAAAGATATACCTTCTTCCATCAGAATTTTGTGTAATAAGATCCTCAGAAATTTCCTTGGAACTGTTTTCAGTTGAACCATGCTTATACATGCTGTAGACATGTAGGTTACAATGGACCGAGTTGAGGGTCAAGATGGCTTTAACTGGACTGTCTGATAATCTTTATAGTTGGATTTGGCTTAGTGTGTAGATACAACCTTCAATAGGCTTTAGTAAACTCTCTTAAGAAAGTAAGTTAACTTGTGCTAGAAGCTTATGGATGTGACTTGAAGTGTCAGACAGAATGCCATTTATCCATACAATAACCACAGGTGAGTACTAAAAATATCATAAAACCATGACACCATTAAGGTTGGAAAAGACCTCTAAGATCACCAATTCCAACCACCAACCCATCCCCACCATGCCTACTAACCATGTCTCTCAGTGCCACATCTCCAGGGTTAGTGACTCCACTGCTTACCTGGGCAGCCTGTATCCTTGTATTCATCTCAAAAACAAGTCTCATTTGAGTAAAAGAGGTCCAGCAGACAATGTATTTTTGTAGCTTTTCATCTCAGAGCTGGGAGTTTCCCTGATCACTGTACCACATCCTCACTATGCCCTGGTGACTTCTGGGTGACGCTGTTCAGCAGGGCTCGGCTTCCTGGTGGGTCCAGGCAGGAAGGTGGCCCCCAGGCAGGGCAAAGGGTTACATTCTAAACCCAGCCCCAGCTCTCTGCCCTCCTTTTCTTCCACGTTTTACTCTTGACTTTTTATAGGCTAGACTGCTCCTCAGTGCTTAACAATCTGCTAACCCACTCTGACGCTTAATTTATGTTGTAACTGATATGCTGCCACATAAATGAGAGCATGGGTGGGGTGGGTCATATGGAAAGAGGCTGTTATTCCCCTGTCACAGCTGGCTGCTGCTGGAACTCTTTTCTTCCTCAGGTCTGTAAATAAACTGGATGATAATCCCCAGTTTTCTTGGCTTTGTGGGACACAGGTCACCGTGTGTCATGCGGTGAAGGGTTGTGGTTAAATGGGTCAGAACCTCCCTTGGAACAGGGTACAAGGAGAGAGGAGTTGGTCTGTTTTCTCAAGTGTGTTTCCTGGACGTGTTTTCCTCTTCACAGGGGCTCTAGGGAGAGAGATCAAGGCCTGAGTATATCTGCAGTCAAAAAGAGGGATAACAACAGGATTTAATGGAGTGCTCTCTCTGATGAGACTGAGGTTATAATCAGTGTGGGAGGACATGCACATTTCAAATGTCAAAAGGGCAAATCCCACTGATTATAGCTCATAGATGAGAAGTATGAGCTTTGTCCTACGGTGTAGTTGTGATTACATAAGAGCGTAATCTGTTACTTCTGTTGTCTTTGGGATTGCTCTCACAGGTGCGAAAATGCATAGAAAAATCACAGCAAGTGTAATTTAATCTACATAGTTCTTAGTCTGGAAAAAGCAGCAGCTGTATGGAACATACTAATTGCCATGAATCTCATCATGAAATCAAGTCACTGGTTATAACATTGTACTGCAATCTATGGTAGATGCTATGATAAAGATTATCTCTAATGATGCTTCATAGCAGTTTGGCTGGGACGTGTTGGATTCTTTACGTTCCACTCTGGGAACAGGCCCCACAAGAGATAAAGTGAGCTTCAGGGGGATGGAACTGCAGCGGTTGATCCAGGCACAGAGACAAATGCTGACCTTTGCTGCTGAAAAAGGCTGCTTGATTTTCCAGATGATAATCACCTTGGATAGATCACTTGACTCAGAGAAGGTGAGAGCTCCATTTCCTAATAGGATGAATATAGTTTGATATTCCAAAAAGAATAAGTAACCTGTATTTCTAGATCAACCAGTATTAGATCTAGACTTGCTCTTATGAAAAATATTGCTGGCATGAAAGATAAAAAGCTCATGTACTCATGAGTGATCAAAAATAGTTAAACATGGAGCTAAATCCTGAAAGCACTGAAGTCTTGTAGTAAATTTAGTAGAAGGTACTCAGCAGGTCTTGGTATCTGGCCTTTACTGGGCAGCAGAAGAAAGGCCTGATTGGCATGGTGGGAATGGGTTGATGTCTGGACTTAGTGACCTTAGAAGTCATAGAATCATAAGTTTGGAAAAGACCTACAAGATCATCTAGTCCAGCTGTCCTCCTATCACCATTACTACCCGCTAAGCTACTAAATAAGTCTTTTCCAGCTTTAATGATTCAGTTGCACCAGGTGAACTGTGGTGTGAAGGGCTTTGTTCACCACTTCTTGGGTTTGCAAAGCTCTCCTGTGGGTCACTTGTGGCATTGTTCATTCCTGTAAACACAGGATATAGCGAAGCTGTGTAGATGTTGAATAATGATGATTCAGCAATAGTGAAAAGGAACTTTCCTGCAGCTACTGCCCCAGAAAAGTATTGACTGATGCTTTCATCATAACTAAAAAGTAAGCTTCCTTGTGTGTTACACATTCAATTGCTACTGTCTGATTTTGTGTTTGTCTTTTGGTGTTTTTTCCCCACACTAACAGAAAAGATGCCTGGGACACACGGGTTTAGTTTCTAATCCTGCCACAGACTTATGCTGAACCTAGGATCGGTCGCTGAATGCATCTGAGACCTGAAACCCATTTTTACTGGACTGATGGATATCACTGTGAAGTCTAAGAGCAAATAACACTCAAAGATGACTGTGTGTATTGTCATGAGATGCACCAGGAGATCCAAAATGGAAACAAAGATTTTCTAATCTTTCTGCTTTTCCTTTAAAGAAGGAGCTAAATAAAGCCAGCTCTTTAGAAATGCACAGAGAAAAAAGAAGCCAGGGGTTGGTTCTGCCCAGAGAAATGAAAGCAGAATCCTGGCTGCAACATAGTGAGTGTTAGCTCACTGCCTGCCCAAATACAATAGTGCCTGCACCATGGAACAGGCTTAAAACGAAGTTGGTGCTCCACAGCGATGGAAAACCTGTTTGGTTTAATGAGAGCAGGAAAAAAGAAGCTGAAGCAGTGACAGCAGGAGGAAGAAGTGCGGAGACCAAAGGGCTTTTTGTTGAAGTATAAAATGCACTTAACAGCTGTAGAATTTAGTAGATTTTCTTAAATGTTCCTGGTGATCTGGGTGTAGTTTATTTTTAACAGCGCTGAACACTACTGCTCATAGGCATAGTAATTTCTCTCCAACTCTGCTGCTGGGAGATATTTCCACCAGAGCTACAGAAGAGCAAAGGAGAAATTTGCACGTCACTAAAACAAGCACAAGAAACACTCAAGCAGCTATAGCATAACTAAATTGTATATGAAGTTGCAGCAGGGTGTTTATATGGGAGTATTGTGCTACTGAAAGGGTTTTTTTAACAAACTGGAGTAAATCAAGATGGGGTTAAAGAGGTTTCAAGCATCCTTAAGGCTTAAACCAAAACAATTTTCTTACTCATGGCACCACTTTAGAATATAAAGGAAAAAATACAACAAATACTTTTCCACACTTAGTATTTATTCTATTTCTTCTGAGTTGGGCCTGAAAATCACAGGGGCTAATTTCGCCTCCGGGCTGGCTGTAGTTTTATTTGGTCAAATAATTTCTGTAAGTAAGCATCATTGTTTGATGGATATTTTTACAAAGAAGTTGGTTTGGACAACCCGATGTTGTGGGAGGTGTTTCTGCCCAGGGAAGATGGATGGAATTGGATGATCTTTAAGATCCCTTCCAGCCCAAACCATTCTGTGATTTTATGATCCTGAGTAATTTGTGTTTAGCTTGACTGTAGTTAGGAATTCCAACCCTGCTGAATGTTGTCTAGTCATTGATTTTGTAGTTACTTTACTCCGTTTGGCTGTCAGCATGCAAGCTTGGCTCTGAAGGAAGGTTCCATTGACTCATGAATACTTGAACTGCTGCTGACTTCAAAGCCCAGCCCTGACCGGCCAAGTTAGTCCTAACCATATAAAAGCAAATTCTGCTTGGTAGCCAGCTTTTGCCCAGTGTGTTTTCCTCCTTTGAGGCAACTTTCCATATTCCTTAAACCATCCTGCATATGGCTTTTCATTGGCCATTAGTGTCTATAGAGTTAACATCTTTGTTTAAAAAAAGTTAAAAAAAAAAAAACATGAAAAAACCACAACACAGGAGGAAAACTAATCAGTTCACATGACTGTTCCTGTAATATGAGTACATTAACTATGGGGAATAGCAAAGAGATGCTCACAGTGTGGAAATACTGTCACTCATGGAACACAGTAGGAGTGAGTTTCAGGTAAACTTGTGGTTAAAATAATTAAACCTGGATGCTAAAAGCTGGAGTAGTAGCAATGAAGGACAAAGTTTATAGTGATCTGAAGTTTGTTTGGTTTTCTGGATTGTCTAGTGAGAGCAAACTGTCCTCAACAGATGGAAGGGGAAAAAGGCAGAACATTTTTAGCTACACACATGCTTGACACATTCAAATCAGGAACAATTAGTTTCGTGATAGCATTTTGTGATTTTAATCTGTACTGGAGCCGCTTTGTGGCATTTTTCCAAAAGCAGCTCAAGTCTTATCTGTTTTCTTTAATTTCCAATGGGATGGAGAGATTGCTCCTGTTCTTTTGTTTTGTCAGAGTGAATATCTGTAGTTTCTTGTCTTTCGCAGACTGTTTGCAGGATTGTTATGCCTATTAGTTACAGTAATTTCTTCTTGTTGCTGCTTGCTAGAATGCCAAGAAAGCTTTGGATGAAAGAGAAAGATGTTTCTATTTTAAAGAACAGCTTTGGATTTTCTGTTTGCCTGCTGAGCATGACTTTTATTCTCTTGTTAACCAGCTGATGGAGAAAATAATGTTTTTTCATGAGTGTAAACAGATTACAACAAATAAATAGTCTTAATGGGTACTTTATTTAGTCAAAATTTACCCAAGGGTTTCAAGCAATTTAAAACAAACCTGCTGCAATGCATCATCCTACAACAAGATGCTTAATGAAAGTCATGGGAGGAATTTGTCTTTCTCCTCCCAAACCCATATCCATCTGCTTTTCCAGTATTCACCCCAGTTCCAAAGAACATGGCTCTGGAGATTCAGCAAAACCTGCAAGGAAAATAAGTGTCTAATGTGACTGATCTTCTGTTTCTTCAGTGGAGGGATGAACAAAGCAAGACAAACCTTTAAAGTGAGTTAGATGGTTGGTGTACAGGTTTATTTTTGGGCCTTGTTTTAATTGTACTGATGGATGTGTACCTGGCCTATATCTGTATACTCCAAAATGGCTGGAGAGCTTTCTCCCCGCTGTTCCCTCTCAATGTGTTGCTGCAGAGAGCTGTAGGAAGGGGGCTTTGTGGCCTACTGCTGACCTGAAGGGACAATCCATCAGTTTCAAGGGTTGGGCTTTGTAAGCTGTCATGATTACTGCCTCTGAGTATACATTCTGTCCAAGGGTTTAAATTTGATTCTGAAAATCCTGAAACCCTTGAAAAAGCTCGGATTGAAACTGGCTTAGGCTGTCGGTGCATCCCTCTAAAGGTTTGCTTTTGGCATTCCTCCAGATGTACTGACATTCATAATTAAAATGTAAAGAACTAAGAACTATCTGCTAATCATGGCTGGGGTGTTCTTCAAACTTTAGGGCCTGCGATGGGGCTGTCAGCATGTCCCATGTGCAATGGCAGACAATGCCTTGGCGTTGTTCCTCTGTACTTCACAGTGCTTAAATGGAGCGATGCTGGGCAGCAGATCAGCTGGAGCTGGTGTGCATCAGGAGCTGTGCCCTTCCAAGGGCACACAATGTGCTGGCAGACTCTTCAGCAAGAAAACAATTTTCACCATCTGTGGTTTTGTTTACAGAAGGATTCTAAATATAGCTCTCTTCTCCTGGTGGCATATTCCTGCTGTGCTATGGTCTTAGAATCACAGAATCATTAAGGTTGGAAAAGACCACTAAAGATCATCTAATCCAACCGTCAATGGACTCTTCAGACCTGTTTTTCTTCGAATATATTGGGCACAGTGACAGTACTTACTGGCTTCCTGATGAGATGCGTGGTACTGAAGTTACCACGTGAGCTGTTGTGCATGTAGCTCTCCCTGCTGTGGTTGTTCCCTTCTGTTGTAGTACATACTTGTGTCTGCTGAGAGGGAACGTGGGATGTGAATGTTACGGATCAGATTTATCATGAAAC
This sequence comes from Numida meleagris, assembly GCF_002078875.1. NCBI lineage: Eukaryota > Metazoa > Chordata > Aves > Galliformes > Numididae > Numida > Numida meleagris. The sequence continues at coordinate 50,746,011 of NC_034412.1, forward strand.
CTTTGTGCACCGTTCTCTGGCATGGGTTCAGCAGCGTTTCAACAATAGGCCCCTGTGAGAAATTGCTTGAAGTTTTCCTATTGCTGTTAGATTTCATTTAAACTCTTTATTTTTTTCCAGAATAAGAAAACAAGGGCAACAGCATTCCTCCATACCAAGAAGAGCTAAAGCCAATATTTTCCATGTAGTTTTCATTACCAAAGTTGTACTCCTGCTTTTGATCTGCATTCTCAGGGAGAATCATGCAGGTTGCTCTCAAGCATACCCATTAAAGATGTTCCCTGATGTTGCTCTTTAATTTACAAGCATCATTTGGATATTGAATGTGTGAAAGAGGCAGCATACAAACAAAATTTTGCTGGCAAAGAAGTTGCGCAGGTTGTTCATGCTTATTCCAGATATACTGATGAAAACCAATATCCATTTCTCCAAAACAGATCTAAGCCAATGCTGGAACTTGTGTAAGGGGAGATGCAAGTAGTTGAGGAAAAAAATGGATGAGGGGAGAGGAGGACAGAGTAAAATGTCAGGCAGGGAATAAATGAAAGACAGCGTTTGGAAAAGGAAAGGCAAGTTTATTTGAAAATCTCACCTCAATTTTGTTTAAGAAAATGAATTAAAATTTTCCTTAAGGAATTAGTTTCTAAAATCTATCTTTGTGGGACTGGACTGGAGACTCCTTGTTCCTTTCTTCAGCAAAATTGCAACAACTTCTTGAAGCAGGGTCAGGGATTTGAGTGAGCAATGTCACAGCAATTCCTGTTGATTTTATGCTGGAGCAGGTTGGCAGGAAATCAGACTTTGCTCACTTTACCTATATTATGTGGCTATGATGGAGCAACCTATATCTTAGCTTCTAGATTGTCTCTGTGTTTGGTGAAGAGGCATGTAGAAGGTGCGCTCTGATCTATTTTAGAAGTTTGCCTTCAAAGGAAGTGATTCACATCTGAGAAGTGCATGTTTGTTTCCTTGGACTGCCAGAGGGACTCTCAAAGATCAGCTTGAAAATTTTTATTGCCTGTGTCTATTTTTAGGTAAGAGGAATCCTGTGTTTTTTTTTCCCTACCAGCACAACATGAGATGAGAGAGAATGGCCTCAAGTTGTGCAAGGGGAGATTCAGGTTGGGTTGGTTAGGGAAAATTTCTTCTCAGAGAGAGCAGTGAGGCACTGGCACAGGCTGCCCAGGAAGGTGGTGGAGTCTCCCTCTCTGGAGGTGTTGAAGAACCTTGGAGATATGGCAGAGAGGGATATGGCACTGAGGGACATGGTCAGTGGGCATGGTGAGGATGGGTTGGTAGTTGGACTGCGTGACCTCAGAAGTCTTTTCCAACCTTGATTCTATGACTCTAACACAATCTTAAGATGCAGAAGCAGGGTTTACCAGGGTTTGAGTTTTTCTGATTTCAAAAGCTTTCTGTTACAGAGTTTGTTTTGAAACCCTGGCTTACAAGGGACATTGTTCAACAAGACAAAAAGAAAGCATGGTGGTCAGTAATGAAGTATCTAACTAAAAGGCTTCTACATCACTTATAGCTCAGCTCTCCAAGATAGCAGTTTTGATAGCTATAAAGCTGATGATGGAAGTATAAATTCAACATCCATTTCTGAGCAGGGTCCTCCTTTTAAATTTTAAAAGCGTAGACTACACTCTTCACATGTAAGCTTGGTTAAAACTGACAAAAAGGCATACAATTCAGGAAACTTCATTCCCTCTAGGAAAGTTGAGTTGTTAAGGAGCGGTTTTCTCAGAGTTAATTGTGTAGGATAATGCTATGCCATTTGAGTGCATTGTGTTCTGATGAAAAATCACTTTTTTTTTTTGCTTTTAATGTGGTGTTTTGGGCCAAATATAAGCTGAAGCTGTGGCTATTCTCTTGAGGCTAGAGGCAACTGTGTGATGACAAATGAGCATAGTTTGTGTTTATGGAGGTGAAGGTGCTTTCTGGCCATCTTTTGGAAGATGCCACACAATGACTTTCAAAAGCTAATGATCACTTCTGAAAGTCTTAGCTAGGAATGCTGTAAGTAGGCAGGACAGATGGAGTTCCATACTCTGGGTTGCCTTAATTAACCAGCTAATTCTGAGCAGAAAAGGCAGTGTAGGAGGAATGCTGAATGTGGTAGTGGCATTTGAGAATTTTTGTACTTTCAGATGATTATAATCATGTTTTGTCGTTCGCCTCTTTTTATGTCATTTGGAGTGGTAGAGAAGATGTATTATTAGAACAAAAAGACTGCATTAAACCCTAGAAAATCAGCGTGCTGCTAGTAGATACTTCAAAAGTTAGAGTAATGAAAGTCACGCTGTGAGAGGAAAAACACTATCCTCTTACTGGAGGAAAGGGGTAAGCTGGATCTGGAAATCTTTTGAGAGAGCAAGGGAGAAAAACATACTGCTTATATTGCAGCAGATGTTTTTTTGTCTTGATTTTTTCTTGGTATACAAAGGATCCAACAAAAGGAAACCCAGCTGAAAAAGCAGCAGTGACTTGGATGGTATATGGAATGAGCTTTCAGAAAAGGATGCTACAGAAACGCCTTTCAAAGGAAGGCTGCGATACATAATTAAATGGACTCACAGAAGAGGTGGGAGGGGGAAAGGCCATTTGCTTGGCCTGCAGCAGAGGCTAAGAATAGAGTTAGTTGTGCAGTTGTGTCTTTGCTCATATATTGCATGCTGCTGCATTACCGCTTTGGGTGAGTTATATGCCTGTTCTGCTAGGGAGGTCTGTGTCCACGTTGTGTGCAGACACAAGATTTTGCATGAATTGTTAGTGGAGATGCATTTTCCAACTGCAGAACAAATGTTTCAGTTGTTGGAAAAAAGCCAACAAACAGCCAAATAAAAGCATACTCAGTTTTTGAATGTTGTAATTTTGCTTTGTTGTTTTTCAAAAATAATCTCTCTTTGCATACTGTGCTTTAAAATATAATTATTGAAACAATACCAAAAAAAGTCAAGTGCTGTGTAGCTGGTTTTCACTTAATCTTGTGTTCGGAAAGGGATGCATGTTATCATACTCTACTGAATGTTCAGAAGCAAAATACAGTTAAATCTGCAGAAGATGCTGAGGTGGCCAGAAGCAATTTGTCCTTAATGATTTTTCTTCTAGGCTGTGAGTAGTAGTAACTTGATTCTTTTCTGATGGTGTTATGTAAACTGGATGTGTCACTTTACCTGCTGTAATTTCTGCCTGCAGTGCAACTTAAAGGAAAATTGCTGAATATAGTTACCCAAGCACAGTCTAATCCTTCCAGTAGTTCTGTAGAGCAGCTAAGATGTCACTTGTCCAAATCAGTGTATGGGATATAATAAATATTCCTATTTTGCCAGTTTGGGGCTGCATGTCTGCTTCTATGATGTTGTCCCGGATGGGACATGTAGCTTCATGTAGCAGAAGTGAACAAGTCCTCCATCTTTTGATGTTATGCACTACGCATTGGCTATGTACCTATTGCTTTTAATAGTACTGTTTATGCAAGCACAGGTGAGTAGCCTGTCCAGAGGGAGAAGACTGGTGTGTGTCAGAACAACAAGGAGGGACCACCTCTGTAAACATGCCTGAGAAGCATCTGCTGCCAACAGATGAATGCTACAAAAGTGTCTTTGGTACAAAGAATCTCAGAATGTGCCTGCTGGTTGGGGGGTGGTCAGTATGGTTTGGTTTTCATTAGCAGGAGAGTTAAAAATCTGCTTTTACACTAACTGATGAATGCTTCTGATTATACTGAAATGCTGTGAGGCAAGTGAACTTGAATTACTCATACAGTACTGATGATATGTCTTAGTCTTTTTGTGTTCTCACCTATAAGCTAATAATAGGAAGGATAACTAAGGTAGATAAGTGTGACTGAGAATTTAGTTTGAAAGAGAGCAGTTTTGCACCAAGAACCAGATGTACCCCATACCCTTCCCCTACCAGGGTGAGCCAACTGATAAAAACCACACAGGATTGAGTTGCTCCAGGGTAGGTTCAGGTTGGATATTAGGAAGTATTTTTTTCTCAGAAAGAGTGGTGAGGCATTGGCACAGGCTGCCCAGGGAGGTGGTGGAGTCAACATCCCTGGATATAGTGTTCAAGAACTGTGGAGATGTGGCACTGAGAAACATGGTTAGTGGGCATGGTGGGGATGGGTCTGTGGTTGGACTTGGTGATTTTAGAGGTCTTTTCCAACATTTTTGATTCTAAATCAGATGGAAATCCAGTGTGCTCAGTGGGCCTGGTCAAACAGGTAGAAGAAACTGGGCACATGACTGCCAATCACACTGTGATGGAAAGATACAGCAGCTGCTTCCTCTATATTATATTCCCTTCCTAGCAGGAACATGTGTCCTGGTAGAAAGAGATAACTAGTAAATAGGAGTCACCTATATTTCAAGAAAATAAATGGTCAATTTCAAATTCCATTTTCCCTGTTGGTTAGCCACACTGCCTAGAGTGGGGAGTAAGAGTAAGCTTGTGTAACAGCAGTTGTAAAGGCCACGGTCCTGGGAATGAGGTTAGATGTTAGGGGATAATTTTTCACTGAGAGGGTGGTAAGGCCCTGGCACTGCTACCCAGAGAGGCTGTGGATGCCCCGTCCCTGGATGTGCTCAAGGCCAGGTTGGGTGGGGCTCTGGGGAGCCTGAGCTGGTGGGGGGCAACCAGCCCAGGGCAGGGGGTTGGGACTGAGTGGGCTTCAAGTTCCTTTCCAACCCAACCATTTTTTTATGACTATGATTCTCCTAAAGTCAGAGTATAAAACTTTTGATTTAATTGGTTTTGTGCTATCAGGCTTTATCTTTGGTATGTGATTAAACTTGTGCTGTTAAAGCCATACAATGAGTGCATCATCTAGGAATGCAGCAGCTTAGTTTTACATCATTGCAGGTGCCAAGCATCTGTCTGGACTGTGGACAGCTTTTGTAGAAATGATAGTTCTGCAGGGATGCTGCAATGCCTAGGTGTGGGAAGAGAGCAGCTTGAGTGAGAATTCACTTCAAAGTCATAAGTTTCATGCCCACACATGAGAGGAAGGGAGACTTTAAATACCACACGATGTCTCAACTGTAGTTCTTCAGACAAAAAGCCTGAGTGAAATCCTTTTCCTATAGAGATCAGTAATAGAATTCTCAGTGATACCAGCGGAGCCATTTTCACTGTATTTTGATGATAACCTGAATAATTTTGAAGAGCAGGAGGGAATTTATTCTCTGCTATGCAGCATAATTTAACTGTACCATCGCGATGGGAGTAGATTGCTTGCCACAAAGCATAGTGCTGGGAGGCAAGGAGCTCAGCCCAATGGCTCTGCAGCCTGAAAAATGGAACAACCTCTGGGTGTCTGTAAGTGGAGTTAGTGGAAAGGAGCTGCACGATAACAGATTCGTCACAGCTTATTGTGATCGAGAAGGATGTGGGAAAAAGAGGGCATCATTTGTGGCATACAAATTAGGAGCTTCAACTGCATGTGGCAGGAATGCTGAATGGTGGCCATAAAGAGGAACCTAAATGGAAACAAATAACAAAGATGGATAAGTACAGCCTGTCAAGCTGAAATAAATCTATCAGGTCTGTAATGGTGCAGTTGCTGTTACATGTAAGAACACTGACCTGAGAAGTCAGGTACACACTTCTGATCTTCAGAGAGAAGGCTGCTATCCTCAAAAAGCAGAAGCTGCAGCCCAAAGCAACTGCTGAGCTGAAGACTAGAAGCAAAGCTGCAAGTTTGGAGCAAGTAGAGGCAGTCGGATGGAAGCCTATGTGTGAGTCCTGTGATCTCTGAGATGAACTGGTTAACAGAAAAGCCATTCAGCAGAGGGGGGAGAAAAAGCTCATTGAGAGCCATTTTTCTCCAGTAAAAAGATTGTCTGTGTGCAACAGAAAGTCACTTACTCAACTAAATAGGATCCTTCTTCCTTGGATCCCCTCTGATCCATTGCAGGCAAACCAGCCTAAAATAACTGAAGATGCTTCTGAGAAGTCTGTTAACGTCACTCCACTACCAGGAAGCTCTGTTGCTGTAGAATGGGGGAAGAACATGAGGCCACCATAAGATTAGCTGCCTAAAAAATTTTTTTAAAGTAGCTCTTAAATAAATCATGACCCAAAGGCCTTTGGCATAGAGTTGCAATGTATAGCATGTCCACTGAGGCAGAAGGGATGAAAAGTGCCAGCCCCAGTATCTTAGGTTGTTGTAAAAAGTTCTCCTGTGATAGGGAATAGGGCCCTACAGCACTGAGAGACTGTCAGTGTGCGCTCAGCAACCTGACTGGGAGCTTTCTGGTGAGGAGAGCTGACTTACAGTAAATATACAGCAAGTTGACCAGGAATAATACCCCAGTGAATTGAGCTTCCTGAGGTCTTTTCTAGTTCAGAAATGATGGCACATAATGACACAGACTGAGCTGGAAGTCTCCTGAGTGCTTTAAAAAGTTATTAAATGTCAGAATGGCCTTTTCACCCCTCCCATTTCAGTAGCACCATTTAAATTGAGTTCTATCATGTGTCATTCTGTCTGAAAGACCTCTGTAAATTCTGACCTGGAGAGCTGAAGCATAATGGATCTGTAAGTAATTCCCTGAGGAGCAGAAGGGGCAAGGGTCCTTCTGACAAGCTGTGTTTGTAATATCCCCAGAGCCTGCTGAGTGAAGGATCACACATGGCAGCAATTCTGAAGCTTGAAGCACAAGTGTAACTGGCATAGGGTTTGTATATTTTACCAAATATCACATTGTTCCAGCCTCTATCAGTGCACTGCCTGTATTAGTTGGTTTATTATTAGTCAGAGGTTACTGCTGGGCACTGGGTATTTGCAGAGCCAAGTGCATTCGTTATAAAAGGAAATACTGGGCAGAACTCTAATGGCTGTGCATTTGAAACTCATGACATGGAAGTGCTTTTTCATTCACCCCCTGTAAGAGGATCTCAGAGGTACTGCACTAGCACACTGAAGTGACTGAAGATGCATTCTTCCTCCTCTGACCTGTTAGAGGAACCCATGAGATTCTGAGTGTCGGTTTCTTCTGTTACAGAAATAGGTCCTGGGGACCTCTGGGTCTGTATAGGAACTTGCAGCAGTTCTGAAACATGTTTGACATCTGCGATTTAAGCTGATCTCTGCTGTAGACACTGCCATCTCATGATTTTGAGGAAGCATTTGACATGTTGCAAGCAGGGAGGAGGAGTGCAAGTCATTAGAATCCTAAAGAAGGAGATGCTTAGGTCCAGAAGCACTCTCCATACAGCAGATGGTACACTGTCAAAAATTCCTTTGGTCCTCAGGGTGTAAGCATACCCCAAAGCCTGTGTTACTTCTAGAGATCTCTCCTGCTTTTCACGGCCACTGTGGAAGTGTTTCCTTGTAGCCCGTCTCCAGCAATGCTAGCTACCCACAGGCCTGAGCATGTGGCACAGCGCCACAGCCTGCTGTTTTCTGGTGTTCTGTAGTGCGCAATGGAGGATCTTGCAGCCAGCTGAGCTCACACCGATGTGCTTCAACGTCTCGCCTTCAAGTAATGTGTCAATGTTACCAGTGACCTTGCAGTAAATCTTCAGTCAAACTAGATTAAATACGAAGTTATTTATTCAAAGTGTAGAAAATATAAAGCCCCCTCTCCCATCTTTCACCCTTCACAACCTCTCTTGGGAACACACAAACAGCGTGGCATATCTCTTGAACTGATCTTTGTGTTTGTATCGATGTTTATATCACTTATAAAACTAGCTACAAACATCTAGATGCAAGAACTAATGTAGCTCTTTGCTGGGACTGGAATGCAGTCAGACTTGCTGACAACAAAGTTTCAAGGTAATACATACTTGGAGCAAGGGCCACCCTGTGTAGCCTGTCTTGGAGGGCTCTTTCAAGTCCATAGATCTATCATAATCTCCTTTCAGCGTGGCTCCCTGGCATATCATGGGTGTTTGTAACATGTGCATCCATGTGGTTTTCTTGTCTTGCAGACTGCGTACAAGTGTTGGGAAACAGACTTTTCTGTCTTCAATATGATCACAAATATTGGTTACAAGAAGATCAGCATGATGGGCTCTCCTGCATTCAATTTCTAACACAAAATTTGCCAAACCCATCCCTTGAATGCAAAGCAAACTGTGGTGTTTCTTTATTCATATTTAAGGGAAAAAAAAAGGCAAAAAAAGTTAATAATCCCCAAACCAATGCTTGCATATCATGGTCTCAGTAAAGACAGTGTTTGAGTCGATCTGGGTTTTACATATAAACTTGGAAAAAAAGCATGGAAACCAGTGGAGAAAAGTGTAATTTTCACTCAACATATAAAGGGAAGTAGGAGTTCTGTGTACAGTACCATGGTTTCATTTCTCAGGAACTTTATGTTTTATTTCTGGTTTTGCATGATGTGAACTCCTAGAATCTGGGCTTTGCTTTGAGTTTGAATGAAATTAAGCCTTCCAAAACAAAGTACAGATTAGACTTCTAATTTTCCATTTCCATTCTGTGGTCTGATCATGAGAAGTTAGCATATTTCCCATGGTTTCCAGCCAAAAGCAATAATCTAAAATTTATCTGAAACACAGTAAACATGTGGAGTCAGTTTTGAATTTTGGGGTGATTTTGTGGGGTCTGCAATGACTTCCAGGGTTACAACTGGACCAGAGTAAGTATTAGAAAACAGCTGCTTTGGTTAATTCTCTGTCTACCTCCTGGATATTGAACTTGACAACCAGGATTTCTGTGCTTGGAAATAGTGAAATATCATTATAGTGCTATCAGCTTGAGCAAAGGGAAGTCAAGGGTGAATCAAAACCTTGCTCCACAAGAACATGTAACAACTGCTGTATTCTTTTCTGTTCTCTGGTGCTATGTTGTTCTCTGACTACAGGAGGAAGTTTCTGCCACCTAAAATGTACTGTAGTTCTACATTTTAAATATCTGGTGTTCAATGCTATTCAGACTCCCTCGTAGGATACTATCCCAAGGATTTATTGAATGGGATAAATAACTTTTTTTTGTGTATGGTGGTCTTCTCAATGAAGCTGTAGAGGCGCAAGCATCTGACCAGGCAAGATGAGCTATCACTCAGGAGTGGTTGTGTTAGGATCAGTGCTGCTGGATGCTTTCTGGTCTCCATCTGTCAAAACACTGCAGGAATGCACAAAACACCCGAGAGACTTCATTACAGACAGATACTGTACTCTTGGGTTAGAAGGATATCCTTGGCTGCATTGAAGCTTGAATGCTGCCTGACTTGAGGATAAAACTCTGGCTCATTTTATTTACATGCACTAGGGAAAAGAGAGAAGATGTGACAGTCAAGGCTGTCCTGCTTATACTGATCTTCTCAGGATCCAGTAAAAGGTAGATCAGGGATGCTTTCTCTTGTCCCATTGCTGCTTCACTCTTCACATCAGACTCGTAAGACCCAAATGTGCCTTCAGTTTACTGTCTGTTGCATGCATGCTTCTGCTATCGTATTACTTGGGAAGAAAACTTGTATGGTGTGATTGATTGAATACATCTGAAAGATCCCCTGGGCACAAATGAACAGAATGTGTTTCATCTACCTGTTGATAACAGCTTTGAATCCTCTCCTCGAGGCACCACTTTGAGCCTGCCCCTGGCTGCCGTAGGATCATAAAATCAATAAGGTTAGAAAAGACCACTAAGATATCTAGTCCAACCATCAACCCATTGCCACTGTGCCTGCTAAACCATGTTCCTCAGTGCCACATCTTGGGAGAACACATGTGGTGGAGTGGCCTGTGAAGACTTCTTGACTGTGCTATTTCCTCGAAGTAAATTATGATATGGAAAGATTCTCAAATCATACTTTCTTCCTGGTAAGAACACGCTTAGCAGTTCCTCATGCTACAGGTCATACTTCTAAGAGGAAAATCTTTATGGTACTGGAGTTAAGTGCCTTGTGTGGAGGGGGAATTTAATGAGGTACCATGCTACAGAAGCAAGGCTCCTGGCTCCTTTCGTTAAGTTTTGAGACAAGTCTGTTTTCACTGGATCTTCTGCACATGCACAGCTTGAAGGTTGCTTCTTATATTGCTTGCAGCATTTCTGTGCTGAAGGACTCCTGCTGACCTCAAGTGAATTAGTACAGATTTGGCCTGGTGTGAGTGAGTGATCAAACAGCTGTGGGAAATGTGACATTGACTGTCAAGAAGATTTAATGGTGATGAGGTGGAACATCTCCCACTAATGATGTACCTCACCACTCAGTGCATCACTGTCAAATGCTCTAATAGTCGTAGGCAGAAGGTATTGCAGTGATTACAAGATGCTTGTGGTTAAAATTAGTACAATTACACTAAAAGGAATCAGGATTTGTTTTGTGGCCAAAAGACACTTTGTATGAGAAATAGAACTAAATTTCCTGTTTCAAAAGATAAAGCAACACTAAGAAGTTCATTTGAAAGGTTATTTCAGCATCAGCCCTAGTAAGCCCTCTATTTTGTCAGTCTGTTCGCATCTCTTGTATGTTGTTGAAGAAAATCCATGCCTTTGAAACGAAGACAGACTTCAAAGCACAAAAATAGTTTGCCTGCCAAGAAGAAAGATAGGTTTTATTGGTGAAATTAAAAAGAGAAGGATATGCAGCAGAGATGTGCATTTTCCCACTCTCAGAATATTTATACATTGTTTTTTCTGGATGAAAGCAGTGTGTGATATTTTTCCCCAACACCCACGCATGGTTACTGAAAGCTGACAAGTTAACAGTGCCTGGACTGATACAGAGCAAGGCCACGGGGCTTAAAGGGAGTGCAGTTCTGTGTTAATTCCTGTTAGCTGTCACCCTCCCACCCGTGTTCTGGTGGTGGTATCAGGTAAGCCCTCTGCCATGTGGCATGGGTTAATCTCTGTGAGCCTTGCCCACCTGAGGCCAGGCAAGAAAAGCCTCAGTAAGAGCCTTGCCTGGTTCCTTTTTGTCATGCTATGTGTTGATTCTAATGTCGTAATCAGTAGTAAATTCATACTGTGTGTTTGTTCCGACACCAGTGCAGAGAAATGGGCTGGGGTGCACAGAGATCTTTTCTTCCTGAGAGCACTGCAAAGACATGAATACACCCCAAAGTATTAGCTGCAAGGCTTCAAAACCACAAAGGTGACTAGCTTAATAAGGAGAAAAAAGTGGTTTTCCTACTAAGCTCTGTCTTCCACATCCTGGGAAGCTGTCTAAAGGTGGAATTGTTTGACTTTAATTTTCTTGTAGCGAGGAACGCTTTAGCTGGTTTTATCTCTCTCTCCTAAGAACCAGCATTGTTGTTTCACAGACAGGCTCTCATAAGTTTAACCATGTGATGCTCTGCTTCTCCTTTCAGTTTCCATTTCTCCAAATTCCTTGCTGATTTCTCAGAAGGCATGCATACTGCATACTTACTTTGCAGAAATAATTAGGAAACCTACTGGAAAACTTCTCTTCCCAAAGCATCTGGAGAAACACAGCATCACTGTTTCTCTGATGGGAAGCTGGGAGCCGAGCGTGTGTTTGTGGCCAAGGGGAAGGTGGTGAGGGATCACTGGGGAAGCTGAGATGCAGGGAAAAGGATGCAAGCAGTCACGGCTTGATTTATGAAAAATCTTGCTGAGCAGCTTGCAGTTTGATAATTCTCATGTATGGTGTAGTAACCAGCATCTTTCCATTGACTTCCACATCTTTGAAGATTTGGCTCAACAGCTGGAGAACAAAATTCAACTTCACCTAGATAAGAGACCAACTGCTGGAAGCAGCTGTTGTACTTCAATCTACTGCATGCTTAGAAAGTTGCTGTAGTAAAAATTCAGAATGAGTCAGCATTTGGTTCAATAGTTGCAACAACGCATCTGAAATGAATTAGGTTTTGTCTTTGTTGCAAGACAGAGTTACTTGTGGTATAAGGGACCTCGGTGCAGCCTGACATGCATTTTAGAAACTTCTTGCTGCTGAGCTAAATTAAGACAGACCATCAGCTGCATGGGAGTCATCATTTTTCAACTATTTTAGACCCCAAAATGACAGCTCTTGACAGTTCTCCTGTAAGAATGAAAATTTCTACTGTTTTGTGAAAGTAGGTGGTGCTAAACATTGCCAGCCTTGGAAAAATCCTCACTACTTCTTGGAGCACTTCATATTTCTATAAGGTCAAGAGAGCTGTTGTTACTGGTGTTAATCAGAACCTGGTGAAGTTGTGAAACTGTTATCTGTGATGCAAAAGCAAATTACAGTTTGTAACTGAACTCTAAGTGAAGGGTTATTTGGTAGCTGTCAGATTGGATGAGCATGGCTCTGTGTAGGTCATCCCTCTCTGAATGCTGGATTAAGTATGTGCAGTTCACAACTAAAAGGAAACTTACAAGTCATATTTCTTCCTGAAATACCAGATAACTTCCTCTTGTTCCTGTTATCAAACATCAATAACAGCATTCTGCAAGCCCATTATTTACTGTAGCAAAGCTCATCATGATGGTGTAAACACATGCTCAAAATCGAAGTGTTTTGCCAAATTCTCTTTGCAGAGAAAAGTGGATGTGAAATAACTAATTAGAATTTGTTAGCAAGCATACACTGCTGTATAACTTTCCTTCATCAGAAAAGTTCATTGCAAGAAATTTATTTCATTGATCCATCTTCCCCTCCAGCCTCAGTACTGCTTTTCTTATCGTATGGCCAAAAGATAAAATGATGGCCATTTTTTCCCAATAGATACTTGTGTTCTGATAAAGATTTTCCTTTGCTCTCACAGTTTCATCTTTCAAAAGCAAAGTGGTGCCTTGTAATTACAGTAGGAATTACTTCTGTCTAAACTGTATTTTGGGAACTTTTGAGAAGGAAAATAGGCTCAGTTGTTGCCCTTGTGCTGAGATCTTTTTTCCTGCTGGTTTCTGCCAACATTATCCTTCAACATATGATAGCATAGTCTGCTAGTAGCCTGCATTTTGTCCACAATGGTTCTTATTACCACCTTTAAAAAGATATGATTTATAACCTAATCATGTCCATGGAAGAAACTTCCTAAAAATAGTCTCATTTTCCCTGAGAAAGTGTTGTATTTTCCAAATCTGAAGATTGCTTGATAGTGTATCTTTATTTATAGCCATTCAGTTTTGGATTATATCAAATTCAAAACCAGTATGAACTTTCTATAAGCACTTAACTTTCCTTTGAAATGCAAAAGGAGATGTTTGTATGGTGGCCCCAAACCATAAAAGCTTAGGGGCAAATATGCGTGGAAACATGGGTACTGTTGGGATGCACTCCTTCATTTCAACCAGTGCAGAATTTCCTGCCAACACGTGTGCTAGGACAAGATGATTAATAAAATGTTATTAAAAAAAAAATATTAGTAGTGAGTATTCTGATAGTCCTGTGAAGGATTCAAAGTACAGTAGTGCTCTAAGGGAGAAAACTATCATTAAATCTGCAGGGTAGTTACCTGTCGGTGTTTAAAAGTGTTAGAACTGTGAACCAACCATTTCCAGAGTTCTAAAAATGTGAACAGCTCTGAGATTTCCCTACTATCTGCATCAAGCCTAGTGGTTATAAAGGAAAGTGACTTGCAACATAGACAACATAAACCAAAATCAGAGGGAAGTAAAGGAGAACATCTGCTTTTTCATGTGCTACTCTTCTCTGGGGACTTCCTCAAATTGTTGTAACTAGTTTTCAGTGTCAGAACTGCAAGCGGTTTGACATGAGTTGATTTTTTTTTTTTGTCTTCGTATCTATTTACGGTGTAAAGTAGTAAGAGTAACCTTCATTGGCACCTTCCTCTCCATGTCTTCCAGTTGTTGTGACTCATAGTTTGGCTACATGGGGCAAAGGTTGGAAGAAGTGATGGATTGTATGAAATTACATTATATTTGAATTGATATAGTTAGGAAGGTATTTGTTGCGTTTAGGATCTCCAAGGGCAGTTTGTTAGCTTTCCTATAGTTAGGCTTTCTTTGGCTGTCTTTGCGTGAAGATGTCCCGGTTGTGAGTGCTCTTGAAGATGCTGTGTTAGAAGTTTTGTTAGTCTCCTATTGCTTGCTCAAATTTCAGCAGATGAGACTTTATGACTTGCAGATAAGATGAACGCAGGCCCATGGTGGCTCTTCTCTTGGGAAGTTCTTGTTGTTTACATTTCATTTGCCCTTATGAGTAAGACATTTTAGTCCCAGTTTGTAACTGGTGATATGAGACAATGGTCCTTCAGTATTGTCTTTTACGTGATTGCTCAATACAGAATACCATAGATGACATAAAATGAAGAATGGTTTCCAGGTGAGGAGATTCATCCAGAACTTCCTCGCTTGAAAGTCCAGGAGTGAACTCTGATAAATTTCCTGATGCCTGGAGAGACCTGAGCCTACTCAGAAGAAAAATACGGGCAGTAGGGTGTTGAGTAGATAGAAAAGCCCTGTGATGATAGTACTAATGCAATGAAATGCAAAGATCCTGGGAATCACTGAGTGTAGCAGAAATGAAAACTAAAGAATATGCTATCCAGGCTAGGTAATTTTGGTTTGATCACTGGGTTCACATGCCTGTGAGCCAGCTGTATCTGACAGGATCAGAGAATCTGTAGATGAGTTTCACTCTTTGGGTTGCCAATTCTCACTTTGAATCCATACCTCAGAAGATTTCTGAATTTCTTCTCCGAAAGAGTGGCAATGCATTGGAAGAAGGTGTCCAGGTAGGTGGTGGAGTCACCATCCCTGGAGGTGTTTAAGAAATGTGGAGATGTGGTGCTGAGGTACGTAGTGGGCACAGAGGAGATGAGTTGTGGTTGGGCTAGATGATCTCAGAGGTCTTTTCCAACCTTAATGAGTCTGTAACTCTTGGTGCAAAGATAGGATTAAGACTTCTGAGTGTGCTTTAAGCCTATATTTGGAAATCTGTATCCAACCCATATTTTGGCAGGCAGATCTTTTAACGTTTGGAGGAAAATGAGGTTGTTGGGCAGCGATGTGCTTTGTCAGGGAGAATTTTGAGAGCAGCTTCTGTGCTGTCTAGCAATTTTTTTTTTTGTCTTTCAATGGAGCAACTGTATTTCATAACCCATCTGTTATTTCATTGGTTCCTCTTTGTACTATGAATAGCAGCAGCAGTTATTGTGGTGAGGGCAGCTGACATGGGACTTACCCGGGTGATTTTGGAGACAACTGGTGTTTGGTGTGTGGAGAAAAATGGAGTAGCTCAGGGGTACGGTTAATGTGCACTGCCATTAGCAAAGCAGTTTCCATGTCCTGCACCAAGCAGGGCTGAGATTGAGCAGAACAGCTCTGAGGCATTATTTCTACAAAAGCTTATCCATTTCCACATGGTGTTCTTTTTTCTGCATGTCCAGATCGGCCCTTTGGCACTGCAGAACAAACTAGCATTAGCTGAAGAACTCACGCCTGAGGCTTGTGCCTGCAGTGCTGAAAGCATTAAGGGCAGCTCTTGGAGCCCCACCACAGCTCACATCCTGGGAGCCAAATGTGCAGCCTTGAAGAGCATGCACCGCTCAGTCTGAGTTGCAGTCGTAAAACTTTCCCTTTGTGCCCCAAATGCAGACAGAAGGGAGGGAGTTATTAAACCAGAGGAAGTCAGTAATGAAAAGGAAGTGTGCAGTGGGGTGGTAAAACCGGAGCAAGGCAACTATGTGATATCCAGAAGGGATTAGGGTGCTGATTGGATCCACATGTCACAACAAAGTGTGAGGGAAGGACATAACCAGCTCAAATATGAGCAGATTGAGCTGCCGCACTGAGGGACGCAGTGTGTGCTTCACACAGCCCCATCTCAGAATGGGAATTCAGTTTCATCTCCCTGGGAGATGCTACTCTGAAGCCTTAATACAGTCCTTCCATAGGTGTCCAAAATTAGGGCTTCCCTGGGCTGCACTGAGTGAAGAGAAATGGTCTTGGGCTGCTTATAAAATGTATGACTTTTAAACTCAGATATATCTAGGTAACTTGAAATTTCATTGACCTTATTACTGTTTTCATCAAAAATAATTGCTATGAATGAAAATGCTTAAAAGTACGTTCAATTCAATCAAGCTTTGAAAAATACCAGCAAATTATTTTTAAGATATCACCTTTGAATGAGCTGTCATGTTTCAAAGAAAATAATTTCAGAGGAAGTCCACCCTACGTAGTTCTGAGAATATTTTCTGGAAAATAACAAGATATTTCTCTTGTTTCTAAAATAGTAGCTCAACAATCACTAATGTCCTAAAAATAAAAAACACTGTGATGTCTGTAAAAGAATAATCATTAATATTAAAGCTGGACCTCTCGGCAGTATAGCTATTTTAGACTTAACAGATTGTAAAATGTTTTTTTTTTTTTAAAAAGTATGCCTTCTTTTTCAATGTTATTTCCTACATCCCAGTATGGTAAATTCCTTAAATTAATGTGTTACATCAGTTGAAAGTGCTTTAGGAGATGGGAAATTTCCACAGTTTTTCAGTATTCAGAGTAACAGCCATTGTTACAGCAATGCCACAAACTAGAGATGGGAGAAAGCAGTCTCATAATTATAGCAAACCCCTCTGAAAGTGTTGGCCTATTTGAAATTTAATACTGGCATAAACAGGAGTAAATTGTTCTCAATGGGTTACAAATCTCTCCTATTAGAAAGGCACATGAGGATCACAAATTAAAAAAAAAAAAAAAAAGGCAATTTAGGAGGGCAAAGCAGAGCCATTCAGGTCTTTCTGACCTGCTCTCAGCTAGGAAACCGTGACTGATCTAAGCCAATATTTTGGCTTGCCTACCACTGAATTTATGAATGTTGTGTTGCCTCATTTTTCTTTCTGCATCAGCAGTATTTTCCAATTTTTTTTTTTTTTAAAGAGGTGGAATGTCAGGAAAGTGATTTTCAGGAACATACTGGTAGCTGTTCCATGGATGTACATTAATGCATGGTGAGGAAGGAACGAAGGAAGTTGGGGAAGGATGTTGAGAATCATGTTATCCAAGGCAGCATGGTGAACTTACATAATGGATGCCGGCCAGAACTGGAAATGCACACAAATGCTTGTAGATGAAATAAAACAACTAGGAGCTTCTGTCTACCTATTGTAGGTAATAAGTTATCTATTACCAGGTGTTGTTATAGAAAGTCACAGTCCTCATCTTTAGCTAGGCCCCGGGATGGACGTGGGAGCCACAGGATTCATTCCCCTGTAGATTAGCTTCTGACTGCATTAATAGTCAGTGGTCACTTCCAAAGAGTGCTTGCAGAGGTGGGCTGGGTAACGTGTGGAATCCCGGACCAATTGAATTCAACTTCATCACCTATTTCCCATTTTTGAGTAGTGTGCTTTGGGAAACAGTGGCCCTCTGCTTCACACTGGTATTTTCATCTCCTGTTTGAATCGGATCTTTGTGATGCTTCTCAGGGGGGTATGTGAAAAGGAATTGTAAGGCTTCAACAAGAAAGGAAACAAGGTCAGAAGAGCAGACTGGAATGATGTTCCCAAGCCATTGCTGATAGAAAAGCCAGCCCTGAAACAGTTGGTAATGGGAGTCTTCCCCTATGCACCACAGTGAAATCAAGCACAGCTCTTTTGATAAATGTGGAATATAGCTTCTCTGCTTTTCATAGAAGAACACACAAGAAGTCTTATGGTAACAAGAACCAGCTGCTGCAGTCATGAATTTTTATGAAGGGCTTTCTGGCAGCCATATTTTAAATAATGCCTTTAGTCCACGTCTGCTCTCTGAAGTAATTTCTCTAACGCTGACTCTGCAGATGGGTGATTTGTGGCAACACAGACTGCAATTGAAACTTACTGGTCCCTACAGTAAAAAGCTCTTCTAGTTGTCAACGTTTTCTCATTTGCATTTTCTCTTCCACTCATCATCCACTAGGATGATTCTAGTAAATAGAATTGTTGAAAGAAGAGGAAGAGGGGATGTTCTTTCACTCCTCAGGGCTCAGTTTATAA
The DNA here is from genome assembly GCF_002078875.1 of Numida meleagris. Lineage (NCBI taxonomy): Eukaryota > Metazoa > Chordata > Aves > Galliformes > Numididae > Numida > Numida meleagris. Next base: position 50,763,882 of record NC_034412.1, read on the forward strand.
TACTGGGTTTAACACCTGTTGAATACCTCTACAACTTGTTATTGGTTCTAGCTTTGGGGCTGTCTGAATTCTTCATGTACACGGTTTCTCTGAAATGAGCAGCAGCAAGAGTTCACTCTTGGAGGATCGGTGTCTCAGCAATGATCTGATATTTATTTCCCACATGAGCCCACATGAATTCATTGAGCAATATTTCACCTGTGCACCTTCAAGACTCATGAAAGGAAAGCTACAAGTTACATAGCACAGATGAGCAGCAAAGTCTTCTCTGTAACGTTTCTGGTATTCGCTACAAACTTCATGGCCTTCTAGAACATCAGAACCCAGAGGAAGGTCCTTCTCCCATCAAGCTATATAATAAAAACTCGTGGAATGATCAAATGATCACCTGCTGGTAGTATAACATTCACCTCTTCTTGTTATCACAGTCTTTTTTCAAGAGGCTGTGTCTTTCTGGAACAGCTTGGCTTGATGCTCTGAAGTCTGGGGTTTGCCATTATAAGGGGTGCTCATAAACATCGCTAACTGCTGGAAACTGGCTTGGGGAAGTATCTTGTATTTCTGGCTCTATTTTTGTGAACGCACACAGCTCTAGTTAGATTTCACAGTGTTTCTTGCTGTTTTTTCTCTTGTGTGATTGCAGCACAGCTGTATAGAGCTTAAGCGGTAATGAAACGGATTAGTGAAAACTGCATATAATGACCTCTGATTTCCTCTTAGGAGCTGCAGTCCCCCCTTAATTATCCGCTGCAGCCTGCAGTTCTGTTGTTGCTTTTGTGGCTGAAGTTCATTTTACCCAGTCCATTCTTGTTTATTCTAATGCTTTCTTCTGAGGTGGAATATTTCTTGCAGCTTTTTGTTGCGGGAGAATACATTTGAGGATAACACTGATCTGTGTAAGCAAGTAATGTGAGATGAGGCCCATACATCCCTTCCTGGCTATGCTCAGGCAGAGGAAGAGAATTGAAGGAGATCGTGGAAGTCAGCTCTGACTGTCAGCAAAAGCAAAAACCCTTTGGGCTTCCATCATGTGCTTTTGGGTGCTGAAAGAGGCAGAAACTTCAGCATGACTACATAGGATGTCACCTGCTCCTCTGGCGTTCCTCAAAGAATTGTTATTAATTTTGCAGTAGAAAATTCCCTCCTATATCAATTATCCTCAGCATTCTGTTTTTATTTCTTAATCTCAATTTAGCAGAGTTCTCCCCTGTGATGGATAAAGGAAGGTGCAGAACAAGTTCTTAGTACAACAGTTGATGCTGATTCCTCAGAAGTAAATAGAGCAAATATAGCAGGTGACTATTTGACTAATGGTAAAGATCAATTTTCTGTTGAAATTCTATAGCTGGAAGTAAACTGAAGTTATTTTGTGGAAAATATTGTATTTACTTAGAAACGTGAAATATAAGTTGTTGTTTAAAAAAAAAATGTTGTCTGTGATAGAGTAGTACATCTGTCCTAGGTCAATGACAACAATACAGCAATGAATTTTAAACCTTATTGTGAATGGGAGGAGGACAGTACCCTTCAGTGCAAACCCCCTTCCTTTCAGTCTTGCCCTACATACCTACATTCATGTGCTCAGACAGAAGTGTGTAAATGTTTAATGAGTCTCTCCTGGGTCAGTTCCTGTTAATGTAAGCGTGCGCATAGCAGCCTGCAGAATTTGAATCTTGGTTTCTGGCGGAGTGCCTGTAGGTTTTAGTATACTATAAGGGGGGAAAAAAAAGCAAGCTGCCATTGAAAGCTGGTGAACTGACACAGCAGACGAGCTGCAGCCTATTGAGAGTGTAAAAATATGCCTGCTAAGCCATATTTAGACAAGGTTTTTGAGCATGCACTATTTCTTCCATTGCAAGAGTGACTGGTTTGAATTCATTTTTCTCGGATAATTGACATTTAACTGTTTTCAAATGAATATTATTTAATAAAATAAATCACTGCAGAGTCGAATGGATGAGAAGCTCATGCTTACACCAGGTAAGGGATCCAGAGACCATGGTACAAAGGGGGTTGGCAGCTGAGAGCCAGTTTGCCATCTTACTTTTCGGTGTTGTACATGCTGGGGGATGGGGCGGCAGCTCCAAGACAGTTTTACTCTGCAGAGCTTTGTGTTTCTCCTCGCTCCTGGAAGCTGCAGGGGACAGCTGGGGACGCAGCAGGCAGCTTTCAGTTCAGTGGAGATGGGTTTGAAATGTGCTAGTGACTGCCTTCTCTCTTGCCCAGGCAAGTTTACAAATCAGGAAGCTGCTAGGAGAAAGTGTAGTCTTTGAAAAAATTGGATAAATTTTTGGGGGATTTTCAGCTTCTGACAAATACTTGCAGGGTAGGAAAGCTACTCCCCTTGCAGATGCTGGATCCCGTGGTGACAGTTATGAAAAAGCGGATGTGTTCCCTGGAACTTGGCAGAAGTCACTCACTGAATGCCTTTAACACAGGCCATCAAGCTGCTTTCATCTGTAATAAATCTTCCTTTTTTCTTTTTTTCCTCTCTGAGACATAATTGAAATAACACCTTTAAAGTACTAACAGTGTTTTCTTCTTAGTTTCTTGACATCATTTCACCTATCTTTTCTGCTGAACTGTAAGCCTATAGTGGTAGAAAATATTCCAGCTCCCTTCACAAAATAGCAAGCACAGGGAAATGGAAGTGCGTGTTTTAATTGTACTTGAAAACAGAAGTTGTGGTGTGGGAAGCCTTTGAATCCTTTGTGCGCTGATTGTGGGTAGAGACGACTGAACTCCATCCAAAGACGTGTAGAGGGCACTGTCATGTTTACTGAACATCTGGGAGGCACACCAGCTTTCCTGGAAGTCATCTGGTGCAGAAGCTGCTCAGAAGTGGCGCTTTGAGTTCTGTCTGACAGCCACCGCTGCTGCAGGCTAGAAGGATGAATTCCCTGCACGAGGGAGTCTGGCGTGCTTGGTATGGTTGGAAGCAATGGAAGAGAGTGGCTTTTGAGCTGGGGGACGTTTTGCTGCGTCAGTCACAGACAATCGAAATAATCGAGAAATCAACACACAGGAGAAGGGGGAAAAAAAAAGGCATGTGCTAGCGTGAGCTTTAAGCAAACAAGGCTGGATGATTTTCTCATTTTGATAATCCTTTAAAATCGAGACTGTTTTGTCCTCACAACGTTTGCAGCATGAGGCTCTACTCCAGCTCACCATTTCAGGCAGGGTTTATGAAAGTTAGAAAATGCAGAAGAAGGGCTGGTTTATTATTATTCCAACCCTAAACCTGTGCCAGACTGTTAATGTCTTGATGCTTATTCAAGTGCCAGGGAGGGCTGACAGATGTCAGAGTAAATGGGAGGCTGTCAATGAGGAAATGGCTTACTATTCACAGGGTGGTGGCTGCAGGCTGTCAGGTGGGATGGAGCGGATGGCAGCTGAAAGAAGAAAGGGGAGGAGGCAGGAGAGGGTGAGGATGGAAATGGTTCCTTGTCTGGTGAGTCAGGGAAAGCCTCCAGCAACAGCAACCCTAAATCAGTACTAAACAGAACTAAAGATCCTAACATCCAGCACTGGAACAATGCTACTAAAGGAGGGGCTTGAGGCTTTTAAAAACCAAGGTGTGTGGCGGTGACACAGAATTGTTTGCAGTTATCCAGCAAGAGCTGGAGTCAGATCACATTCAGTATTCTAGCTTCTCCTGTGTTCATATTTCATCCATGTATCATCAGACGAGGTCCTAGAGGAGAGCTGTTACCCACAGTTTAAAGATCTATCGTTTGCATTTAGAGAAAGTTTCTTTATCTTTAGGATAATGTAGAATACCGGTCAAATTTGCAGCGAGAGGAAAGGATTTATTTGTAACACGCTTCAGGGAAGTTTAAACCAAACAAATTTTGGTTTAAACTTAAATTGGAAATTTAATTCACTCTGGACCATTTATTCACTTGGGGTCAGTTAAATAGAAGCCGTCAATAATGCAAGTGGCAGCAGTGAATCAACAGCTTGCTTAGGAAGTAACAAATCAGAGATATTCCAGACAGAGCTGGAATCACCTTTACCTGCCTCCTGTGTTTCCCAGCATAAAAGGGACATCAGGAACTTGTGAAACATTTTGCATTGTGCTGTACTCACTTTGATGCTTTCAGACTTGTAAAGCACCCCTAACAGTCCTGATGAAGTTAGGCTCACTTGAATGGAGACAGAGCCTATATTGATATTTGTTTGTGCCCTGCTTTGGTCATCTGGACAGAGCCTTTCCAAGCAGCACTGAGATCCATTAATGATAGATTTGAGAGTCTACCTGGTCCAGCTCAGCCCCTGAAGCCTGTTGTCACAAAATATATAATATAGTTAATGAATGTAATTAACAAAACTTTTTTTAAAAAATATTGTTTAATTAAAACATAAAAGAAAGACAGCAACAAAAATCATAGAACTAGTAGTTAAGACACTGCTTGAATCTTCCTTTGTCATACCATTGAAGCTTATGATTAATTTCAATTTTGAAGGCAAGGTTTAAGTGATCAGCTGGGCCTAGCCCCCCTACTGCAAAGCTGCACATCTTAAATTAATCCTGAAGCAGTTATTTGAAAATCAGAATGAGATTTGGTGTCAGGTTCTGCAACTGCTTTCTACTGGTGTAGATGACTCAACAATTTCAGCAGGAGTTCTGCACACAGATTTAAATACGTGTGCTGATAGTGCCAGATTAGTGCTTACTTTTGAATTTGAGATAAACAACTTCAAATTCTAAATCTTTTCATCAGTCTGCATCAATAATATGCTGCGTATGGGATTTTGCTGAATATTTTTTAAATGTCAAATGCATATTATGCTCTGACATCTCTGCAGTGAGTTAAATGCTACTTTTCATTTACTTTGACCTTCCTCTCATTTAAAGCCACAGGTTACTTTTGGCAAGTGTTAATAGCTATTAAATGATTGGTAATCTGCTTTTAATATGATCCTAGTTCAAGTTCAATATGAATAAACACATGGCTTAAATGAAACCTGATGTCTTCCTGCTTCATGCAGGGAAGTGCTGAAAGGGCACAGGGCAGAGATCGAGACATTTACACAACAGCAAGCATTAAAATATAAAAAGAATGGACATCAACCATTTTCTCTTCATTCTTTGATGGTTCCTTTGGAGCTGAAGCAGGCAGCCAGCAGTGAGCTGAGCTGATTGTTTCATATTGCACACGTAGTGGAAGTTAGTCCACGACAGAAATTGCATAAAGTTAGAAAATCTCAGTATTTACTGTTGGTATTTCCAGGCTTGGTGATTTTTCTTAAGTTTCATTTCCCCGCTTCATACAATGTCAAGAAATTACTACTAGATTTTATTCATTTCCCACCTCTCCCATTCTCTGTACTGTTTAATTCTTATGCCTAGGAGAAACACTAGATAATTTCAGAGAAAATGTTGATATGAAGCTTATCAGCTGAACTACCACTCATCAGAAAAGTAACCTAGATTATCATGAAAAAAATACATTTCCATTCGATGTGAGCATTGTAATTCTGGGAGTTACACTCCACCTTCTTCAATAGTTGTCATCAGCACTGGTGGTTCGACCCACTTTCTGGAGTGGGTCAGGAGCCTGTTTACAATTGGCCTGCATGGAAGTTTTGCATGCATTTGTTGGCTTAAGGATTACCAGTGTCTACTGGATGCAAAAATTTATTCTCTCCTAAAATGGCAGTTGTTTTGAAGCAAAGCATTCAGTTTTCACATTTAGTTGTCACGTTTCCTTGAAATACACTTTTTTACAGTAATACTAACAGTGGAGATAAGACGGGACTTTGGATCAGATTTTTCACAAGCCCATGGACAAAGAAAAATCTGGGTTTGTAATTTGACTTCGTGGTGTATTTCCACAACAGTGGAGGGGTCTGTGTTAAAGCCCAGTATAAATACCAGCTTTGATGCCAGAAGATCCAGCTGTGGACTCAGGTCTGTGTTGCAGGAGAACACTGCACAGCAATTGCATTTAGTGTGCACTAATCTAATTTAATCAACTCCCATCTAGGGTTTTTTTTTTAGTTTTTGTTTGAGCTTGATTTCCTTAATGTGTTGCCATTGTGACCAGTACCTTATAAAAATAGTAAGCATAAATAAGTAAAGCATTTGAGCAATCCAGATTGGGCATGTCCTGTGCTTAACATGTTGACTAGTAATTGTATTTCTCTCACCTCCTGCAATTTGTGACCTCCTCTGAACTCTTGCCAAGTTATTCATAACCACCTGCACTGCTGCAGTGAGACCAGCAGACAAATTGCCTCGCTTGCCCAATGCTGTAGCATTTGCCAGTTTTGCAGCAGAGCTGATTCACTGGCACTGCACTGGCTCCTCACACCTCCCCTTGGGCAGCTCTCTCCACTGGCAAGCCCACACTCTACTTCAGAAGAGTATTTCTGCTTAAAGTCAAAGGCTGTGTCTTAAAATACAGGAGGGGAGGGGATGAGAAAATCAATGTGTAGTTTAAGGGTGAGGCAAAAGGAGAAATGGAAAATCCTTTATCTGGGTAAAATCTAGCTCTTTTTCTCAGAGATTTCTTGTATGTATGCCAATAAGCGCTGGCTGGTGAAGAGATTTGTAAGGCAAGAAGGAATGAAGCAGGAAGATTAAATAGTGCATTGCATTGGGAAACCTGTTACAGACAGGAAATGGAGCTGGGACCATTACTGGGCTCTGCTCTAGCCCAGGGAGGATATGTAGCACCATCCTGTGACATATGTCTAAGTGGGAAAAGGACAAAGCTACACATGTGACTGCTGGGGCCTCTGACTTGGCCTTGTGTCATCTTCTGCAGAAATTACACTCCAGTGTCGTTTCATTGTATCACATGGTGACGCTGTGCAGAGGGTCAGGATGGGTGTTGGTGCAAATCCTGAAGTTCAGGATGCGCACGTCATTTCTTGAATGCTCTGGGAAGTTGCAAGCACATCTGCCAAGACCCAATCTCAAAAGAGGATTGCGTAGGCAAAGGCCCTTGGTACAGGGGTCCCTTTACTATGAGTTAACTTGCCAGCTCAATTATTTAAAAAACTAATTTTTGAAGTATTTCCTTCTAGAGAATGAGTTTATCAGAAGTGAAAGTGACTCTGTTTACTACATTTAACAACCTTGGGAATGTTGTGGTTACGACAAGCATCCTCTGAGAGAGACTGGGCTGCTGGTGGGACCGTAGGAGAAGAGGTAATGGCTTTAAGTTGCACCAGGGGAGGTTTAAGTTGGATATTGGGAAAAAATTATTATCAGAAAGAGCAGTGAGGCACTGGTACAGGCTGCCCAGGGAGGTGGTGGAGTTACCATCCCTGGAGGTGTTCAAGAACTGTGGAGATGTGTCACTGAAGGACATAGTGGTCATGAGTGCAGATGGGTTGGCAGTTGGCCTAGATCTTAGAGATCTTTTCCAGCCTTAATGATTCTGTGTTTCTAAAGGCAGAGAGGTGCAGGTGGACAGGGCTGTGCAACTGCCTTCAACACGGACCTGGCTGAAGGAGCTCTGGATGATGCTATTGTATGCAGAAATAGTAGCCAGAGGCACGTGCCTGCAAGCATTTAACTCCTTGGGACAGTTTTTCTTCAACTAGTGAGAGAGTTGATGCTTGTATGTATTGCTTCATATGTAAACTGTGCGCTGTGATCCAGCTTACGCTACTCATTTGGAAGATGCTGGGCAAGCCCCGTCCTCTCAGGCCGTGGGGACAGTGTGAGGAACAGGGCTGCTTCTAGCGCGGCAGCCAAGGCGCTGCAACATCCCTCACCCTCCCCTCGCTCCCCCTTGGCCCTCCCTCAGCACCGCCAGGCTGAGCTCCACCCTTAGGCTCCGGGGCGAGGTCTGCGCTGCTCCGCCTCCGCCGCTCCACCTCCCGCCGGCCCCGCTGCCGCGGGAGCGCGGTGTCTTCCAGGAGGAGCAGCGCTGCGGGGCCGGAGCGCTGGCGGCCGCCTCCAGGTAGCTCCGGGGTTGCGGGTGTGCGTGTGTGTGTTGCTGTGCTATGGATGGGGCACGGTGCGTGGCACGGTGCTGCGGCAGGTGAGGGCTGGAGATGAGACCCAGCTCTTTGTGAAAGCGCGCAGAAAGTGCTGGTGGATCAGGTGCTGGTTGACCAGAGGCTCTGTTGTATCAGGAGCTGGAGTCTCATCAGAAAGGAATGTGCGCTGAAAACCAGTGAGTTTCTTTTCATACGCTTGTTTAACTGGTGGTGAAGACAGGAAGGAGCTGTGCGTGGATTATGTTGCTAGTTTATGCTTTAAGTGTCGTCTTGCGATGTTAGATCTGGCAGTATCTAGCAGGTGAGTCCTTCCGGCTGCTTTTTACTACCTGGGCTCTTGGGTTTTGATGTTCCCCTTGGAAAAGTTGCTACTAAGCTTCATGCTTAAAACTTAATAGAACTGGTGCTCTCTGATAAGTTGTGAAAGAGTTCAGTAGCATTTAGGGCTGAAGATGCTCGTCTCTGCTGATGGCAGGGATGCTTTGCGGCACTCAGTTTTCCTGAGCACCAGCGCTAGGTGTCGCAGAGGAAAGAGGCATCAGAAGCACCGCATGGTTTATGCTGCAGAGCTTTTCTTTCTGATTTGGAGGGCTTTGGAATCTTTTCTTTCATTAGAATCATAGAGCCCTTAAGGTTGAAAAAGGCCGCTAAGATCATCTAGTCCAACCGTCAAACCATCAGGAGTTTGCAGTCAGTTTGTGCTGCAGTGTTAGAGCAGCGTTTGTTTGAGCTGTTGTGATTTTAACAGAGTCATCACTGGTAGAAAATGTGGTGGGAGTTCTGCACGATGACTTAGAAACAGATGAGTTTGTGGTAGCACAGTCTTGGCATGGGTGTGTTCTTCCCGCTGAATCTCTGTTCGTTCTGTAGAGCTCCCTTCATTTGTTGTGATCCTTCTCACCCATTTGGAGGGATTAGTGTCAGAGCTCCAGCTCTGAGATGTCAGAAGAGATTTAGTTTAGAGTATACTCTTTACAAGACAGCCCTTGGCTTCTGGAGGTAAAGATGATCCAAGCTGTTTATTTCTTTGCATCTTCATGCAGTGCTCCTAAATGAAAAACTAATTCTGTCTAACTCAGCATATTTGTATTTTCTTCAGTCTACTGTTTTGCTGTTCATTTGGGCAGTACAGAAAAAATGTTCTCCGTTAGAACGGAGCAGATGTGTTTCAATGATAGTGGCAGAACTTCTCACTGCGCCTACTTTAGAATCCTTTCCAAAATGGTGGGTATGCAGGTGTACTCTGCATGCACTGACATGTGCCCTTTGCTTGGTGTGGTTTTGTGCGACTGAGCTACATCACCTAAAAAACACTTGGCTACAAAATGAGCCTGCTAACAGAAGTTCCTGAGTGCATTTTGCGGCCACAGCAGAGAAAATCTGTAGTTTAGTAGGCGTGGTGGTGGGTTGACAATGGGACTAAGTGATCTTAGAGGTCTTTTCCAACCTTAATGACTCTGTGAATCTCTGAATTAGGAACGTTTCTTCTTGAAAAGAGTGGTAAAGAATTGGAACAGGCTGCCCAGGAAAGTGGTGGAGTCATCATCTCTGGAGGTGTTCAAGAGCTGTAGAGATGTGGCACTGAGGGACGTGACATGGATAGTGAGCACGAAGGGGGTGGGTTGGTGGTTGGACTGGATGATCTTAAAGGTCTTTTCCAACATTAATGATTCTGCGACTTACATCCAGGAGGCCAAAACTACCTCCAGCCAAAAGCTAGTGCTAATTTTTCCTCTATTAGAGCTGCTGTGAGAAAAAGCATTAAAGAATCCAAATCCCTACTTTGAGAAACATGTGTAGGTTGTGCTCAGTGTGCTGACCTTTTTAATTAGAAAATGGATAGGATCATGGAAACAATAGAGCTCAGTTTTCCTAGGTGGCCCTAAAATAGCAGAACATGACTCAGATCCACGTGCTCAGAATACTTTGCTTTTGATTCATTAAAACACATCTTCTCTCCAGAGTAAAATATTCCCTATGTCACCTGCCCTTCCCATGGGGCTAGGTATTCTGCTTATGCCTTGTCACAGTCGACAATAGGGCCAGAAATACCAGGTCACACGCCAATGGAGAGAGGAGCCTGGGACGCTGTGAGTTGGCATCATTCAGTGCATCGAGGCATTGAGATTCATAACCAATAAGACAGAGGATAAATATGCTTGAGTCAGTTTGGGGAGTGGGATATTTTTGGAGGTAATTGCTGTTACCAGGCCAGGTGCTTTCTGCTTGAAAGCAGCAAGCTGACCTGACGGCACCTGCCCATCAGGGCTGTGAGTTGATCCTCCCTTAAGCATCCTTCAGAGATTGGAATGCTCTTTATGTGTGTTTATGAGCATCCTTTCACAAGACAAGCTGGTGCGTGGTTTGCTAAATGCCTTACCTATTGGTTGTGGAGCTCAAGGATCCACTTTCCACTAACATCCATCTCTGCTCTAGAAATCTCTGACTGATACCTAGCCAAGGTACAGAGGTATCAGGCAAGTACCACTGGCTTGATGAAGAACTGTGTTTGCTCCTAACTGCCAGAACAGGACCATCCCTTTTTTCCTTTATCCTACACTTTGGGAGGTGTGTTTGCTCATTTGTCTTTGTAACCTGCAGAAACTCAATGCAGGTTGCTTTAATCAACTATAGGTCTATAACTGCTGGTAAAAATTCTGTACCATTCATGGAAACATCAGCTGTCACTAAATGGAAAACCGGACTTTACTCGAATCTCTTGCCTCAAGCCAGTATCTAAATGGAAAAGTGATGTTTGATGATGAGGTTTTAGATAGAACCAGTTAAATAAACCTAAATACGTACTGTTATTTAACACGATTAGAGCTTGTTGTTCTAAATTACAACCTGGCAGTTTGTTACAATTATGAAAGGGGATGTTGTTCTCTTCTTAAGCGTGCTGTAGTTTTTGCCATGAGACCAAGCATGGATGTCGGCAAACAGCTTTTGAATTCAAAATATGTTGTGGTGATGGGTTGGACTAGATGATCTTAGTGGTCTTTTCAAACCTTGATGATTCTATGATTCTGTGATGTTTTGATGAGGTTGAAGGAACCATGTCAAGGGAGCTTCATGCTCATGGATAGGACTATGCTCATGGTGCTAATGCAGTGTGATGCACCTTCTGTACCCTTTTGAAAAAAGATCTTGGAACTTAATGAAAGGAGGTAACCCCACACTAATCCTTCTTTGTACTGTCAAGGAGAGGAATGCAGTAATGAGAAACAAAGTGACTCTACTAAAGCCACGTGAGGGGTTTTTAATAGAGTTGGAAGGAGATCAAGGCTGTCAGCTGCCAGGTCTGGGCACTGAAATAATGCTTTTTTTGGTTGACTGCGGATGTGTGCGTAAACAGTTAGTTAGGAAGCATGTTATCACTATGAGCTGGTTTAGATCCACTCTTTGCCACTGAGCCTTGTAGATAAAAGTCTGGTTTTTGGCCTCAGTCATCTGAGGTGGGTTAGGCTTGTGGAGGCTCATATGCTCATCACATAAAATAAATATATCTCTTGTATCTCCCAAGGCTAGTGAAGGCTGTTGGGAAAGCCACTCCCAACTCCATCAACAACATCAATTTTCTGTTTCTTCACTTACATGAAGAACAGAGCAGAGGCTGAGTTGGAAGCTTGTGGGAGGCACAAAGCGTGGTACGGAGATGATGGAGAGCTGGAACTCTGATTCACCAGTGGGGATGGCATAGCATGGGTGGCATCAGCTCCCAGCTGGCCACCCCACCCCACTCTCCATTCCTTGACAGCTGAGCCACTGTGAATCACCTGCTGAATCACTGTTTTCAATGTGATGTTTTGAAGGAAATCATCGCTGCTGTTGGTTTGCCTTAAAACTCCTGACTACAAGCTGCACGAGTTCATCAGCTGATGGGGAGCAGCTCAGCTGATGATTAGCTGCTCCAGCCCATAGAGCTGTGGGGAGCTGGCGGAGGGAGCCCAACGGAGCTGGTGTGCAGCTGCCTGTGTGCAGAGGTGGGATTCACAGGTGTGCTGCTTCTTGTTGGTGTTTTGTCTTTTACAACTATAATATTCAGTAGTCCAAACAGAACATATGGCAATACTCTTCTGTACTTCTCTGGGTGCAATTAGTGCACCTCTAAAAACCTCACTCAGCTTCAGCAAATTAAAGAAAGCAGGTGGCTTTAGTGGCGTGCTTGCGTTTTCTTTGCGTTAAGTATGCTTGTGCTCTTATTTCAAAGCTCTGAATTTTGCCATCAGCAGTTCCAGCTGATTTCTTAATGCACTCTATTGGACAGCCAACGAACTGTCTGTTTTGCTTGATGAGATGTGACTGAATTAAATGTGACTCCTAGGACTGAGGCATACATACTCAGCTTGTGTGTTGGTTTGGTTTTAAAGAAAGTCCTTGGAGCAAAGTCCATTAATGATTTTTTCTAAAGGAAATACATCCTAGGACATAAAAAAAAAAAAAAAAAAGTGGCTTTTTTTAACATATTCCCAGTATTGGTTGTCTACTGAAACTTCTTTGCTTTCAGTCCAGTTGTCTGCTCATAAATTTTGGGTAAGAAGGAGTAGCTTCGTGTGTTGTCTGTTGTTAAAGATGGGTGGTATTTCACGGCGTGCTTTGGCCAGTCTGATGCCTTTGTGCGTGCTTTTCCATTTAATTCACTTGGTGAATCACTTGAGCTTTACAGGAATCACCATGGAGTATGCAGTGGCTTGAACTTTTGTGGACTGTTTAGAGGTTTGTGACATATTATTCCTGCTCTGGAAATCCATCATACCACTGATAACAGATACTTGGGTGGCTCGTGTTTTAAACCTCTCCTTTGACACAGGAAAAAAAAAAAAGAATGTGGGGTTATCAAAGAGATTTACGGATTGAAACAAACACATTAATGGCAGAACCAGTCTTGTCTTGAGCTAAAATTGAAGAAAAATGTTAAAGGGGCTCACATTGGTGTTCCTGCCCCATGAAAGCAGGGCATGGGTAAAAGGTGGAAGGGAGGTTGGTCCTTGAGGCATAGACATTCAGCACATCAGCATCAGGAAGAGATTCTTGGTTATCTTCCATTTTCTGTCCTTGCAGACTGAGAAATTCAAAGGACAATTAATGCTCCTAGGATCCTAGAACTTCAGTTTCGAGTGACTCAGGCTCTGCCTAATTACTGTGCCAAAGTTCTCATACATGAGCTATCAGTCAGCAGCGGTGCATCTGACCTTCCCCCATATCAGCTGGCTCTATTTTTAAAAAGAATGAAGAAAGCATTCCTTTCCGCATTCAGGAGGAAAATGCCTTTTGTTGCAATCCACTTCCTGGTATGCTTTTTTGCCTGCTGACGTTTTTCATTTGCAGCCTATTGTTGCCTGGGCTATTTTTCTGAGAACTTTACAAAATTATTCGCCCTCTGCAGTTTTGGTGAAAATGAAGGAGAGGTTCAAAGCTCAGTCAGGTTTCTTGTGCCAGCCTCTCCACCTCTTACAAGATATAGTTAATTAGGAGTGTTTCTGAAATATTTCTTGGGAGAACAACATATAGATGAAGGAGCTGTAAGCTGAAGTCAGAATTATACTGCAAACCGAAAATATGTTAGGGAAGAATTGCAGGAAGCAAAATTTGAGCAAGAACCATTCCACGGTGATTTCTGTGAGTAAGGTGTTTGAAACGCTGATGGAGGAATTTTCAGAGTTCTTATCTTTGTAATGGTTTGAGCTGTAGGGTTTCACTTCACCTTTCAGATGCTTTGTAAACAGAGCAAACACACCCAGGCTCTATGGAATGCGAAGGGTGGCCTCTGTGTGTGGTATGCTTTGTTCTGGGAAGCCTGGATCAGTATATAAAAAGCAGTGCAAATTTCACGAGCTCTTTAGAAATACATAGGACTGGATGTTGCTGCTGAACTAACCCAAACCATACTTCATTCCTATACCTTGTGCAGAGGCTTATTCCATCTTGCTCATGCTTTCCCATCTTAGTGCGGGATGTTAAGAGTCATCATCCTTCGCTTTGCCATACCCCAAGTTTATAACGGCGTCCTTGAAGAACAGAGGAGTGTAGTCCTTCCGTATGTGTGGCTTGGGGTTTCTGACGTGTATGACAAAGCAGCTCTGTGGGGATGTGATTGCACGTTTGAGGTTAGCACTGTGTGTATGAGGAGGTGTGCTTAAGTCACATAACAAATGCTGTTTGAAGTCAGAGTGCTCTTGGATATTAATGTCCAAGATCTCACATTCTCTGTAATGATACCAACTGTGGAATCAAAAGTTTTATTTCTCTTTCCACAGTGCACAGTTACTGACTCCTCTCTGTCACAGGAAAGCATCGCTTGTAGAGCCAGGAAATTATTCCAGTGCTCTTTCCTTCATGTCAGATCAAATTGGAATTTAATAATAACAACTGCAAAATACAACGCTTCTTTCCCTTTTTAAAAGAGAGGTGAAATATGTGTTTTCTGTATTAGAAATAGCCAAATGCTATCTCTAATAAAAAAGTTCCAGTTTTAACACTCAGGATGTTTTTCACTCGAATCATTTTTTTTCTTTTTGATTGTCTAATTGCTGTTTGTCAAATAGTGTATTGTTGTGGTTTACCAACAAACGTCAGGTCCTAAGATAGTCTGCTCTATACACAATGACTTTGTGGACCAGATTCTGTGCTGTGACTGTTACTTCAGCTCTACTCAAACTGCTCTGAAGGCAGAGTTGGCGCTACGGATTTAGCTCCTGAGCTAATTAGAACTAAGCATGCTGCTTTGTGTCTTCACCTCCCGATAGAGACAGCAAAAGGGTCTGGGTACTTGAGGAACCCTGCTGGACAACCACATGTGTTGTATGAATCATCCTGTTGGCTGTGCTATATTTATCTCTGTCACACTTTGATATCATCCCTTTTCATCACATGGGGAACGTGTCCTGGCTCTTCTTCACTTACAAGTGAAATGCTCAGAGTCCAAACCTGGGGCGTACAGGACATCTCTTCCCTAGTACAACCTGGCGTCTTGCTCTGAAGCAGAACTGAGCTGTCTCCATCAAGCAGCTTCCATAAATAGACAGCAAACAAGTAAGCTAATATTGCCTTGCAGGGCCATCTTTTTGGAATTTTATTTTAGTGTTATGAATCGGGATATCTATAAATGACCTAAGGATATTTTTCTTTTCTCTTGATTCAGGCACTAGGAGGCTCTCTGTGCCTCAAATGTTGTTTTGTCTGAAAAAAGATCTGTATGGTTCTGGGAGTAATTGTTGTACTAAGAGCTAGGGGACTGCATGTTTCAAAAAGGTCTCATCCCTTCTGGAGTTACTTATTGGAATTACACGCTGCTGATTTTATACAGAAAACCTGGTATTTTAATGAGGAGTAATATGTACTGTGCATGTGGACAAAAAGTTGGAGAAGACCTTTCTGTGATTCTCACCTGTTTAGGTTCTTACCGTGGCAGAAATTAGTGGTATGGTGGAAGGGGGGGCTTTTCCCCAACCGCGTTATCACCTCAGCCTATGATTAAGTCAGATACTACCTACTTCTATGCTAGTTGGTAATGATTATATAAAATCATACAACCATAGAATCATTTGAGTTGGAAGGGACCCTTAAAGGCCTTCTAGTCCTACTCCCCTGCAATCAACAGAGGGACAGCTCCATCAGATGCTCAGAGCCCTGTCCAGCCTGACCTTGAGTGTCTCCAGGGGCAGGGCATCCACCACCTCTCTGGGCAACCTGTGCCAGTGCCTCACCACCCGTATTGTAAAAAACTTCTTCCTTATATCCAGTCTAAATCTCCCTTCTTACTTTGAAACCATTTCCCCTTGTCATATCCCAACAGACCCTGCCGAAGAGTCCTTTTCCTGGTCAGTCTTGCACCTTGCGCTCTTATACTGTAGTATGTGTATTTTCTTTATATTTCCTTCATATGATTTACTTCTCCCCAGTTCATCAGGCTGGCAGGAGCTGAATTCCCGGCTGAACAGCTGCATGCAGTGACTAGTGTGACTTTTCAGACGCACTCTCCGATTTTGATGCAAATCTCTGTTGGCATCTTGCGAAGCGGATTAGTACGGGTCATGCAGGGCAGGAGCTCTGCTCCCAGCCCTCTCTCTGTCCTTGCAGTGGAGTTTGGCTTTCCCTTATTGTTTACTCACCCAATCCCTTGGTCTTGTGCTGCTCTGAATGCCTCCGTTGTGCAGCCACGCTGCTGGCAGCAGGGAGGCTTTGGCTCTCAGGTCCCCAGGAATCTAGCTAATAACTTAATAGCTTCTCGTCCCTACCCAGCTCCCTCTGCAAAGTGCTTTGTTGTGAGCTGGGAGCATACAGATGGCAGAGTGCTGCTTATCTCCAGGCTGTCACATTGGGGTTATTCTCAGAATTGGGTGCCTTTACAGAGTGAGGTTTGCTGAGGTCTGCAGCTTTAGAGAACCTTTCCCACAAATAGGATTTGGTACAATGGAGAGAAAAGCAACAGCATCTGCACTCACAATGGTGGCTCGGGGGCACTACAGCTTTTTTCAGACACGCTCTGTAGGAATTATCTCTACTGCTGTGTGCAATTGACCCAGGATGTGATACCACTTCTTGGCTTTTTTTGTTAGGTTTTTTTAGTACAATCCTATATTTTGGGTGTAGAACACCATCACACCTTCTGATAATGCTTTCTTCTGTGTGTGTCTCTCCAGGAAAGGATGCCACAGACACCTCCCTTTGCAGCAATGTTTGACAGCAGCGGCTACAACAGGAATCTGTATCAGTCAAAAGAGGATGGCTGTGGAGGACTCTATTACCACGACAACAACCTCTTGTCAGGGTCTCTGGAAGCTCTGATCCAGCACTTAGTGCCCAATGTAGATTACTATCCTGATGTAAGTATGAAATGTTGCACTAGCACCACATTGTTTGGAATCAACAGAAACTGGACATGAGAACAGAAGAACTGTCATTTGAGTTTTTGTCTTGTCCAGATGCATGTGTGCCTTGAGATTTTTAATATATCTTTCAGAAAAGAAGAATAATACTAAAAGGTCTTGGGGACAGGATGGCTCAGGAATGATCTGTGTCACTTTCTGTTGAAAAACTCTGGCTGAAGACATAACTCTGCTTGATTTCATAGATGAATTTACAATTTTAAGACGGGACCTTTACAACTCCAAGACAGAACTGTCCTTAAGCTATTGGTTATCTATTAATGCTCAATGTAAAACTTAAAAACTAATTAGTCAAACATGATATATTTCAAGCTCTGAGAACTGAAACATTGTAGATTTTGTGATGGGTGTCATAAATACTAAACTACCAGCAGCATGGAAGTGGACTGAATAATTTGAATATACCTCTCCAAATAATTATATGTGGAAAGTCACAGCGAAATAAGGAACTTTTTCTTCTAGTCCAAGAACGTGTTACTGTTTGTTCTGTAAAATTAAACTTTGTGTGAAGACTGATTGCTTTATCTAGAGAAACATGGAAACTCAGTTGATACTCAGCGTAGACTGGACTTGCAACATGAATTTTATTCTCTTGTTGGGCTAGAAAGAGTTATGCCACAGGGCACTGGCTCTTGCAGAGGTGTACTGCAGAGCAAGGGAGATGAGCTGAGATTCTGGGTAATTTCAAGTACTAGGCTTGTAAGAACACTGTGTACAAAAGGAGAGCTAAACCAGCCCAGCCCTGCCTTGTTTTGGTTTAATCTTGCCTAATTTGGCTCAAGCATGACAGTACAGCACTGAGTCTGGAGCAATGACAAGTGTTTAATTAAGTGATTATTGCTGTAGTAACAGCACTCAGTACAGCCAAATGCAGTTTTGTTCTGCAGATATTAAAATGATTCGTCCGGAGTAGCTTTTGAGAAAATATAAAATGATGGTGGTTTACCCCTTGATCTGTCTTTCTCTTGTTTGCAGAGGACATACATCTTCACCTTCCTTCTCAGTTCACGCTTGTTCATGCATCCCTATGAGCTTATGGCCAAAGTTTGCCATCTGTGCATTGAGCAACAGAGACTAAGTGAGCCTGGGCAGGACAAGGTAATATCACTCGCTCTTAGATTCTGACCTTTAGTCACTGACATTTGTGGGAAATCTGCACACTGCATATTGCTCCTGCTGCACTTTTTGTTTTTACCAATATGACGGACAGAAATAAAAGTGATGGCTATTAATGACACATTCTGCAATGTTTGCTTTTGTTTCAGGGTTCCAAACGTATCAATGTGTAGCGTCAAAATGTTGGAAAGATGTAACAGTGAATTAAGCACATGAATGGGAGTTGCACTGACGTGTGCATTCTTGTTTCAGTCTTTGTGGAGTGGCTTAGCTTGCTGGCCGCTTGCATGGGAATGCATTTTTTTTCCATGCATTCGTATGATATATAGTGGAAAGCAAACAGAATGCGGACGTTGTCATAGAACCTCTTTGCCAGTAGAAAATAACACAAATTAAGATACTTGAATCCTTGCCCCAGTTTTTCTCTCTGATGTATTGTACATACATACATAAGTGGTAAATGATGCTTACTACTTTGATAGTTGATAGCCACAAATTACAGAATCACTAATATATGTCTTGCTCTGTGACATTCTAATAATGAAGGAAAAACATATGGATATGGTATTCCAAGATTTTCCAGTTACCTGGGACCTGATTTCCAGCCCATTTAAGCCGATTAGAATCTTTTCATTGGCCTTAATGGGTATTGACTCTGGCCTGTAATCCAATGAAGATTTAAGCTAAGCTTAAAAAATAAACTGATCTTCATACCCTTATGCTCCGTTGTATCCCATAGAAAGGAGTTCTATTTCTTTTGGATTAGCTATGTTGTGTATTGCTCTTCCACATAATGCTCCTCCTTTGTATTTTCAACTAGAACCGAATACGAAAAATTGCTCCCAAAATCCTGCAGCTCTTGACAGAATGGACAGAGACGTTTCCTTATGATTTTCGAGATGAGAGAATGATGAGAAACTTAAAGGAGTTGGCACAAAGAATAGCCAGTGGTGATGAGGTAAGTTCCCTGTGAATAAAGTTACTGGATAAAATGCTTTGATATTACACATTTGTTATTGTTAATAACATGGTATGGCTCTGGGAGATGAAAGTAACTTGTTATGATGGTTCTTGAAGGCAAAAGGTGCTTTCCCATACCTAGTCTAAGAAGAAACTCTATAGCCAAAGCAGAGGCAGGGTTCACCCCATCTCTAAAACCATGAAATAATCACACAATGTGCAGACAAGCACAACTTTGTGGAGGTTTATATTTTTCATTTTTAACTATTTTGCTTGGAAGAAGCCAGATAAAGTGTTGGGAAGCTTTGCACACTGGGAAATCCCTACCTGTGTGGTATGGGTAACATTTGCTAGGATCAGGCCTCTGATCTTTATGCCAGTGCAATAGTTACTGCAGGCCTGGGAAGAAGTTTTGAAAGAAAAACTGGATCAAGAAGAATCATCTTGTGTTTAAAGGATTGGATCTGGACTCAGCTTATTGTATTCCTTCGTCTGAAAGCAGTGCATGAGAAAATCACTTCATCTTTTTCTAAGTGCTGGTTCTCAGGTTGAAGTAAAGTTTCATGGAGGTCTTATGAAATACTCTGTTGCTTAATTGATACTTGTCTTTTAAGTACTGAAATAAACTCAACCAAAATTCAAGGCTTAATTTCACTTAGTGGAAAGGCAGTTAACAAGGTTTCAATAAGCATCTCATGTGTAGCTGGCACAACATTAAGATTGCAAAAGACACTGGAGTGGCATTTGGAAGAGCTATAAACACAAAGAGCAATTGCTAAATGGCATCGTGTTTCTAGCCTTCCTCAGCTTAATGTTACATACATAAGCTGTTAAATAATGATATGGACAAGGCAGCAAACAGTCTGTTAACAAGCTTTGGTAGGTAAGCTCTACTGGGAGGAGTTGTGAATGCTGCCAAAGCCTGAAAAGACCTTGGGAGACTATAAATAAGAGGTGGAAAAGAACAAATGTGAAATGATTTGGAAGCTGAAATACATTTCTGTGTTGTGAAAGGAGGAACAAAAGAGAGGTAAAGGGACTGAGAAGCAGTATGGAGTATAAATGAAAAAGATCAAACACAAGTTTAGGGTTGCTACAAGATATCTCTGAAGGGGACTTTTTGTGGACAGGATAGGTTTGCTTTCACCATGGACGTACCTTTCCCACAGTATTGCTTTGTTTCTTAGTATTCTTCTAATAGGAAGATAGGGAACTGATGTTCAGGTAGAGGAAGAGTGGTAATCGTCTACTGAAAAGAAAGGCAGAAGCTGAACAAGCTGCTAGAAAATGACCTGTGGACAGCAATCTTACTCTGACCGGGAGCTACAGATTTTCCGTAGCTTCTGTGATGGATGTCCCTGTGACTTCAAGTTTTCCCTTAGAACAATAAAGGGGAAGCAAGTGTTGCAGTAAATTGACTTGCATTATTGTGAGCTGCATTTAACAACAAATGGCAGCTTCCTTGGCCCCGCTTTTCTGCAGATTGCTTAGATTTGTTTCTGTGAGTTGTTACTTTGAAACATACAAAGAAATCAGTGTAGCCTGTTCCAGTTCACCTGTCTTTCACCTGTAGCTTCCTATTCCACTTTCTGAATTGTTGTGCTTCACTGCTGCTAAGAGCTGTCAGTAAGAGTCCAACTAAACCATTCACCACATTAAGATATTGCTCCACCAAAAAAATCTTCAGGATATTGAATATCTTAATATATTTTTTTAATTTTATCTCTATATTTCGTTCAATTCCTGCCACTTTTCCCCTCACTGTGTCCTGAGAGGTTATGCTCATGAAATATTTCCAGATATTGTTCTAGTCCCTTTTATTGCTTAACTGACCTTTGTTTCAAGTTAAGCCTTATGAAGCTTTTCACATCAGCCATTGCCTATGGTTGCCTGATCAATTCCATGAAAATGATGCTCACTGTCTTTTTCTGTAAAAACAGTTGATGGGTAGATGCAAAGCCACATCAAAGCCACTCCTGTGCTGCTCAGTCCTCAGAAGTTTTAAAATATAATTAAATATCAGCGTTGTTCCTTTTATTAACAGCTACAAGGCTTGCTAGGTATGATACAAATAAGAGAGGAGTGTATTTTTTTTAAAAAAAAGAGCTTAAATTTAAATAAAATAAAATGGACTAGAGCGTAGGAAGATTTAATGATGATAATCCTGATTTCACAGCTCTTGTTGCTGCAGTGATGTAGGAGCTAAGAGACAAGTTAGTCTTAAGGTGTCCAAATAAACTGAAATGTAAACTTGTTTAAGCATCACCTACCAGGAAAGAGGAGTGTGTAATGTTTTGGAGTTCAATTAAGAGTTTAAGGAACAGGATACTGCAGGCTAAGAGCTCAGGATGCCTTGTTTCTCTATAGTCATGCTACACAAGAGTTCAGGTAGCTCAGCTTCACAAGTTCACTGGTTTTCTCCCTGGTTTGGTTATCAGTTCTGACATGATAGAAATTCATGACATGAACCACAAATTCAGATGGGCTTTATTGGTTTTTTTTTTTTTTTTTTTTTTTTTTTGAAATTAACCCACTGATTGTGAAGTGATTTCCACAATAAGCCAGTATTCATCCAAAGAGTCTCAGATGCGTTTTCGGTCTTGGTTGCTGACCAGCTGAGCAAGAATATGCTTCATAAAGTTCTCTTACATCATATTTCAAAAAAAAAAATGGGAAAGGGAAAAAGGTCAGTGAGGCACATTTGTCTATAGAAAATCAAAACGCACAGAGACCAGAATGCAATTATTTACCACAAAACAAGCCAAAGTCAGCCTTGGTTGAACACCACTGACCTCAAGAATGAATTTGACTCAAAATAGTGCTGTTTACTTGGTTAAATTTGGAAATCCTTACAGTGGCCTTGGAGAGAAGGCTGAATTCATTAGAATACGGGAAAAATTCATGCGTTTGATCACACAATATTTTGCTGCCAGTCGGTTTTGGACACTTATATTTTCAACTACTAATATTTTCCATCAATAGCCGTAGGCTGGTATCTGGAATTTGGAAGAGGGGCAACTGGGGGTCCGTTACAGAGCTCTGCATCAGCATCAATTTGCTTTGGTGTCATGCAGACTTTAATACTGTTCTCTTCCTTCTTGAGAACCTCTCTTGATTGTTTCGTGTCACAGATGTATCGGAAGAACGTCCAGCAGCTCCTCCAGAACCTGCTTCGAAAGCTCGCAACTGTTAGCCAGTATGAGGAAGTACT
This sequence comes from Numida meleagris, assembly GCF_002078875.1. NCBI lineage: Eukaryota > Metazoa > Chordata > Aves > Galliformes > Numididae > Numida > Numida meleagris. The sequence goes on from NC_034412.1 coordinate 50,786,016, forward strand.
TGCGAAAATCAATGCAGCATCCACGGATCGCCTCACAGTCTTAAAGACCAAGCCACAGTCCATCCAGAGGGACATAATCACTGTCTGCAATGATCCCTACACATTAGCTCAGCAGCTGACGCACATAGAGCTTGTGAGTTTCAATTTTTTCCAGTGTGATTTTGTCCTTCTCCTTTTGAAATGCAAGTTAATGGAGGATCTGACTTGATTGCTTTTGTGCTTTATTTAGGAGAGACTTAATTATATTGGGCCAGAAGAATTTGTCCAGGCATTTGTGCAAAAGGATCCTTTGGATAATGACAAGGTAATTTGGAGATCTGGATCAGCTCTGAAACGTCACATTTAACATCCTAAACTGAAGTGCTCCATGAACTGCAAGCAAGGGCCAGCAGAAGCAAGCTTTAAAGTGAAAATGCTTTAGCATTCTTCTTAACAATTTTGTTTCATCAATGCTTTTTCTTCCTGAAACACATCTCCAGGAGTTCCAGAACCCAGCAAAAAAATTGCATCAGTCTAACTCATTTGTTGTTTATTTTTATTTGTTTATTTAGACTAAGGGAAAACTTAATCCTGTGAATGTTTTCTGCCAGCGACCTTTGTGGTCTTACAGCACAAAGCTGAGTTTAACTTTGGCTTTTACATTACTCACTTTCAACATCTGTTCTTCCTTTTACTAAATTGAAGGTAGAGCAGCCATTAAAAACAGCAAGCAGTGAGCTCTAGGTCAGCATAAGATGAAGGACAAAGATGGTGTTTTTAGCTAACAGCTAGGGTTATCTCTTTGGGTACTGTCATCAAGATTATTTATGCTCTTTAAATTTTACAAAAGGGAGTCAGCTAACATGAGAATTACCATCCAGTCTAAAACTGACCAACAGAATAGGATGACTCACTGGAACAGGTTGCCCAGCGAGGTTGTGCATGCCCCCTCCCTGGAAGCGTTCAAGGCCAGGCTGGATGGGGCTGTGAGTAACCTGGTCTAGAGGGTGGTATCCCTGCCTATAGCAGGGGGGTTGGAACTAGATGATCTTAAAGGTCCTTTCCAACCTAACCCATTCTAGGCTTCTACGACTCAAGTTTATATTTCATATTACTGTGAGATGGTATATAAAAATGACTTCATTTAATTTAATATTAAGCAGATACTTACTTATCGTTGTTTGCTTAAGTCTATCCCGATTCTTCAAAGCATGCTGGTGGGACTAAGAGCATGTGATGGATTCTACATGGATCCTTGAGTGCCTCACTGGGTCAGCAGCTCAGGAAGAAGTGATGCATACCCAGATACTGTCAGTTCTGCCTTACCTAAGGTTTTTTGTTGTTGGCTAATTCAGTTAATCCCGATCACTTCTACAGTGTCTTGAGATGGCAAGACAAAAAGCAAAAGGTCCCTTTTGAGTGAGTACTGTAGTAAAAACTGATGTTTTTCCTCTGCAGAGCTGCTACGGAGATCGAAAGAAGAGCCGTAACCTGGAAGCATATGTGGAATGGTTTAACAGGCTCAGTTACTTGGTTGCAACAGAAATCTGTATGGTGAGCAAGGACTACTTTTGCTAACACGTTTTGTTTAATCATCAAAACTGTGGAGTCTATTTTGCTGTGGTGATGTTATAGTGCATTGGCTCTTCTTGGGGCAGGAATGGGTGTTGTTTCTTTTGGGGGTTTGTTAGTGCTGTTTCCTGCTAAGAATCACAAACACATGCATTTCTTGCAGCCCGTGAAAAAGAAGCACAGAGCACGAGTGATAGAGTATTTCATTGATGTGGCACGGGAATGTTTTAACATCGGGAACTTTAACTCCTTAATGGCTATTATTTGTAAGTATGCATCCTGAGACATGTTGTCCCTGTTTCAATCTGAGTAAATGAAGTGTGGTACTTTCTGCAGAAATCTGCTGCTTAGCATGCTCAGCAGCATGCAGTTGAGAGGGGAAATGGCAGCAAACTGCCGCTTGGTATTGTAGTATTACCTCTGTAAGAAATTATTTACTTTCTAGTGTATGACACGGAAAAGTTTTCATTGTAACTCTTCAGAGGTCTAGATGTGTACTTTTTGAATCAGACTTTAATGCTAAGTTGAAATAGAAACTCCTCCTGTAACATGGAGTATCAATGTCTTCCGTTATTTATACAGCACCACAAATATCCTAGTGGTTTGAAAATTCCACACCTTTACATTTGATAGGAAACTACTGGGAGTATTTGTTGAAATGGGAAAACTTCCCAGATACATGGAGTTTTCAATTAAATTTGTAAAAGGTAGAGTTAGAGAATTTATTAGCTTCTTACTGCATATTCATGTTTATCAAGACCACACGAAATCATGTAATAGTATTTTAATTAGGTTTTTTTCTGCAAAATATGCTGATCTTTGTTTCCAGTGTGTTCTTTTTCACTGGACTTTCAACAAAATAGTAAGTCTGACATCTGAGCAGCTCTGCTGAAAATATGTATTATTTTTAGTAGCTCCTTTGCATTAGAAATACCAGCCTTGAAAAATCTCCAAGATTTTTAAATGTTGGAACAATTTTTCTTATATCCAGCTGGCATGAACATGAGTCCTGTCTCTCGATTAAAGAAAACGTGGGCAAAAGTGAAGACTGCCAAATTTGATATTCTTGAGGTGAGTACGACCAATACTTGGACAAATGGCTGTTCTTAGTGTGCTACTTTCAACTGCTCTGAAGTGCAAGTTTGCTTTATAGAGTTTAATTTAGTATGTATTTGCTCTTAATAGTGTAGCCAGCAGGAGCAGGGAGATGTCCTGCTGTACTCAGCTCTGGTGAGGTTGCATCTTCAGAACTGTGTTCAGTTTTGGGGCCCTTAGTACAAGAAAGACATTGAGGCCCTGGAGTGTGTCCAGAGAGGGGCAGCGAAGCTGCTGAGGGATTTGGAGCACAAGTCTTATGAAGTGTGTCTGAGAGAACTGGGATTGGTTTAGTCTGGAGAAGAGAAGGCTCAGGAGAGACCTTATCGCCCTGAAGGGAGGTTGTAGTAAGGTGGGGGTCAGACTCTTCTGCTAGGCTAGCAATAGGACAAGAGGGAATAGCCTCAAGTTGTGTCAGGGGAGGTTTGGTTTGAATATTAGGAAAAAATTATATAGTCAGGCACTGGAACAGGCCGCCCAGGGAGTTGATAGAGTCACCGTCCCTGGTGGTGTTTGTTTTAGAAATATGTTGATGTGGTCTAAGGAACTTGGTTCAGTGGGCAACATTGGCGGTAGGACTAGATAATCTTAGAGGTCTTTTCCAATCTGAATTATTCTATGATTAAAGAAAATTCCAGAGAGTGTAATAATAGTCTTTCAGCTGGCTTGTGCTTTTTCAACGTGGAAGGAGTAAATGAAAGTAATTGTCTTTTTACTTCCAAAACCCACCTTCTAAATAGCAGTCCTATAATTAAAATAGATAACCTCTTGAAAGGCAGATATAAAATGGAAGGTTCGCATTGATTCACCTTATGCAGTGTTGCCTTTGAAAATGAAGTTTGGCTGTCAGGCAACTGCTTTGTCCATTCAGAGAAATTGATTTGGATTGATTGACAATTAATTTCAGGTAGTAGAGACCTTTGGCAAAGATTGTGTAGGGGCAGCAATATATGAATTTGTGATATACTCAGGAAATTATTTACAAGTTAATTATCTTAATCTAAATGACAACTGCTTAACTCACTTTATAAGTAACATAGAGGCAATGCAATGTTCCTGACACAAGCATGAAGTGTTTATTAGTATCAAGCGATTTGACTTGTGTTCTGACAATGGATTAAATCTTGACAGTTGTAGCTACTCTTGCTTCCTGCACCCTTGGGTGGGAGATGGCCTTGTGTCAAGGGTGACTGCAAAGCTCTTAATCAGCTCTTAATGTCACATTCCTACTTCATTCAGACTTATTATGCAGGCTGGGCTCTGCTGCTTAAGAACATGTTTTGTGATCTGTACAGTCATCCTGACCACTACCAGCTTTAGCTGCCTGATCTTCCTCTGCCATTGCAGCTGAGTAAGCTCTAAGAAATCTGCATACGTAGGAAAAGCATAATATTACTGCTAAGACCCACTGTTGTATTAGTTCATGACTTTGGCTTTTGAGTTAAAGTTGAGTTACCTTATTGGCAGAGAGGAAAATGAAAGGTCTGTGATGCCTGCCTTTGCTTTCCTGCTGCTGACTTTTATTGGATCCCTTCTTGTGTTGAGTGAATGTTTTTTTTTAAATCACACTTCTCTCCTGATTGAAATAACAAATGAAGAGTTGCCCCTGTCCTTTAAAAGGCTCTACTTTAAAAGCTCTCGCTTTTTAAAACAGTTGCTCAAGTGAAAAAGTGTTGTGTCTGGTGATGACACTAGCTCTCTGAAGCTCATTATTTACATTTCTTCATGCTTTGTAGCATCAGATGGATCCTTCTAGCAATTTTTATAATTACCGGACTGCTCTGCGTGGAGCCACCCAAAGGTCCTTGACAGCTCATAGCAACAGAGAGAAGGTATGTTCACAAATGACTTGACAATGGGTGGAGATGAAATAAGCTTGTTAAACTGCATGGGAAGCTTTTGTCTGGGGATTCTGATTTTCAGAGGTGCTGATAATTGCTGAAGGAAGGATAAGGAGAAGTGCTGATGAAAATGCTAGGGGACAAACTAGACATGGGAAGAATAACCAGTGGTTTCAAAGACGCACAGCTTGGAGTCTTTCAGAATTAAATGGTTTACAGTTTTGGGTGCAAAAGCTTTAAAATCTACTAAGGAAAGAAAGGTATTCTAAAACTCGAATATAGACAGATTTTCAGTCTAGATTCCATGGAGTCTCTCTCCTGTACAGTGGTAGATGAGCATTAAATATACTCTAGAGTTTCTTACTGAAAAGGTGGGCTGAATCAGGTATTTGTAGGAAATGGCGAGTTAAAATCCAGCTTTGCAGATTTCTAGACTTGCTACAAATTATGCATTAACAGGGGTGGCTTGCTTTCTGTGCTCTTCAAAATAAATTAGCTTTTGAGAAATAAAGTGGATTTGGTCACACATGAATCCCGAATTTCAGTTGTAGTTCTTGTGAAAAGGAGCCATGCATTCCTAGCTGCCACTCATAGAAGCAGTTGTTCATACACTACTTTTTTTGAGAATAAAAGTGAGTTTAAGACTTCAGAGAAAGAGCTTACACATTGTGAAATGTTGCAGCAAAGTCTTGCTTGGAAGTAGATGCGGTGACATCTGTTTTATACCCAGTTGCTACAAGGATGTGCAGCTATGCAAATTTTTGCATGCAAATTAAAATACAATCATTTGACGGACATAAGAATGTTACAATGTTCTCCAAAGACAAATAGTTTTATTTGTTCAGTTGGAAGCAAGTGCTCTGATTTGAGCCAGTCAGTGCCAAGGCTTGTCTGAACTCGGGGAACTGTAGTTCAAAAGTCATTTACTGTTTTTCTAAGCACACCTCATAGCCGCAGTGGGCAAACAATCGAGTGCCAACAAGTGCTTCATTTGTGACCTTGAGACAACTACATGCCAAGAAAACTTCAAGATAATGGAAGCAGTTTGGCACAAAGCTGGAAAGGAAACTACATGGACTAGCTTACCGTCCAAGGGAGAACTTTCTTCATAGAGAAATATCATGTATTATAAAATGTAGTGCATGCAGAATTTTTGTTCAGTGAAAGGAGAGAGAAATAATGCAGATCTTAGGTTTTTGGTATTTTGCGTAGCTTTTGTACCACCTGATTTATTCTAAATGTCCTCTGTAGAGCAGTATATTTTTAGTCAGTATCACACTGAAAGTAATTTTGTTCTTTCCTTAGATTGTGATACCTTTCTTCAGCCTCTTGATCAAAGATATTTACTTCCTCAATGAGGGTTGTGCCAATCGTCTTCCGAACGGTCATGTTAATTTTGAAGTAAGTAGACCACCGTGGCACCGAGTGGGGTTTTTGTATAGCATCAACCTCTTCAGCAGGAAACTCAAGGCAGATCACGATTCAGCTTCTACTGGATTCTGGAGTATAATTTGAGCACATCTGATTCTTCTCACAGGAGTGAGGAGGTAGACAGGAAAGTGCAGTTATGGTGGAGTTTGAATATTTATGGAAACCAATTCAGTAGTCATAGGTTTTTAGTGGGAAAACTCAACTTCTGCCCAGTGCTCAAATTCATCTGAACATTTCAACTCATGTGTTTGTTTATGCTCAACCAAAAATCATGTACATTAGTATTTTGGGTCTTCTTTTAGAATTCCAAAAGTAAAAGGTGAGTTCATCCTTGTCAAGGTACACATGTAGTATTTTTGTGTGTGAGTCACAGAACTGTATGATATAGGAGCAGTGAAGGAGTTTTGAGTCCATTCCAGTAATTCTTTTGCCTTTGGTTTCACGTTTCTTATCTGTGGATTACCCCGTGATTTGTTTTCTAGTGCTTTCTGTTCTAAAGACGCCTGGGTCACTCACACAAAATTACAGTAATTTCACTTCTTGTAATCAGCCTGGTTCTAAAGTTAGACAGTTTGATGGTCTGGAATGTGTTTTTTCACAAAGAACTCAAGTACCCTTGAGGCGTGTTAGACTTTAATTGAAAGAGCTTATCAATGAGTGACATCAACACACTACATGGAGAATTTTTATTTTTGGCATCAATTTGCAGCAAGAAAATGGAGTGTTTCATGTTGATTAACTTGAAATGGAACATCTGGATTTCCAAATGTCAGTGTGAAGCATCTGTGGACTTGATGTGAAAATTACTAAATACTTCACTGTGAAACAGGCAAACAATGAGCATCATCAAACATGAAAGTTGGGTGTAGAACTGTTATCAGCTATTTGAAAGGAAATTGAGTGAGGGTCATGATGTGCTATGTATATTCATGAATAAGAATAATTTCACTAGAGCAGAGGATTGGGAAGTCATTCCAGGTTGAAGTAGAAACACAAGAGTTAGGAGCTGAGTTACTCAGTTAAGTCATGTTTAAAATCTAGGGAGTTCCCAAGCCTTGGACTTGAAACTGGGATCTCTCTGCTCTTTAAAATATGTTCAGGTAAATAATACCCTCCAATGTATAACATCTTCTTTGTTTCCTGTTCTACTCTGGCAGAAGTTTTGGGAACTGGCAAAACAAGTCAGTGAATTTATGACATGGAAGCAAGTGGAGTGTCCATTTGAAAGGGATCGGAAGATTCTGCAGTATTTGCTCACTATCCCAGTCTTCAGTGATGATGGTAAGGAGCCCTGGAATTCCTGCAGATCCAATGTCACTGGCTATTGTTTTGTCTCTGTCCTTGTTAGGTCATTGCTTCCTCCCAATAAAGAAAGAATTTGACCTGAAACATCTCTTTGGAAAGTTTAAAAAATGCTTCTCCCTTACAAATAAGTGAGAAAATAAGATTTTTCTTTTTAAGTGCGCATGGTCTGTGAAAAATGACTGTGAGCTTTTCTTTGAAATGGAATGAAAATACTTGATTTGATATACAGACCCTGTAAATATCATTTGAAGTTTATTTATATAGACTTTCAGGACACTTAAAAGGGTGCTGCTTGTGAAAGAAAACTGGGACTTGGATGATTTCTTATAAAGCACCATGGCCCTAGGCTCAGTTTTTCCTTTTGAGTGTTTTCTTCCACTCTCATGCTTTTCAGTTCACACTGGCTATTTTTCTTTTTTTTTTTTTTCCCTTCAGGGCAGTCTTTGTTCTCATGCACTTTTTGTTAGTATTGTCTGGATGTAATTATAAGCAATGTTGTACTTTATAATGGGATTCTGGAGCCCTAATCTGAGGGATGGGTAACGTAAGCCTGCTTCATTTGACTTCCAGCTTCCACCCATTTTCCAGGGTGAGCAGATTTTAAAGTGCCAGTAGATATAACATATTGTATTTGCTTGTGATTGCAGCACTTTACTTGGCTTCCTACGAGAGTGAAAGTCCTGAGAATCACATTGAGAAGGACAGATGGAAGACCCTGAGGTTTGTGTCAAAGGTTACTCACATCAATAAATAAAGAGAATAGGATCTGGAGCTGGCATCAAACAGTTAAAACCAAATGGCACACTATGTGTTTCAACAGATGGGCCCCAGCATCAGCACAAATCACCCTTTCGCTCTGGAACTCTTGGAAAAATGAGCACAGTTTTCATCTGTAGCCCTCTCAAACCTTCTCTCCCTTAGAGGATGGGAATCAAAAGAAGTAACTGAGTATATTAATTTCTTACATTATTCAGTGTAGGAAAAACACTCTCTGAGCGTCAAAGAAATCTGGTTTTCAGGCAGCCTTTCTGGAGATACTACGTCCCTTTTTGTGCCTAGTTTTTCAGAGATCACAAAGATCATCCTGAGTCAAATGTATTCACGAAACCAGTTAATGATTTAGAGTCCAGTCTGGGAAAAATAAGTTGAATCAAACACTGGCTTTCCTTCCACTGCTGGCTGAACATAGATGAGTCAACTCTCTCATTTTTCTAATTTTAGAAAGATATGTGAACTGTTATGGCACTGTTTTAACTTCTCCTTTGTCAGTTGGCTTCTTTAAAAAAAAAAAAAAAATTGAGCACATGGCAGCAGAGAAAACTGATCATGTGCATAGATGGAGACATAGAATTAAACAACATGTGCATTCTACATGGAGGCAAGGTGGACAGAGAAAGTCCATGGGCTAGTAGATCTGCAATAACGCCAACCTCAGTTTCACAGGATCCTTATCTGAGGCACTCTGAAACTATCTGAGGAGATTTACATCATTCTAATGGCTGTTTTGTTTGTGTTTCCCTCTTCATTTCAGGTCAACGCTTCTGGGCAGAGTCTAATGCATGGGATGGCTGCTGCTTCTGCTGTTGCTGTCACCGAGGGGCACGGCATGGTTTATGTTTTTGTGCACCGAGTGGCATTCAAAGTGATGAAAACTGTGCAGTCAGTTGAGATAACTTGTCAACAAAGATGAAACAAGTTAACTCAAGAACAAACAGGCAGCTTCTCCTATCAGACAGATGAGATTAAATCACAGCCCACTCTCAACCTCAGTAGAGATTGAGGACAGCACTGACAGAAACCTTTGAAGAGCTCAGATGCCGCCCATGAATCATTTCACACCTGGACGGACTACTTTTTTTCCCTTCCTCATACTGGAACTAGCTGCTACAAGGACTCTGCAGAGCTGATACAATGTTATGGAGGAGAAAAAAAAATCACCGTTCCTTACAGTGGAAACCCAGGTCTGCATTGACTTTCTGATAAATTGAAGATAGCCAGGAACTCTGGTCAGGACTGCTAACGAGGGAAAGGACTGGACACAACAAATTGGCTGCTGGGAAGAGTTTCTCCCCACCACTGTAATGGTGGCTATTTTCTTTTTCCATTATGTTTATGAGTTGGCTGCTGGCAGGCAAACTCATTATAAGTTATTAAAAAATATATAAAGTAATAAAAATTAAGACTGTGGTAGAAAAAAACACCTGCTTGAAAAATATAGTAGCTATGTAGCATGGACTATTTTACAACTTATAGAGAGGTTTTTTCTTTCTTTCAGTTGTTTACAACTAGCCACTACATGCTACCAACACTCTCGTTTTTACTATACTGTTTTGTTACGCTTATTTTCCATATTTGACCTTCTTATATTAGGTTGAACAAGCTGACTTTTCTAGAATGGTCTCTGAGAAATGGATGTACAAACTATGTTGAAATATGAAAGTATGTTTTTAAGTCATTTTTATAATTGCGTTTTTTGGAAGGGTAACAATGGAGAACACAATCCAGTTTGACAGAGTTAGCAAGGTGCAAAAAATGAAACAAAAAAAAATAATGAGGCTTCTTCCCAACTACATCTGTGAACAAAGCAGTCTCTGTTTGCTTTATGGGTTATTGTTCTGTGAAATAATTCACTGTGTTACACACCTAATAGGTTTGTAGTAGCTCTGAATACGTAGCCACTCTATTTATGCTAGCAAGAACTGATGGGAGGAAAAGAAACTTTAGCTGTAGATCACCCTGGATGTGAAATCACTAAGCATAAGCAGATACTTGGCAAAACAGGTATTTGCAATTATCCTGCCACTGTTATTAAGGACAAAAAAAAAAACAAAACAAAACAACAAAAAAAAAACAATAAAGATATCTATTTGTTGCACTGCATTTGTTGAATTTTCGGGTGAGCTGGTGGTTAAGTCAGTATTCTGTCTATCCCTTTTCGGACAGGTATTTAACTTCTGAATTCTGTAAGAACTTGATGTAGTAGCCTTCATCAACGGGAATACATACTGACCTTACTTACTGCCTGTTTGCTGGTACAAGGTGCTGGGAATGGGCAAATTCTGTATTCCATGAGTACCGGCTATGGAAGTGCTCTCCCATTCAGGGAGTAAGGATGAAGGAGGAAGAAGAGACCGACTTTTTGAAAGAAGTCTGCTTCTTCAGTTCACACACTTATACTTCAGCTTTCATCAGGTGAGGGCTATCCTGCCTTTCTCTCTACAACCCCAAAGGAGAAATAGCATTAGGCAGCTTCCTCTAGAGCACAGCTGTGTGCTGTTTTGTCAGGCAGGCTCTGTACAGCCTCTGTTCTGGTCTTCAGTTTTGAACATCCCAAGCTACCATAGAGTTCTTGAACCACTGATTTGGAAACAGGCAATAGCACATATCTGCAGCAAATGAGAGAAAATGACCCCTGTGTAGCTATCCAGCTTCTAAAGGAAACAATGCTGCAAACTCTCAGAAATGAGAAGTTAAAACGACTCATTAACCATATGGATTGAGCGTTCAGTCAGTACTTAAAATCCCTGTACAGCGCTGACAGATGCTCAGTGCTTGACAGGGACAGAAAAATCAAAGTCTGCCCTGTCAAATGACTCAGATGTGACCTGGATTTCTTTCTCTGCAAGCAGAGACAGAAACTAGGGGTCTTAAGGATCCATTTAAACCAACCTATTCAGAAGAGTCAAGATGTCCAGCTGTCCCCACAAGAGCGATGCCTGTCCCTGTTACTCAAATATTTCCCTTTTTTCCTACTGGGTACAGCTTCATGGCAAAATCATAAAAAGAATTTTCAGCTGTATGCAATAACATGCCAAAGCCTGCTTAAAGCCATCACCTCCCACAGAGCAAGCAAGAAGCTCTACCTCCAAGTGATTTCTTTAGGGTTTTTGTGTGCAGTCTTTCTAGACAGCATTTTCTGTCAAATAGCAGTAGGCAAGCTGTCGTTTGTCTTCCAAGACATTCTTTGTAATGTTCCCGGGTGCTTAGAGTGCTTTTCCTGTATTAGTTGTGTGCAGTGGGACCTCTGGTGGGCATCTAATGGTATTTCTGCAGAAAAGTTAATTGAGAGCAAGCTTTTGGTGGCCAGCCAGACCCAGATGGCTCATTTTTACCAAGGAGCCATACCCTATGCTGTATTTTCTGGTCTCGGGACTTGTGTCATCAGCTACTTTTCAGCTTGAAAACATGGCTGATAAGGATTTTCAGGGGAACCAACCTACCTACTGTACTACTGTTGTTAGCCTTCTGCTAGACAGACTCTACCAACTCCAAACTGCCAGATGTGAAGTGTGAGTCAGAAAGTGCATTTTTGGCACCAACAGACCACTTTATCATGATTCTACTGTGTTGTGTTAAGCTCTTCCGGAATAAGTTTATCTTTTCTCCAATAGAAGATTTCAGCTATAGCATGACCCTGAAGGATGTTTCTTTATAGGACAAACGCATATCCTGTAGGGTAGGATTTTCTGCTTTAGTAGTGCTGTTCTCCCCTATTCTATGAAGTCCAGAGGTTGGAAGGGGAAGTTATTCTTAGGTGGTAACAATAGCATTTAGATACTGACAACTTCACTGCTTTTTAATTTTTATTTTTTTTTCTGAGAGAAAATGCATACAGAGGATGATTAGAAGGAGGCGTGGTTGAAAGTCGAAGGCAGATGGCTGAGAACAGTGAAAGATGTGGGCAAGTAATTTCAAAGGAGCACATATTGTTGTCAAACGGAGAAGTTGGTTCCACTTATAGGAAATGATCTATCAATTGCTAAAGTTGCACCTGCATCAGGGAACACTATTTCTCAGGAACACTGATGTTTTCTTGGCTATGTCTTTCAGAACTGGGCTATCTCCCACATTTTATTCCTGGCAACCTTCTCAAAATTGAATGAAAGCATGAAAACCGGGCTGAAACATTGCAAATGAAAGCACCTACAGGAGAACTGCTTTTAGCAGAGGTTGGTAGAAAGTCAGAAATAATTAGGGCTGAGATCATGTCTGTCATTTCAGATGGAGTGAGGCTCTACTTACACCTCTTCCCCATATGGCTATAGTTTTCATTTTCTGTAAAACAAGTTAGAGGAATAAGAGAAAAAGAAGAAAATGAAAACAAGTTATGAAATAAGAGAAAAGAGGATATAATAGGAGATGGGTTAGCCTCCCTTTCCTGAGACAATTAGGGTAAGTAGTATTGAATAGAAATTCATGCAAGCAAAGTTGAGATACAGTGGTTTGACGTATATATGCTTGCTGGTGCAGAACCTCTGCTCATACACAGAAACGCAGCAGCATGTTACAAAGGGAATCAGGGATGTCGTATATCCACTGAACTAAGCAAAGTGATCTATTGCTTGAAAAGAAATAACAGCATGTGAAATTCTAGCAAAAGTGACATGATAATACAATAGTTTAAAAAAAAATTGGAGCAATTAGTAAGGAATATACTTGTCAGTATGGATATAGTGATAGTTTAGAAAATTGGCATGTAAAATATCTGAAACAACAAATAAAGAATATAGAATGCATTTTCCCCTAATATAATGTTTCTCGTTACCGCTGCTGACAGGATAACAATCCACTCTGATATTGTCAGTGGTGAATGGTAAGGTTTTCCCTTAATTTTTGTGACTTTTTGGTACTCCTGTCTGTAAGGCAGATTCAGATTCAGGTCTAGAGGAGAAATAGCAAACGATGTTCTGTGATTGCTATGTAAATCCAGCCAGTTCAACAATCAACAAAGCTAATACTGAGAGGTAAATTGCCCCCCATTTAAAAAAAAAAAAGTTAATGGTAGTATATGTTTTCAGGTATTTCATCTGAAGCCCAAGTCTGAACCCAGAGAGCTGAACATTAAGGAAATCTGAACTGCTCTTTTTAGTACAAGCGTCAGCTGTAACACCAAAAGCCAAAGAAAAGGAGAAAGAGTGAGATGTTTAGTGCACCATACTGTGATTTTATGCCGTGTTTATAAAGCAGCTCATCTTCATTCTTCTCCGATGAGGCAGCATTAGGTTTATTAAGAAATTATATTTAATTTCTCTGAATGAAAAATGATCCACAAGTGCTGGTAAGTGACTGGGCTTTGTTTATTGCCCTGTAGTGGTTTGGGGACAGTGGAGTAGAAGCCTGTATTTTCTTCTATGTTCTTTTTCAATTTTCATGGTCTTTCCAGTCCCAAGCATTCAAAAAAAACACTGCTTTGACTGCTCAAATCAGAAATCTAGCTTGTCTACCACAATATTCAGAGTCAATGTATTCTGAGTACTTTTCAGTTTATTTTAGCATCTCAGTGACACATTTATTCACTTCATCCACCAGGGCTTGTAATTTCCCTTATTCTCAAAAAAAACCCAAACCACCTATGTAACATTCTTGTGATCCTCTCATTGTAACATGACTTATGGAACTATGCATCCGAGAAGTACGCTACCTATCATAGTGCTAACAATCAACTGCTCTGGGAGTCCTAACTTCAGCTACATCACATGTAAGCAGAAAGCAAATTTTGCTGTAGAGCTGCTCTTTTAAGCTCACTGAAGAGGAGATTAAAGGCTACACAACATCTGCTGGGTATCTGGCACAGCGCAGGGCAGGAAAGTAAACTTAATGTGAGTTGAAAATAATTTTTGTGCCTTGTCCTTGGTGGTCCAGCACTGGAAGAGAAATACCCAAATACGTGGTCTTCATATTGCCTCTGAATCATAGAATCATTAAGGTTAGAAAAGGCATCTAAGATCACCAAGTCTAACCACACACCCATCTCCACCATGCCTGCTGACCACGTCCCTCAGTGCCACATCTCCATGGTTCCTTAACACCTCCAGGGATGGTGGCTCCACCACACGGCACTTCAAATGACTGACACATGGCTCACCAAAATATTTTTAAAATAAGCATAATATTTTAAAATGTATCTGCAGAAATATTTTGATGTGTGTATGTGGGGTTACAGAGACCCTCTTGCCTTATTATTAACATACACTGCTGTCTCTGCCTAGGTATGTCCTGTGGAATGCTGGTAGGGCCTTCGCATCTGCAAGGACTTCCTCACAGAGCCCAAAATAGAGTAAGCAACGTGACAGCCAGTTCAACCACAGAGAAAGGCTCTTTCCACAGGCAGCCATGGCTCCTAGGTTTGCAATGTGCAGTAGTGAAACAGGAAGATGTCTGCTTTATCTCAGATGGCACCACTGGTATTGATGAGACTGTGTGATGATAATAGTAATAATACTTTGGAATCCTCTACCAGTTTCTATACGAGCACTTGGAATTGCTGAAAGTACTCCTGCCTAGCATGTCTCTAATCCAGATAATTCCATCCTAAGAGCTAAATGATTTCACTGAGCTGTCAGGCACTGTTAAAAAAAAACAGTTTAACTGTGTGAGATTTGAAGAAAAACATGACATTCAATGATGAAAATGTGTGCATGATGAAGAGGATGCATGCTTAGGTCCTCGGTTCCCATGGTTGGCACTACAGCCTCAAAACAGGCAGAGCTAATTTGAGACAATGTATGACAGATTGGGCTTCCTACACATAAATTATGTAGGAATTTATTCTAGTTCTAGTCATTTATTCCCGATGTTATTGTGTTTACTTGTCCCTGAAAATCTTGCTTCTTAGAAAACCTGGATAGGGCGGATGACATCGGTAGGAAAAAAAAAAAAAGAAGAAAAAAAAGAGAATGAAAAGTCTCAGAAACTTGGAGTGAATTAAAGAGCAGCATATCTTCTGAGGCAAATGAGTTCACCAAGTGGAAGCCCTTGTACTTTTCAAAGCTGACATAGCTTTGGCTTTTTCAAATTAACCAGAAACAGTCATATTTTTGCTTTTTGTTTTCTGCCCTGTTTTTCCTGGCTGCAGACTAGGCTGGAGTGATAGAAAGAACTGAAGAAGTGGCTCTTCTGAAGCTGGGCAGAGGAAAACAGGACTTTCACCCACCCAGAGCAGCACACTGCTCTAAAGAAGGGGAGAGAAGGGTGTCATTATCGTGTGAAAGTCCAGTGCGGTCTGACTGCAGCTCTGATAAAATTCTGTTTCCATAGAAATATTCTGTGTTGTGAATGTTTGTGGTCAGAAAAGGATAGGCACAACAGTATATGAAGTGAAGGTTCTCTAACTTCATTCTGTAATATGGCTCTATTTATCATCTTCACATCTCACACAGATGATCAAAACTATGCAGAAAGGCTTTCTCTCTTATCCCTGCCTAGTAACTGATCTACTTAATGCCACCGGTGCCATTTCTCAGCACAGTTTTTGCTCAGTGGCAATTTGTCAATAAAGAAGTAGATAATTTAGGTACAACTAACTGAAATCAATCACACAGAATGATTTGTTGTGACATTTACATGGTAAGTTTACTGAAGATGAGTTACATAAAGAAAAAAGTTAGAGCTGAAACCTTGCTGGAGTCAGCAAATCAGAAAAGATCATTTGTCCCTTACATGTGGGAAAAAATTCCAGGTAGATCCACATAGTTCTGGTTCTATTGTGCTTATTTTTTTTTAAGGAGAAAGAGAGTTTTATTTTCTGGGACTGCTCAGCCATCCTCTTCTGTCAATGCTACGTGAAGCAAAGTAAGTGGATATTGCTCAGCAATAAGAAGGTGCACTTCAGTTTGCCTCTCCTGAGGAGAATATGTGAGAATTCCTAGAATTGTGTTTGATTACAAATGCTGGAACTGAAACTAATGATTTCTGTAGCAGGAACAGAGCTGTTTGCTGAAATGGTTTCATATGAACTTCCACAAGGCATTTTTTATGCTGCTTTCCTGGGGCTCCTCGGACATCTTTAAGTAAGATATTAACAGTGAAACCCATTGCAGTTGAGATGCATCCTGATTAATTACCATGGTGCTAAGGGAGTTGTCTTTTAATGAAGCAGCTGTCCTTGTTGGCTCTGGACTTCCCTGTCCACATACCACAGTAGCTGACTTGATATTTTGCTTCTTGTAACCACAATAATGTTAACCGCTTCCTTTATCAAAGATCAAATTTGCTTCCAGAAATCTTTTGTAAACAACACTTGTATGCAGTAAAACATAACGTGGGAGGTCACTAAGGAAAACTCAGAGTAGAGCAGGAACTGCAAAATCATAGTAAATCCTATAAAAATAGTCAATTTCTGGCAAATTCCTTAACTGTTCTTACTTTGTTCTGAAAAAATTTTAAGAAGATAACTTTTAGATAATTGAAAATACTGTATTGTGGCTATCCAGAACTTCTAGAAGCATGTTACAGAGATGTCCCAATCAAGACAACTGTGAAGATTCTTTGAACTCCATAGCACAGTAATTGTTTTACAGATAAATATGCATATATTGTCAGAACACTCGTGAGATTTTGCTTGGGGTCTTAATAATGCCATTAATCACATGGCTTATCTTTAGGTTAGCTGTGAAGTGGTCAGGCACTTGGATGCTATGACCTTTGTAGGTCCCTTCCTACTTCTCTCTCCTTTCCCTCTCCTCTCCCCTCTTCTCCTCTCTTCATTTTTCAGCTGCTGTCACCAGCCCAACCACTAGATGTCTGAGCTGCACAGAAAACTGAAACGGCGCCTTGAGAAAAGCAGTTGGGAAAATGTGAGGAGAACCGAGGGGGAAAAGGGGGGAATGCAAAAAGACCTGGAAAGGCTCATTGCCAGGCCCAGCCACTCTTGAGCCAGGGATGATATTCAGGCCTCTCTTGTCGAGCTCTCATTCCAATGTCCAGGGCTATGTTTCTACCACCAGGAATGCTGAACTGATAATTTTATTTTCTTTGGAGAGTGGGAGGGAAAAGGATCAGTTCCTCCAGCTCCAGCCTGGTGTAGGATGTGGAAATGGCATGTTTTCCATCTATGTTAGAGGGCACATCTTGTGTGATTAACCTGGCAGATGGAAGATAGTTGTAGGATGAGATGTAATAAGCCTGAAGTTGCACCAGGGGAGGTTCAGGTTGGATAATAGGAACCATTTCTTCTCAGAAGGTGTGGTGAGGCATTGGAGTAGGCTGTCCAGCAGGATGATGGAGCCACTGTCTCTGGAGGTGTTCAAGAACCATGGAGATGTTCACTCTGAGGAACATGGTTAGGGAGCATAGTGGGGATGGGTTAATGGTTGGACAAGAGGATCTTAGTGGTCTTTTCCAGCCTGAATGACTCTATGATTCTATGATCTCCTCTGGCTAGGGTGGCACAGGGCAGGGATGTCCTGACGAGTCCCTGTTTCAGTGGTTGAGTGTGCAAGGAAGCAGATGATACAGGATGATGGAGCCTAGCTCTGTGGCATGCATGTACCCACAGAAAACATGGTCTGTGCAAGATCAGGCGTGCGGGCAGCTGAACACTGTGCTCCCCAGGTTTCTTGGTCCAGTGTTAAACTCCAACTCTGACCCCCATATCTCCTTTGTCATGTGCAAGCCTACCTCCAGTTCTTGCTCTCCATTCTTTTATTTCTACAGTTCACATTTATCTGTCATTGCTCCCTTATTAGGTTTGGGGTTTCTTTCTTTTCTTCAAGGTATCATCCTGTAGTGCCCTGTTCATGAAGCGCATACCGTGCTGCTTTATTCACAGTGAAGCCTTTTACTGGCATGAGCCTCCAGCTGTCAGCTCTGGGGACTTTTACAGGATATTAATTAGTAATAAGTCTCATTCATCCCACAATACCCATGGTCACAGGATTCAGAAATGTAGCGGCCCATTGTCCCTATATCCACTTCAGGGTGACTTTGCTGCTTTGTTATGTCAATCTAATTTTGCCTAGAGCAGAATCAAGATATGCTCTCTACCAACGTTAATGGTAGTGATATCCTATGTAACATAAGTGCTAGCTGCTTTCCTTGAATATGTTCTTGTAGCATTTTACATAATTTGATTGCTATTGTTAAAGTCACACAGTGCATTTAGACAAACTACTGTTGTATTGTTATAAAGATGCATTTTACAAATTGCTGCAGGAGAAGTGGAACAGGGAGTTGTAACAGGTTCAATGTTAAAAAACACCAGGTATAATAGCTTGGCTAAAATTGCTTTTTATGTCTACAACTGTAAAACTTTAGCAAGAAACAATGCCCCAAGTGTAAGGCCCAGGTCAACTTGATGAAGTCATTGAAACAATTTTTTTCCATAATATTTTCAAATACACCTTCCATAATACTTACACTCTGTTTAGGTGATGATTTCATTTTTACTTCCAGTGCCAAATTCAACACAATTTTCAAGTATCAAAAAATACATGCTAAAATCATTTCAGTATTGAAAATATGACTCTGAAAGGCTGGCTGGGGATAAACAACAACCTCAAATGCCTTGGTTTTCTTATACTGAGATGAGTCCTACTGCTTCTGGAAGGACATTAGGAACACAGAAAATGCCATTTCTGGAAAGCACTATGTGAGAATTTTGATGCCAGAAGGCTCTGATTGAACTTCACATGTGTTTGTTTTTTTTTTTTTTTTAAAGCCAACACTTATTAAATAAAATAATACTGTTTCAAGCATTAAAATTGGTGAATGATAATTGGTAGAAAGGCATGCTTTTAGACTACTGATTCAGCAGACCAGCCACGCAGTTAAGAGTAAAATCCTTAGAATGCAAATAAATGTCTAGAAGCTAGAAAGGAGGAGTAGCATTACCAACCTGTCATCCCCAACTGTTTGACTATTGTCTGAAAGGAAAAGAAATTATATCTTTAAAATGCCTAGTTTGTTCTGCTTCAAAATGTGAGCTCTGCAAAAGCGAGGCACAATCTAAAGCTCCTTATTTTCAAGTTCACGCTCCTCATAACTTTATGATTGTAAATCTGATCCAGTTCTTGATAACAGGTAGCACTGCAAATGGAAAGGATTATACGTAGGACATTTCCATTGTATTATGCCATTTTATCACTGCCCCAGAAGCTTGCAAATGGGAGAATGGGAATTATAGACTGTAGGGCTTGTGCAGTACAAGTGCACAGTTTTCTTTTAGCACATGCTGTCCAGGGAAGGATGAAAAGTGAAAACTAAGTTGCTTCAAAGCTATTGCAGCTCCAGCTCGCTTTTATTGTGAGAAAGGCAGGCTAACTTCTCCTTTCCCACATGCAGCAGCCAATAGCTGGGCTGATTTCTACTTTCCCAGCCTGATAAGTTATCACAGTTCCTTTGTTTTGTGCTCATTACAGTTCTCAGGATGACTTAGTTTCTCAGATTCCCCGCTGTACTTCTCAAGGAGGCTCTCTGTGTTTGCGGGACAGCACTTCCCAGGTTCTGAGTTAGTTGCCTGGCAGATATCTTCTGTAAGTAATTTATCAGACATCTAAAAGGGGTGAAAATAAATCAGTAGCTTCTTTCTCCATTTTCACTTACGTCATCTGTGAAAGGTTCTGTTCCATTTCTAAAGCTTCACACTGGCACAGAACCTCATTGTGACTGTTGAGGCCAACACCCTCCAACACTCTAGCTCCTCCATTTCCATCAGTTCCCATCTGTTCTGGAATACAAAGCTGTCGTTTAGTGAGCATCACGGTGATGGGTTGATTGTTGGACTTGGTGATCTTAGAGGACTATTCCAACCTGTATGATTCTGTGATTCTTGATGGCTGTAAGCAGCTCATGCCACTGTATAACAATCCAATTCCAAAACCTTGGTCTATAGTGTGCCTACACTAACCTATTCAAAAGGCAAAAGGAAAAAAAAAAAGAAGAATAAAGCTAAAAACTAAAAGAAATAATGAGGAAAAAGAGTTTTTGGAGGTTTTGAACTATTACCAAATCAAGTTCATTCCAAACCTATACTGAACCGAGTGTTCCTAGTTGTAACCCACTCATACTGCCACCCTGAAACACTAATAAAACATTCTGTAACACGTACTAGGAATTTTTAGAAAAAGGCAGAATGGGATTTCTGGGAATATTGTTGCATTGCCGTGCTCTGAAGTATTTCCTTGCCAGTTCAGCTTCCTAAAGCATCTCTTTCCACATCTTTTAAGTTCTACAAGCTGTGTTTGGAATCAGTGGTGCTATCTCCAGTGGGTTTGTTTAAAATGTGACCCTTTGCTAACAATGAAGTGAACAGGACTAAAAGAAATTTGTAACTCATTCAATGTAATTGTTACCCCTTGACTATAGTGGGAATGGGGCTTGTTCTTCAAACTGCAACAGTAGCTCTGTTGTAATCTATGTTATCCAGGAGTTTGTATTCAGTAGAGCTACCCACTGTTGTTGCACACTTTCTGGTTATCAGAAACTCATCGAAATTACTGTCAGGCTGATAGTGAAGAAATCACTAGCCATTATTTCAGAGGTTGGCCTTCTCTTCTGGGTACCAGTGATAGAATGAGAGGCGATGGCCTCAAGTTGCACCAGGGGAGGTTCTGGTTGGATATTAGGAAATGTTTATTCTCAGAAAGAGCAGTGATGCATTGACACAGGCTGCCCAGGGAGGTGGTGGAATCAGTGCGCCTGGAGGTATTTGAGAGCCGTGGAGATGTGGCACTGAGGGACATGGTCAGTGGGCATGATGGGAATGGGTTAGGTTTGGACTTGATGATCTTGGAGGTCTTTTCCCATGACAACATAAAGACTTGGGTATTTCTCCTCCAGTGCTTCAGCAGCAAGTTTGAGTTTGCAATGAGGACGAAACACAGTCTGGGGGTGAACAGACAGACAGACATTCCCAAAAGGGGAGGAGAAAGGTTGGAGGAGAAAATTAGAGATCCAGGCACGCGTGCAGTAACACCCTACCTGCACCAGCCGAGCCTCCAGCCCCCGCTGTGCAGGAACTGCTCGGATCTACCGCACCGAGCGAGGTTCCGCAGAGCCCCCGCGGCGCTGGCCGAGCGGGGCCGCAAGATGGCGCCGCGGGCGGCGGGAGGAGCGCGGGGACAGCCCCGGCCACGGCGGCCCGCGGGTCCGGCCGCGCCTCACCGCCCTCCCCGGGGCCACTCACAGGGCCGCCCGCTGTTCGCTGCCCGCCCCCGCCGCACCGCACGGCCGGCGGCACACCAACCGGGCTGCGCGCTGCGCTGCAGTCAGAGGATGGAGCGCGCTCTGCTTTGACTCATCGCTCACAGACAGGTAAGGCAGACCTGTTGTTTGCGTTCCATCTCCACACTGTGCTCTCCTGCGCCTGGGAGAGTTCCCCCCATCCCTTTCTCAAAGGTTTTAGACGCCTGCGAGAGCCTTCTGTGGAATGCGGTGACTGCCACTGCAGCATTTCCTATGGCAGACTGCTGGGTGTGAGGACAGCCTTCCCGTAATCTTCATTTCTGCTCTATGTGTCGTAACAGTTTTATCTCCTTTAGATCTGCCTGCCTGCTGAGCTTGGATCTTCGGTTGTGCCATAGGTCGCTCCTCAGAGATAACCGGTGTGTTACCTTGATACGTGTGTTGTTTGAATTATCCTCCGTAGCACGGATCTGTCAGTGATGAACTTCATGACGAGCTGAAGAGCCGGCTGCCAGGAGAGACCAAGAAATCGGAGCAGAAGGTGAGTGGTACCCCACGTCACAGCAAGCATCCAGAGCTGAGGAGCAGGGACTGCTTTAAGGAGAACTACACGTGAAACGTGAGCTATACTGTCTAATACTTCTCTCCTGACCTGTCAAAAGCAGCAAACCATGGCAGAACTGTGTTGGAAGTCTTAACAGACTTCATCAGGAGCCTGAGCAGGTGTTTGGGAGCAGCAGCTCTGCGTGGTACTAAGGCAATGCAGCCTTAAGCTCTTTTCTTCTTTCCAAGTGGAGAGCTCCTTAGGCTTGAGCTTCTTCAAAGCTGTAAACTGGCACTGTTCTGGTCCACAGATGGGATTTGTAGGCAGACATAGCTCTAAGACTCCTTCTGACATATTGTGGGTTAGCTGAATGCTGGACGCCCAAAAGCAATCTGCTAGGTTTTTTTTTTTTTCTTCCCAAAATATGTGTATTTAATGCATCTTGTTCCTCTTAAAACAAATGATATGCCAAAGGGAAGAAGTCGTATCACTTGGGAAACCTGTAGAGAGCTGCTGATTGTAAAAAAATGTTTGGAGAACAAGTGCCCTCACAGTAATCCAAACTCTTTTTTCCTGGCCACTTTTCCTGAGTAAACAACAGAAAAGAAAAATTCTCTGTGAAAAGTAATTATTCCTCAGTATCAGTACCTGCTGTTACACCAGCAAGACTGAGCTAGCTTGAAACATTTAAGAAAGCTGTAGGAACTCTACCAGATGCCTGCTCTTGGTGGGAACACGTTAGGCCAAAGTGCTCAGCCCTGCATTTGTTGTTAGAGAACAGCAAGGTTGTTCAAACTCTGGGAAAGAATTCTGGTACACATTAAGATGAAGAGGTAGGACAGAACTTTTCAGGATAAGAGAGAGAAATCTTCCTGAAATGGGCTCCTCCACCCTTTGACATCCCTGATTTTCTGCTGGAAAGGCAAGTACGAGTTCTTACTGCAAGAAGCAGACCTACGTGATTCCCTGCCATGATCTCTGCAGACAGGAGGAGTTAGAAGGGAAAAATAGGATGAATACTAGGAACAGGGATCCATTAAGGGTTAAGAAAATGCCTGTTAGACTCAGTAAATCTGACATTTGGAACAGCACATAAATCAAGCAGCCTATATGATTTTTCTGTAGGGATCTCCTTTTGGACACAGCTGGAGACAGTCAGATCCTTGCTCTGATCAGTATGGCTGTTTTAAAAAACACATCATTTATGCACATCCTTACTGAATAGCAGATCCTTTATGCCAGATAGATGTGCACCCAGTGGTTGAGTTTGTGTAATCCATGACCTCAGTGAAGAAAAGGAACCATAGCGTTTTCTTTTCATGTACTAAATTTCATTCTTCAGCAACAGAGCACAAACTTTTCTTCTTATATTTTTATTCTTGTTTTGTCTGTATTGGGCTTAGAGGACCTTGGATATTTCTTCAACCGACAAAAAGAAGTTGCTGCCATCAGATCTTTTGCTTTCTATCCACCTACCCACCACCTCTTCTTTTCCCTGTATCCCTCTCACTTTCAGGACTGAAAAGGGTGAAATCAATCTACTACTATAGTAATTTCAAATTTTGTTGCTAGTTATATAGTTTATATTCATTACTTACCATTCAACAAAAATATTTTCCTTCTGGCCAGGTAACCAAGTAACACTGCAAATGTATTTTTTGCACCTAGGTCTCTGGACAAAATGGGGAATGCATCTATGAAACCCAAACACCTGAGGCAACCAGAAAGACACGTAGCAAACCTAGCTCTTGGTTGTGCTAGCAACTATAAGTTTCTAACGGATCCTGGTCTAGGCATCCACGTGACTGGACAAGTTGATGTTCTTTGCAGCAGGGTGCTTGAACTAGAAAAAGAGCTGAAAAGAAAAGATGAAGAGTTGCAAGAGGGTCAAAGTCTTGTTGCTGAGCTTCAGGAGCAGCTGTCCGTGCAGACTAAGGTCATAGCAGAACTCACCAAGGAACTTCAGAACAAGTGCATACAGCTGAACAAGCTGCAGGATGTTATTAACACTCAAGGAGAATACTCTCTTCAACCTTCTCCATTCAGAGTGACTCCAAAGAATCAAGTCTCCGCTGATAGGAGGAAAGGAGCTAAGGAGGGTGTATCTGCAGAACCAACAACACAGCTGTATGATTCCAGCAAACAAGCTAGATTTTCCTTTGAAAAATCAAGAGTCCGAAAGGATTCCAGGTGAGCTCATTGTGGAGTGGCTGTATGTTTGTGTTGCAAGGATATAATTGCTGTCCCAATGATATTGTCTCTTTTTTGAGAGATCACAATTAAAGCACGCATCTTTTTTTTTTTTTTTTTTTTTTTTTTTTTTGTATAGGCTTTGTTGCTGTGGTAGTTAGGTGCTAGCTGGAATTGTTTAACTTTAAACAAAGAATCAAAGAATCATCTGTGTCCCAGGCTTCAGACTGAGTGGTGGGTGGCCTCTGTATTTTAGCTTTTAGCCTCTTCATGATTTGTCATTACTATCAAGCAGAAACTAAGTCTCAGGTCCAGGTTTGCCTGCAGCTTACAGCTTAAGCTCTGCTCTGATGCACTAATGGGCAGAAGGCTGGATGCCATCACATAGGTTCAGATCCTTGTTCTTGTGTTATGGATGGCTTAGAAAAGAGCAGGTGGCCTCAGCTCAAGTGCTGTGTGGACACAATTCTTAGCTGTGTACTAGCTTTGTCATCACAGCATCAACTCACTGTTGCAAGACATAACAAGATGCTTTGTACAGCATGATTATCCTGTTAGTATCTTCCTCCTGCCCCTCAGCTTCTGACAGTCACAGTTTAGGAACCTATTTGTAGTTTTTCCTTTCTGAATCCAATTACACTTCCAACAACTGCAAAAGCCAAAAGAACGAGCAACTGCAGCTCAGCTTGGGGATAGTTCTCAGGCTGGAATCCTTAAACATACCTTACTGTTTTACCTTTCAATTTAGGCAAATCCCAAGTACCTGACTGAACATGGTGATAGCCAGAATCTGTGAAATTCAGCCAGCAGCTCAGGCATCTCAGCTTTGCAAGTCTTCATGATTTTCAGGCATTCATGGCACATTTGAACCTGTACTGCTGTAGACTTAAAAGCTGTCAGGCTCCATCAAGTTGTCATCCATTGTGTCCAGCACTACATTTCATTTCCCCTCCCATTCATTTCTTATAATCCGATTCAAAAATAGTCATCATTACTGGTAAGGCTCCCATAGATTCATAGCGGTTTAGAATATACCATTCCTGCATTTATTCTGAGCCTTACTGTCCTGGAAACAATTGTTTTAATATTCACTGCAACAGCACTAAGAACAGACCACTGTCCTTTCTCCTCCCCACTGTTTCCACCTCTCCTACTCTTCTCATTATTTTCCTTCTATTCCCTTCTGTTCAGCACATCCCAGTTTCCTTCATTTGTGCTTTAGTTTTTATTGGAATTCGCATCTTCTATGGTGGCCACTAAACTTTCATTTGTCTGCTAACTATTGCCCTGAGTATAATTTTAGAGTGAAGTTGAACTCATTGTTTGTTTCATTATCAAGTGCTAGTATGTGTATCCATTTTGCCACTGTAATTATCATTAGGGAGTTTGCTATTAGGGAGCTGGCCATGTGTTCTTTACAACAGTTTCCTCTCAAGTTGCACTGAGAAACAAAATTAAAAAAAAAATAAATTTGGATGTGCAACCAAAGCATCGCCTTTTCATGCTACCTATTACTTGGGCATTGACGTAAGTCAGAGAAGACGGAATTTAAAAAAATATTCTTTCTAGGGTATCCTAAGTATTCACTAGATCATACCAGGGATTAAATTACCTCTTCTTACATTTTTAAGCTTAAATTCAACTTCATATTTTATCCACTGTTCTTAAATTACCAAGAAATCTTCCATAATTATTAATTTTCCAGCTCTAATTCTTGGTGGGACAAAAGGCAAAATACCCGGGTTTCACTTGAAAGTACAGGAGCATACTCCAGCAGTTAGAAAGACTATTAAGTAGCTGCATATGGGCTTGTATTAATGGTGCTAAAGCAATAGCAAATACATTTTTGTATGTTTACTTTGTACTAATGCTGTACAAACTCATTGCATAGTTCTCTGCTATTTACTGAGCAGGGTTTTGAAAGGAATACCCCACTGGGAGTATCTCAACACAAAAGCTTTAATGAAAGCTCTAGAAGCTTCACATGATGACTCATCTGTAGACTATGAATGAATATTCTTGTGTATATGCAATCTCCTGAGCTAGTTAGATAAATCCATCCCCGCTTCCAAAATGAGTGTACTCTTTATGGAAGATAGGGTATTGAAAAGTTTTCGCAAAGGCCTAAAGAATTTACCCCTTGAGAGTGGTATTTGAAAGCTGATTACTCTCCAGCTTATCTTTTAGTCTGAAAATAATTCAACATCTTACCATTTGCACAGCATTACTAATTTAAATGTCTGATGACCTGTGGTGTTTTTTCCTCCACTTTTGTGTGTCCCTGCACAGCACGCTATCATGATCAGCAGCATTTAAGCTGCTTATGTAAACTTTTTCTTCATTACAGTCTCAGGATCATGACCTGGCTGCTACCAGCCGTTATTGGATGGAGAATAAAACTATGGTGCTATTTGTCACTTAGCAAGTACTTTTCCTTCCAGTAATTTCCAGCACGTGTCCAAAATCTCTCATCACTAGGAGAAAGCTAGATGGTGAGAAAACATTGCTCCCTGAGGTATACGCTCTTAGCAAATCACAAAATTAGGATGGCTGTAGGGGAAGCTCAAAAAACAGTCAACAATGGTGTATTGTGCTGGATGTATCTGAAATGAGCAAGCAACTGAGTCAAGAGCCCGAGGCATGACTGTGATGCTCCTAGGTCATCACAACACTTCCTGAAAGCAGCACAGTCTTCTGTTCTGTATTTCTGGGAGCTTAAGTGCTTGTTCTTAAGTATAATTTCATGAGCCATTACTGTATTTTATTGTGGTGTAATGTGCATGATGCAGGCCAGGGTAAATGAAATAAGCAAAGCCATTTTTAGTAGAAAACAAAGTTAGAGGCTCTATTCTAATAACCCCATTGCCTTCAGAAAAAAAAGCCGTGTTATGATCTCTGTTTCTAAGCAGTCTTTGCCATAACTACTTGATTTTATTTTCTTACTTCTTGTCATTACCATTACAGATTTATAGACATTAAGTGGCGAGTAACATGGTAAACGTACTTTCTTTTCATTCCCCATTTCCATAATTGTTTATTGCTGATTTCCCTGAGTAGACTTTGTACGTTTCCTGGTTTTGATGACAGACTTGCATTGTTTTTACAAATACAAGGAAGAGGAGTTTGCTTGTAGAAGGCCATGAGGGTGCTGGTTTTCTTGGGCAGCTTGTCTACACATGCTGAATAGGAACAAGGGGACTTGAAGATGTAATGTAGCTTTCACTAGCAATAAAAGAGAATTGCTCAGTTGGTCCATAAAGGCTTTCAGTGAAACATTTGCTTAATTGCATTTGTTTCTGGCATGGATTCAAGGCACTACGCAGCGTTTAGAGGAAGCCCTTGACCCAGAGCAATCAGAATGCATGGATTGCCCAGTGAGTACACAGTGTCAGCTCTGTCCCAGCTGGTCAGTCACTAGCAGTCAATTCAGGCAGTGTTGATTTTCTCACATTCTCTCTTTAAAATCCAACCATTGAGATCTTCTACCAGCAAAGCAAATACACCATTCTTGTCCTTTCAGTCATTTCTAAATCAACATTTCCTACTGCAGGAAGCGATGCAGAGACATTGTCTCAGGAAAAATGAGCCAAGAATCAACCAGGACACAGTCCCATAAGGTCCAAATGGATGAAACAGCAGGATGGTGATAACAGCAACCAGCAGCAACCCCATCCAAAAAGAGATCAGTCAGGTCCAAGTTCCAGCCAGGAAACATGACCACAGTACTTACAGTGTAGTACCCAAATCCCTACAGAAGAAAAAATCAAGAACATTGGTGGCACTGCTTGTAGGATGCATACAAGTGACAAGGATTGTGATGTGCATCCATGATACTGGTCAAGTTGTCAGTGTTAGAAATCAGAGGAAACATTTTGAGAAGAATGAATACCTGGTGAGTAATGTAACCCAGTTGTGTTTGATCTATTAAACTTTGCTGTTCATTGAAAACAGTGAGAAGAAGCTCATCACAGATGCCCTGAATAAAAATCAATTCTTGAAGAGACTGGAGCCTCAGCAGATCCGAGAGATGGTGGAATGTATGTACGAGAGGACCTTCCAGCAGGGGAGCTATGTCATCAGACAAGGAGAGCCAGGCAATCACATTTTTGTCCTCAAAGGTGAGTATTGCTTGCTCATGCAGTGCATAACTGCCAGAATCAGGAAAGTAATTCAGAAATCTTTGCAGGAGACAGCAATGTTGCTATTTGTACTCATGCTGGCCGTACTGAGGGCTATGCACGTTTTACCTGCGACTTTTGTTTCTCTAGTTTCTTTTTTTAAAAATAATTATAATTACAAGAATTAAGAATTAGAGTTTATGCTGTACAGAGTACAGAAGAATACTTAAAGAAAACGGATTTCAGGTTCTTGAACATCTTCAGAGGAGGGCAACTACTAATTCTAATTACAAATGGATGGTTTAGTGTGAAAAATTGATGGTAGCTGTGCTTGAGAGAAAAAAAAAGCATGGGGTGTGGGGAAGGAAAGAGGCACGATTTGTGCACACAGAATTTCTTCTGACACAGTAGAACTTTCCTGAGGGGCTGATACATATATTGAAAGAAGAGGTCCAAGCATTCAGAATGGGTTTTTTTTGGACCATCATCAGTGAAAAAATTCAGACTATCTTCTACTTCTGATAGATTGATGGTAAGGCTCAAGGCCCCTTTCTCTAAGGACAAAGTAACTTGTTTTTCAGCTTCCTGCCTTCTCCCTTACAGTCTTCGCATACACGTGCAAGTTTGCAAGAACAAACAAGCCTCAAGAGGAATTTCTTCTATGATCTCTGTTTTAATATACATTTGTCTAAAACACATGAGGCTATCTCAACCACTGCAGACTGTTTTGTTGTAGCTGAAGTTTATCCCATCAGGGTTTAGAATGGCTCTTCTGCATAGCCTATTCATGGTGCTGAAAAGTTTCTCTCATCTCTCCTTCCCTTACACATCCTAATCGTATATTAGCAAAGCATCCAAAAGAGAAATAAATCTTTCTGATGGTTTGTACCTGTGTTTCTAGGCAGTGTCCCCATCCTGGCTTGACTTGAGAGAATGGTGAAGCCAGAAATGCATTAATTTTTCTTCGTTTCACGATGTGCAATAGAGCTCAGATTTAATTCATGCTAACCTGATGATTTTTGACAGAGGGCAGACTGGAAGTCTTCCAGCAGAATAAACTGCTCTCCTCCATACCTGTGTGGACAGCATTTGGTGAACTGGCCATTTTATACAACTGCACACGGACGGCTTCTGTGAAAGGTACATAACATTTCTTATAAAAACATTGCTCAAAAAGAAGACAGTAGGTACTACTGTGAGATCCTTGCTATATCTAGATTGTCTTTGAAGTTGTCATTTAATAGATGTCTGCATGTCCTAAGTACCCATGGTAAGCTCATGCTTCCTTCTTTGGGTTTGTTCTTCTTGAGCAGTCAAACAATCCTCCGTCATTAAGATGCTGCACCTCACAAAGGTCTATTTGCATATAGCATTCACGAGAAGATTGAGTTGGGTCGCTGATGAGGTAGTGGGAGAGATGGAATTTCTCAGTGAGACATGCTGCTTCTCCAGGACAAATACTGACTCTTGCTTTGTATTTACTGCCTGACCACTACAGAGTTCAGTGTTGCTGTGATATAGATATCTATCTTCCTGTGTAAAACGGGGTAGTAACCTGTTCAGTATCCCTGGATTCCTTTTCCAGCCTGCCATCTTAATTCTGTGACAAAGCAGTAAGTGAACAAACATGGTTTCAATTCCCCATCCTCATTTTTTCACTTTCCACTGTTCTGTAAAAATAACTCCTGTTTGGCAGCTAATTTCTTTTCTTGTCTAAATCTGCAGGAACCTTGAACCATCAGTAAGTATGAAGAGTTCATGCGTGCTTTAAAAAAGGAGCAAAGTCACTAAAACAAGGAGTTGTTTGCTTTAAAAGCTTCTGCTCTTTCTCCCTGCACCTAGTATAAGCACTTAATCATTGCTGGCTATGTAGATGGAGTAAGCACTTGTAATCTGTTTCTTTGTGGCTGCCTGATAAAAAGAATAGTGTCTGTAATGTGATTATTTTTCATCCTAGCATTTGAATATGTTTCCTACTTCTCTTTTTTGCCTTCTATATAGCGTTAGCATTGCAAAGTAATGGTTCAGCATAGTAAGATGTCGTGCTATTTGAGACCTTTGTTAACAATAATTGGTTTTGAGGTAGGATGAAAATTGCCCAATAGTTGAACGGAAATGGTATGTGAATGCCTAAAATCACTCCAGAAGCTCACCCCTCCCCACTAGCTTTCTTGTGTATCTTGTTCTGGAGGAAGAACATTACAATGCCATCACTGAACACAAATAGTAAATCCATACATGAAAACTCTCTTATTCCATTACATCACAGGAGGAAAACTGCTGAATATGATGCAGCATCTTTTATTTATTTTTTTATTTTTAAAGAGATTAAATTAAATAGAAGCACCATATTTTGCTCAAAAAAATTAGAAGTGCAGTAAGGTCTATTATGTCAATGGTTGCACATCGAGACCACTCAATAGTTTGCAACTTTGATGATGGATCTTATGCATGCTTGCTGCATTCATATTTTGATTACATTTCTAAAGATAACCAGTAATCTGTAAGGTTTGTTTTTATTACCTTTTATTCCCTTAGAGAAATGACTGTTAGAGGAAGAAATGTGTGAAGATTATAGCACTATATGAAATTCCATGAGTTTCTTGACCTGTGTTATGCCTGTCTTACTGTGTATCTCAAAACCAATTATACATTATCTCAATTAGTGATAGATCCAAACCACAGTATACTGTACTGTCTGCCATCAAATCATGAGGAATCATTATGAATTTTTCTGGGTCTTTGTCTGTCTTTGTTTTGTTTTCTTAAAGCAATCACCAATGTTAAAACATGGGCATTGGACAGAGAAGTGTTTCAAAACATCATGAGAGTGACAGCACAGACAAGACAAGAACAGTACAGAAACTTTCTTAGAAGGTAAACATAATGCATTTGAGTTTCCGAGCACTGTTTTGGGGTCCATGGTAAGATGTACAATAGCATTGTACTTAATAATGTTAAGAGCACCTTAATGCCTTTGCATTAGGCACTCAATAATCTGAGTACTGATCTCTTTTGATGTACTTTTAGGATTCACAGAATCATTTTACTCATTTTAATTGTCTTTATCCTGTATTACATTAGGAAACAGCAAGATCTGCTTGACAAAATGAATGCTTTTAAGTAACTGAATAAACATATAGGAAGGCTACATGGATCGAAGTCAAAACAATGTATTAAATAAGGAAAGTTAATGAAATCCTCTGACTAGAAGTTAATTTGCTGCTGGTGCAGATTAAGTAATATATTCATCATCCCTTGGA
This sequence comes from Numida meleagris, assembly GCF_002078875.1. Classification (NCBI taxonomy): domain Eukaryota; kingdom Metazoa; phylum Chordata; class Aves; order Galliformes; family Numididae; genus Numida; species Numida meleagris. The sequence goes on from NC_034412.1 coordinate 50,817,256, forward strand.
GACTTGAATATGAGAACTACATGGCTCTCTTTATGAACTCTTTCCAATGTAAATTACTGGGAAGTCAGTAGAGGAGTAGATTATTTCTCCTTCCTGTAGGGTACACTGAGAGATGTACGGTGCTTTTTCTTCAGAAGAAGCCAGCTTTGAGGTTCCAAACCATCATTAGCTGATTTCATGTTTTCCTTTTCTTTAACTTTTTCTTTAAGCGCAGCCATTCTGATATTGTTTCAAACAGAGATCTCAGGCCCGACCACACATAGAATGTAGTTTTGTGTATTTTTATCTTGTCTTCATCTTTGATTTCTTTAAGTATTTCTGTACTGAAGCCAGTAGTTGGAGAGCTAGCTGACATCCGAACTTTCACAAGCCAGAGTTCTCAGGACAAGAGATTTTCTCATTCTTAGCAGCAGATTCACTAACTCATCACTGAGGCTGAATTCTCTTTTAATGGTTGTAAATGTAATTCTGAAATTTTTATCTTTGTCTGATTTTTCAGTCTCTGTAATGTATTTGGAAATACATAATTGGATTATTATAATTTCTTGGTTTTAAATGAATGGATTCTGAATGACTGAATTTTGAGCTTAGAGTTATTTCCCCAATCAAAATACATAGTTAATTTACAAACTGATGAATGTTTGCCACGTTTCTCTAATTGTACAAGTTTTCTTTATCTAAAAAGGGAGATGAGAATGCTTCAACCTTCCAAATAGTTAGTGCATATTGTATATTGTGTATTTTGTGCAACAGCAGCAGTTTAGGTAGTTATAATATGTGTCTGTGCTAATTACATGGATGAGAATAAATCACAGTGTTAATCATAATATATATATATATTATTATTATTATTTTTTTTTGCTTTGCATTGCTTTCTTTTTGGTAGCGTGTCCCTCCTAAAAAACTTACCTGAAGATAAACTGACCAAGATCATGGACTGCCTGGAGGTGGTAAGATACAGTTTGATTTATCTAAACAACGTTTAGTAAGCCTTTAAAATAGCAAAGGATGAATAAGTAGAAATAAATACATAAATAAATAGGAATTTTTTTTTTAATATGGCAGTGTTTTTGATTTGGTCAGAGTGGACTTCCAGGTTGGTAGCGAATAACAGCAGTGCTAATATGTTTGATGAAGCTGCTTTTAGATGTGTTACTGATCGGCCACCATGCTGATTTTACATAGTAGAATCCTGTACATTATTATGGGATACAATTCGTGATGTACATAGGAAGTTAGACATCAATAGCACATCCAGATATATTGAGAACTCTGCAAATAATCAGATTTTTCAAAGAGGCTGACGACATATCACGCAATGTGATCTCCCTCTTTTCCCCTCAACAGGAGTACTATGACAAGGGAGATTATGTTATTCGGGAAGGAGAAGAGGGAAATACCTTCTTCATAATAGCAAAAGGAAAGGTAAGATATAATAAAACAAACTGATAAAGAATACAAATGCCTTTATTGGTGGAGGCTGGCAGAGGACTCTAGAGAATCGAAGATGGAGAATTTCATCAATAAACTGCCAGGAGATATTTTAGATATCCAAAGCGTGTCTGTGTCTGTGTCTGGAGATGTTTGCTGGTACGACTGGGTTTGATATGGTTGAGTTTGGTTCTTTATGGCTATGTGCACATCAGCAGTATGGGTTGTCTCCAGTTTTGATAGTGTTTGAAATTGGTAAGTTACCAAAAAGCCCTTGAGGAACTTCATGTCAGCATGAGAGTGTTGCTTTCTGCAAACCTTTCCTGAAGGTCTGAAGGAGACCATTTTGCAATCCAAATGCCAGTAGGAGCTGTGTTTTACATATTCATTATTTAAATTTATGCTGTGATTTTGCAAATCAGAAAACTAAACTGAAACAATAAAATGCTTTTTGAGAAACTAATGAACAAACTTTTCTGCCTTTATTTTTTAAACTAAATGGATGTTAAAAAATGTGAGGTGCTATGAAACGTGAAAATTATTTCATAAATTCTCTGATTTATTTGTAAAGGTGGAAAATGTTAGTTGCTGTTTCTACAGATTGTTTAACTGAGAAGACAAACTCATATGATGTCTGCCCAGTTTGGGAAACCGAAGCATTTTTCAGTTTTGTTTTTTTTTTATTTAAAGGGGATTTATTTTGTTCTGTTTTAACAGGTGTGAGGAGAAAATGTTGGAGAATGGGAAATAATAAATACATTAATTTTTGCCACTTCTCAGCAAAATCTGAGAGGGACTGCAGGATGTTTGATGGTTTTAAGTTTTGAGAGGAAGTAGAAATTGTATTTATTTGTAACTTATGGCAGTATAATTGAGTTTTATGTCTTTATGAAATAAATAAACCATGGGATGCTTTGAGTTCTACCTTCCTAAATTTTTGTTCCTGTGCTTTGCAGGTAAAGGTTACCCAGAGTACTGCAGATCACTCACAGCCTCAGCTGATTAAAAATCTGCATAAAGGAGATTACTTCGGAGAAAAGGCTCTCATTAGGTTAGTTCACACTGATTCCTGATGTATCATATTTCAGTTGATCTGTCACCGTGTGTCAGATTATATATATCATGGTTGTTTTGAATATAATCTTGGTTTAAATTCTAGTGTTAGCCAAGAAGGCAATGGCTGAATTTGTCTTAATATTTTGGTTTTTGCAGAAACAACTTTAAAACTTACGCTGTCTCTTACCTTCGGTTTTCCCTGTAAAAGCCAAGTGCTGCTCTTCTCTGCATTTTTGCTTATATTCCAGTAAAAGCAGTAACGAGAATTTGTTGCTCCAGCCTCTGGATGATTACTAGTATGGATAAGTTCAATTGTTACTGGAAAGAATAGTTGTTTTTGTGCCAATGCCCATGAAAAAGAGAAAAGAAGTTCAGAGAGTACATGAGCTATGGGCCATGTACCTTCTTCCAGGAATGTGTTTTCAGACTTTCATGTGTTCTCAGAACGTCTTGATTTATCGCATCTGGACCAATACTGCTATTTTTCATGATGTTATCCAATTTTTGGTAGAGCAGTTGTATTCTTGCTCGTGGGGATCTTTTCCTGATAGAAATTTTGTGATGGATTTGCCTAAGTAAGTCCCTGTGATCACTAATTTAATTTTAAACCTGTGATAGATAGTGCTTGCAATAAATAAATTTTTAAAAACCTAAGCATTTGAGAACTACTTTGTGCTCAGTACCTCGAGCATTCCCTTTCTTTAATTTCTTTTCTCTGCACTTTGCTGGCCTTCAGGGAGGTTGTAACACTCATATCTCACAGGTTTCATTAAGACCTTGATAGGTCTTTCTTCTTAGCAACAAACTGAATGGTTAAATTTACATAGGATGTAAAATATTTTATACTAAGCTTTTCTATAAGATGACAAATATGAATAATGTACAATAAACTCCCAAATATATATTGACATAAAACAGTCACTGAAAAGTTGGGCCAAGAGAAGAAAACTGCACCTTTTCTTAGAGTTCTTGATTATTGTGTTGTTTCACATGTGAGCAGTCTGTATTTGATTTGGCAACAATCAGTACTGTAAATAATTTTAAGCTGCCTAAATGTTAATTATCTCTTACCAAGACCTTTACTGATAGGGAATTGCAGTATTTTCACAGAGTCTACTGAAAAAAAAAAACAAAAAAAAAAAAACAAACCAACAGAAATGAAGATTAAGGTACTTACAAAATAATCAAATCATACATAGATTAGTTTCTAGGCACCTTTATGGTCCTTTCTATGAATACTTATTTGGATGATTGAATAGAGAATGGTGTGTGGAATGTTTTATCTCTGAGAATCAGCTCTGAAATGAGCAGTAAAATGAGTTCTGAATTCTTCTAATTTCTGTCAATTCTTAGTGATGATGTCAGATCAGCAAACGTTATTGCAGATGAATACGATGTGGAGTGCCTCGTTATAGATAGAGAGTAAGTATTATGCTGTGCCTTAAGGGAAAACTTACATTCTTCTTCAGTAGATCAACAATAAAAGGTGACTTCTGTGTGGGCTCAATCACAATGTTTTCTTAAGTGAATACTGGACAGGTGGTTACCCTTTTGGTACACTGATTTGTAGTTATGCTTTAGTCAGACACCTAATGAAAAGAGGCTCAATGGAAGGCACAGGAGCACGGAAGCTTAAGAGTAGTTTAGAATTATTCTTTTCTTTCTCTCCTCGTGCTGATGATGTTTCACATTTGTTAAGTATTATTCCTTGGCTCAGAGAACAACAAAAAGCTCATGTGTGTCCCTGTTTAGGGGACATTCATTTGTCAAGGGGACCGTGCAGCCGAATTGCTGATTTTGTCCAGCAGAGGCCAGCTGCACGCTTCCTGAAGTGGAAAAAAATGGAACAGTTAGAGGATGTAATGAAGAGAACTGGCAGAATGTAAAAAAGGCAAACCCAACTTTCTCCGGGTTCTTTCTCTGAATTATGTCAGTGTAATGAGAAATGGTCTGAGGAGACTGGGCAATTTGTCCCCCTACCCTCTGGCAAACCAGGTTTGATATTTCAGCAGGTTAGCACTTAGTTAAAGCTCTTAAAATGTATACCAGCTAAGTAACAGTATGTAAAACCCTGATACAGCAGCACGGGTTTTGGTTTCTCTCTCTTCTTGTAATATTATGGTAGTTTATGCTGTTTCTTTGATGGTTTTAGAACATTTAATCAAACTGTTGGAACTTATGAGGAGTTACAAACCTACCTTGAAGGTTATGTGGCTAATCTGGCCAGAGCTGATGAAAAGCGACATGCCAAGTAAGTCAGATCCTTCGTTTGATATATTTTTAATAGATAATCACAAAAAAGAGAGAGATACATCGGTAAAATCACAGATGGTGGTTGATGGAGATGAACCCTTGGGAATGATCGGAATCACTAGAATGAAACTGTCTGGGTATGCTTATAGAGTCCAAGAACTTTTATGAAGATTAGAATACAGAGGATCTCAGTACATTTACTTGCAACGAAGAGCTCACTCTGTCCAAGAAAACTGAACACAGAAAAGAAGTGAAAATGTGCTCATGTGATGTACTTTCCTTTGGCATTCTGATGATAAATTCTTTGACTGGCTAAAGCCACTAAAGGTCAGCTTCAACTTCTGAAGGTGTTAATAGAATCACATAATTGTACAAAAGATAAATTAACATTTCAAATAGAAATAATCAGATACAGAAGAAGTTTGTTTTTAATGCTTCAGTGCAGCAGTGGTGCTATTTTGGGGGTCTGCTTTTAACTGTGGACCACACCTATTGTTTATCTGCCTCTGATTTCAATCTAATCACTGCTGAAATGATAACCGAATAAGTATTTCTCCTGTATAGAATTATAGCTGTTCTTCTGATTCTGATAATTCTGTCAAAACTGCTACACAGATCTGCAGAAACTGTTTCTCCAACAGGAGTGCTCAAAGTTTATCAGCTGACTCCTTCATTACGAACCTCATCACAGATCAGCTCCAGCTAAAACTACCACTGTTAGTACTTGATTAATTTCAGTATGATTTCACTTCTAATTTACTTCTAAATGATGTCCAGAAAGAAAGTGGTTCTGCACAGAATAAATAAAGATGATACTAGGGAGTAGGAAGGCTTTCCTTTTCCCTTTTTTCCCATTTTTCCTTTTCCTCTTTATAGGAGTATTAGGGTACTGTGAGATGTTTTGCTGGCAAGGAAATCACTAACCTATTGTAATTGTCTTAATGCAGAAGAAGATCCTTCTGTGGACAGTCAACCAAAGAGGTGACTTTGGAGATGATACAGCTGAAGGAGAAAGTAGCCCAGTTCCCTTCTTCCCCATTCCAGAATTTAGAAGTTGTCACAACTCTCGGTGTTGGTGGGTTCGGAAGGGTTGAGCTTGTAAGAGTTTGTTTTAAACATATTTAAATAGTTCTCAGTCTTAAATAAAGTCTTTGTCATAGTCAAACCATCAATTGCTTTATTCTGAGCCATGCTTCACAAACCAAATTTCCATACATGTTGACTGCCAATTTAGGAATTCTACAGCATCACCTGGAAAATAAACTAAAAATTAATTTTTAAACCAGCTGTAAATGGCTACTTCAAATTTCTGGAAGCCCTGTTTTAACTTCCATCTTTTTTTTTTTTTGCATCTTGGATAGTATTTTAGTGTAATGTGAAATCACTTGTAAGCATCCTTCGCAAACAGACTCTTCTTTTTGTTAATTTGTATTGTTTAGGGATTTAGGGGTTTAGGGATTTTAAACTGAAATTAGGACTCATTGTGGTATAAACTAGTTGTAGCATACATTACCTATTCAAACTGGTGTTGTCTGGTGTACATAAAATGGGTGAAGAGAACATTTCACTTCATTTTTCAAGTAGAGACTGGGACCCTAAAAAGATTTGGTGCTTGTATGAAAATCACACAGAGTAGTTGTGCAGAAAATCTGGAATTTGCCCTTTGCTAGTCATTGGTTTCAATACTGTTCTGTGTTGAAAGAGTCAGGCATATCTTTTGAGAACAGACAGGCATTTTTTTCTTTCTTTATCTCATATGTACTCATCGTTTTTATTCACAGGTTAAGGTAAAAAATGAAAATGTGGCTTTTGCTATGAAGTGTATAAAGAAGAAACATGTAGTGGACACCAAACAACAAGAACATATATATTCTGAAAAGAAAATCCTTGAGCAGATATGTTCTCCTTTCATTGTGAAGTAAGTTGACCAGAAGGTTTCCTTAAATCTGACCCACTGGTCAGCATTAAGAATGAAGTTCTTGGCATAAATGAGTGCTGGAGAAAAGATATTGTGGGTCTTGCATTTCATCTGGCACATCCTAAATAGCTGTTGTTTGCCTCCACAGGCTGTATCGCACATTCAAGGACAGTAAGTATGTGTACATGCTGCTGGAGGCTTGCCTTGGAGGGGAACTGTGGAGCTTGCTGAGAGACAGGTAAGCTTCATATACAAGTAAGAGCACCTTTTAATGCAATTAGAGACGGATGTGTGGAATATGGGGAAGGGAATGAGTGAAGTGTGCTCTAAGTTAAGACATTATCAGGTAAGTAGCAGCAGAGCAGTCTTTGAAAAATCATAAAAAATTATGACCTGGAGTGATTCATTTCTACAAGTGCTCAAATGCAGATGCTGCAAGGAAGTTAGGAGAGGTTGTCTCTCCTGGCCTTTTCTCTGTATACAGAGATATCGAATGCAATCTCTTAGCATGAGAGCAAATTCGGCAAGAAATATGATCATAATTTGGTTGAAGAGTCTTTTAAATTAACAACACTGTTGTCCCAACACAATGCTTGATTTATGTTGCACTTGGAAGTACTGTCCTTCAGGGAGGAAACACAAATTATCTTGTTTCCTTTTGTTTAACAGAAAGCATTTAAGGCAAATTCGTTAGAGTGAGGATGTGCTTTGTAATACCTCATGGCATTTTGATGGGTTGAAAGATTCTTTGTTCTCAGTTTTTTCTTTTAAACAGCATTGTTATTTGGCTCTATGTTATCATTCAGTGGCTGAATGTCACTGTCAGTTACCATGCATTTGAAGCCTGTCTAGGCTGTTTTTTTGCAGTGGGAGATGATGTATCAATGAAAATAGTCAAAACAGGCAAAGTGACTTACAAGATCCAGTGATTCAAAGACTGTCCCATGAAAAGGTTCATTTTCAACCACAAGTGACATACTGAATGCCAATGCAAAAAAAGTTGTTAGCATTCTGGGTATTACATGTTTTCTGGTTAATGAGTGAGGTATTTTTAGAAGTTAATTTTGTCTGCAAGGATAATGATTTCCTTTCAGAGGCAGTTTTGATGAACCCACTACGAAGTTCTGTGTTGGATGTGTGACAGAGGCTTTGGACTATCTACATCACATAGGAATTGTCTACAGAGACCTGAAGCCAGAAAATTTAATTTTGGATGCTGAAGGATATATAAAATTGGTAAGATGCAGTGTGTTATCTTCATGTACCTGCACACTGTTAATGTAAAGGCAGGAACCACATTTCCCAGGTGTGGCCTCAAGTAGTCACAGACTCTACATTATCACAGTAGAGAAGGAACACAACAAACAGCTCCTGCCTTATTTGACTGACAGTAAAAGTACAATACTCTTTAGAGAGCTTCAGACATCCACTCTGAGGATAACAAGCAACCCACCTTTTTCCGTGGGTTGTAAATCTTGTGTCCTCAAGAAAAGCATGGGCTGTTCTACCCAAAATGAAAATCATTTGGGAAATTACTCATGAGAATATATGAGATTATCCTATAGCATTCAGTTATCCAGTGGAATTATTTTTTTCTCCTTCACAATAACACTGTGAAATTGTTTAGCTATGAACTGCTGACTGTGAGATCTCTGCAGGAGGTGTGGAAGCAATGAAGATCTTAAAGCTTCCCAGTAACCTCTCCGTTACGCAGTATCTATTGGTTTTGATCAGGTTGATTTTGGATTTGCAAAAAAGATCGGATCAGGGCAGAAAACCTGGACGTTCTGTGGAACCCCCGAGTATGTTGCTCCAGAAGTCATTCTGAGTAAGGGCCATGACTTCAGTGTGGATTTTTGGTCCCTTGGAATTCTTGTGTATGAACTCCTTACTGGCAGGTAAGTGCCCCCTACTCCAAGTTCTTACTCTGTTTATTTGTTTTTAAGAACTTTATTTTTAAAATAAACAGCTTGTTATTCTTTCCATAGTAAACAGTAATGACTTGCAAAATGATATGTCTTTTTGACTCTTATACACACATGATCATGCAGTATCTCTGGTTCCTATAGGCAGTTTCTCAGCTTCACACTCTTCAAGCATTTCCAACAGGCTGAAATGCAGGTTGTTAAAGCAGGAAAGTGGCTGTTTTTCACATATTCTCAAGTATTTGCTCTTAGCCGTTCCTTGCAACAATGTGCTTTCTTTTTCTAGTCCACCATTCTCTGGGGCTGATCAGATGACAACATACAATTTGATTCTAAAAGGCATTGAAAAACTGGATTTTCCTAGAACAATAACAAGGCGGCCTGAGGATTTGATCCGCAGACTCTGCAGGTAGGAGTGACACTTTGTGACAGAGCCTAGGTATAGGCAGGTTGAGCTACTGAAGTTAAAGATCAGACTGCTAAGTTCCTTTAAACGTCATTTAACTACTCACAGCAGTGTGACGTTGTCATGGCTTCCTGGAACATTTCACCATACTTGGAAGAAAGGAGCAGTGAGCAACTCTTCTTTATGTCTCTTGATGTGACTACGTGTTGTACGCAACCTTACTCCCTGCAGAGCTGTTCAGTGCAAGCAGTTAAGACACAGAAACACTCTTATCCAAAAATAAGAATATTTTTTAAATCCTTATGCTTATTCTTTTTCTCTATTTTTTTTTCAAGGCAGAACCCTACAGAAAGATTAGGCAATCTGAGGAATGGAATTAATGACATTAAGAAGCACAGGTAAGTGAAGGAGACTGCCAAGAAGAAAAATTGCTTTTCAATTTGAAAATATGTTTAATATTTTGGAGCCCAGTTCAGAACCTCAGATGCTTCAGGCACTTCCAGACAGATTGCAAGAGATACCTCCATTGCTACCGTGCATAATTGCTACTACAGCAGGCAACAGTATAAACAAAAATCAGCTAGAAACATCCTGGTTACTGTTCTGTTCGTTTGTTTGTCACAGGTTAGTGACATAGGAGTTTAATTAGGTTAATTAATGAGAAGTCAATGCCAGTAGAATTCATGTCTGCCCTTTTAGGCCTCCTGACTCTTTGATCTAAAACCAAACAGTTGCTCTTTAAGAATAGGAGTTCAAGGCTCTGGAGCAGTGTTAACTCTATATCCTCTTTCTTTTAATGAAGAAAGTCCACAGCAGATTAGACCTTTCCTGCTTTTTCTTTTCATTTGAGTGATTTCTAAGCCCTGCAGTTTGTGCCTCGGAAAAGAAGCGCTTTGACTCTTCTATTTGTGTCCATTTTCTCCTGTTGTGAAAAGGAGGCTGAATTCCATGTCTTTGCATGGCTGTACTTACTACAGTGATCAAGTTTCCCCCTTCCAACAATCCTGAGGTCACATGGGCAGTTGTCATATAAAATGGTTTAGAGCCCTTGCTTGCATGTGTTTGAGTTTTTAACAATATCGTGCTTCTAACAGAAAAGTCACTCCGTTTGTCTTTCTCGGTCTCTGTCTCTCTATCATCTCCCATTTCTTTTTGATCAGGTGGTTGAATGGTTTTAACTGGGATGGTCTGAAACTGAGGAAATTAGCATCACCTTTAAAAAGAGAGGTATTGGCTTTGGTTTTCAGTTTCATAAGGCTTTACTAATATAAAGGTGAAGCGTTTATCTGAAAAGAAACAACTGAGGACAACTGCAGAATTTCCCAGAAATGGACTTGCATTATTATTGCTATCCAGTTCAGTGAAAATTGAAGGAAGAAAAGATAGATCCAAGCGATACGTAACTTAAAGTCATTTAGATAATGGAAATGTTGTTCTGCCTGTGTAGTTTGCATTAAATTTTCACCATTATTAGAATATTAGAATAAGTGGTGAAGATTTATTGACGAACAGTGAAAAAATGTATTTTCTGATATGGGTGCATTATTAAGATGCACTGTTCACATGACTGTGTGCAATACAAACTTGTGCATTCTTATGGTATTAGAGTGTATCGTTGAATAAGATTCCTGTTTTAAATGGCCCACTTATCTTTGACATAATATGAAAATAGATTGAGTGTAAAGACTCTGAAACTCACTTTGAGCTAAACTTAAAACAAACAGTAATTCCAAGATCTGCTTTGAGAAGTTATCCCATGAGTGTAGATGTGATCTTAAACAAATTTGAATCAAAGTTGTACCTAGTGTGGCCCAGTTTTCTTATTAACTTTAGAGAGCGTTGGGTGACATCTAGGGATTCATAACATTTGGGGAGTATTTTTGTATTGGGAGGCTAATGGCCTTCTTCTGTTGTAGAAGTTAATTGCTGGATCTTTAGCTTTTAAAGAATAAGGAATTTCATCCACTGAAAGAAAGGATCCATATCATGCTGGCCTTTAATTCCTGCACTGGTAGCAATACAAATGATGCATAATGAAAAGAGAGTATTTTCAAAAATTAATTTCTGAAATAAATAACCATCTGTTTGTGTTTTTAATGCCACAGTTGTCTGGACCAACTGATTACAGCTACTTTGACAGCTATCCACCTGAAGAGGGAATGCCTCCAGATGAACTTTCAGGCTGGGACAAGGATTTCTGACACTTTTTTCTTCCGGGACATCTATGGAGACTCATAGGCATCAGTTCTAAACCTGTTCTTGTGTTTCTTGCTTAAAACCAAAGTACACGATGTTTTTGAAAAACGTTATGTTCCCTGGAGAATAGAAGACAGTACAGCAACCAGAACTTGTTGGATAATGCACCAAATTCTGCGTGCATCTCCTTATAATGAAGGCATGCAGATGCAACCTGAATATTTTTTGATACACAATATCTCTATGAACATTTTCTGACACTATGGATGGGATGCATGGTTTTGCCATTGGGAATTTCACTAGCCATTGGGAATTTCACTATTTTGATATCAACAAGGTTACCACATCTTTATTTTGAACAGAGAGAATGAAGATTATGGGCCCATAACTTTGTGGAATTTATCAATATCTGACACAATAAGCATATATTTTTCATTTTCTAATGAGTCTAGTGTGTGTTTTGCTCTTTCCAGTAATGGCCAATACCGCATTGATCCAGAAGCATGTAGAAGAAAGACTTTTTCTACAAGATTGATTTGACTTAATGCTGCAGCTTAAAGGGTATCACTGTGGAAACTGCTTCTCTATTAGTTTATTTCTGCACCAGGCTGAGTATGTGAAACAGGGTATAACAGGTCAAATGGAAATCCAGTAGGGAACTAGGTAAATGCATAATAAATCTTTTCTGGAAAAGTAGACTGTGGTATGTATTTCCCTATCTGCTTCAAAGAGCTATGTCTGCATCTTAAAATGTTGTGCTTCTATGTAGCGTGAAGCTAAAATTGATAGACAAAAAGCTTTTATCTTGCAAGAAAAAATACGTAAGTACAGAATCATATTTTGTTCTTCAAATATATTTTCAATGATATTTTGCTTTCATTGGTACTTTGCTGAAATTATGAAATTTGCTGAAACATCGAAGTTAAAACTCCCACTCATTTCAATGTCCCACTTGCTATCTCTAGATGTGGATACCTGCGGGTAGCAGAGGTAAATGGAAAGAGGACAGCTGCTGACCTGGCATTTCCCAGTGAAGTAGGATTCCCAGATGAGTTTTACAATCTCCTTGCAGGTTTTCAGGACATGATAAGGCAGAGACTTGAGCAACCAAATCTGGACTCAGTGTTGACCCTTCTCTGAGCAGGAGGTTGGACTGGAAGCCTCCCATGATCCTGTGATTCCAGGAATTAATTTTGACTGTCAACTGCTTGCATAATTACAATACATCATGATGCTTTTCCCCATATGAGTTTGTAGATGCTTGATTTTTGTCACTAAATGTCTATATTGTTAGAACAGAAGAGTTGTTTTGAAATGTTGATTGGATAATAAATGCAGTTGGGTGTTGAGTGCTCATGGTTTAAGCAGAAAACTCTCTTGCTCCCGGCTATGAGGGCATGGCATCTTCCTGGGATTCATGCTGGTTTTCTGGCATCAATGCATCTGTAGCCCCTGGTAGGAAGTGGTTCAATTCCCAACCTAAATTTAGATATTTAGCCACGGCACACTGCATTTCACATGCTGGATGGAAAACCTCCCAGGAAACTTGTGAAGTGTGCTCAGGTCTTTGTTACAGACACCGGCTGACTTCTTAGCTGCTGATTATGACCTATCCCAACTGGACAAGGAAAGGTCTGCCACTAGGGCTGTCCATTTTCCCCAATTCTGGTGAGTGAGGGAATCCGATTCTCCACTTCTGAGGTCAGTACCAAGCTACAGCTTGCCCTTGAGGAGAGACTGCAGGGAGCTGGGGCTAGATTCCCATTGTAATTGACGAGGATCAACTGTTGAGGTTTTTTTTTTTTTTTTTTTTTTGAGGGGGAATTGCTCTTCACTGAACCTCTATCCGATGACCTTCTGAATGTGCTGTAGGAGAGCATTCACTTGTCTGTTTTGGGCAGAAGACTAACAAAATGCTTTTATTAAAAAATTGTAAGAAACAAGGAGATCCTTGAACTGATGTATTACACTGCGTAGGCTAATTGATTTGTTCCATGTTAACAAATATTTTTTTATTGCTGAGCAGTCAGACAGATTGATTTGCTTTGACAGAAAATCAATTTAAATATTTCGTATAGCATTCAGCCCAAGTGAAGGCAGAAGAGTATTTTCCATTGGAAAATTATCAGGTCAAAGAGGGTGGATCTGAGGCTTTAAGCTAGGACTTCAGGTGCTTTAGGCCCTTGCTGCAACTCCTTTTAGTACCACTGAAGAACAGATCTTTTGGGGATTTAGGCATGCACTAGATGTTATGGATGTGTGTGTGTGTGTGTGTGTGTGTGTGTGTCTGTCTGTCTGTCTGCCTCTCATAAATATTTTTATTACAGGCAAGATAATACTGAGCCAAATTTTACATAAAAAAAAAAAAAATTTGAGTGTATTTTTCCATTGTATCTATAGGTAGTTTTCCTTGAAAAACATAAAAATAAATATGTATATCTTTTTTTAAGTGAAGAAATAGAAGTGCACTGTTCATTGCAGTTAGCAACTAAGTCTGTGGAATGACAGGATGTTGCATTTATAAAGCAATCACATTCCTTGTTTAACTTGCAGTGTGTGCAAATAAAGCTTGCAGTGCAATGGGCAGAACAGTGCCTTTTTACAGTCTCGTTCCACACAGCAGCATGGAACAGCAGAATCACTGAGTTTGGAAATGACCTCTAAGGTCATCTAAACCAAGCATCAACACTGTGCCCACTCAGAGAACTGTTAAAGTTGGACAGGACCTCCAAGATCATCAAGTCCAGCAGTCAGCATGTCTCCCACTCAAAACATACGTTCCCTAGGGGACGCTGAGAAAATAAAGGTGTAAGAAGTTACAAGCAGTGAGAATACAGGTCTCTGTTTTGTTTACGTAGGGAATCACATGCACTTCTTTTCTGACATACATGCAGATGACTGAGCTGAAATATTCCAGGAGCAGAAGGTGATAAAGTCCAGCCTACACATTGCCTGACCTGACCCAAACCGTCTTTAGCAGAATGATGTACTGTAGGCTTCATCTCATCATGGGGCTATGCTGTTGCAAAATGAGAAGGCAAATAGGCAACTCAGTGCTTTCACAGGGCAGGAGACACTGGGAGGTCTGTATGGATGGCTATGGCTATGATCAGATTGGGCTGACTGTGGCACTTCTGATACACGAGGACTTAGGGCTGGTTGGCAGGAGGTGGTACAGAGCTCCTGAAATAAGGTGAACCCACAGAAGTCAGTGTTAAGCCAACCTGCCGTTGCCAGCAACTCATTGATGCACAGAAGTGGAGAAGTGGCAAACGTAATTTAAAAGCATACCTAAGGTACTTTGCAGCACCACAGCCATTACCCTTACCAAGCTGCAGGCCAGCAACATCAAAAGCCACAGTGAATATTTCGATTAGGGTGCTTAATAATATAGTTGGTCACTGGCGAAGTAAGACCTATCCTCAGGTAAGCTGTTGGATACACAACCCTGCTGAAGAGAGAACTCAGGAAAAAGGAAGCTTAAATCCACCCTGATGAATAATATCCCAACTTTTTTGTGATTCTCTGCCAACAAAGTATTGGGCTGAGAAAGCAGCTGCAATTCCTTCTTTCCAGGGTATTCCATAGAAGATTACAGGGGAAATCAGAACTGAATTAGAACATAATATGGCAGTGTAGCACTGTGACAGACATCTAAAAGTAAGGGAGCTGCAAATAAATACACGTTTCCTAAATTGCAAGAGTGACATTGAATATGAGGCATGGAGAAGCTCTGAAATGTAGCAAGAGACTGAACAGACTGGGAGAATCCAGTACCAATGGATTCAGCAGTACTGGAAAAATAAACTTATTTTTGAAGCTTACCTGTTACAATTGGTTTTACCAGTTCCTCTAATAAGATTTTAAAATTTGTTACTATAATGTTAAAAAAAGTATTTTAGGATTCAAAAGACTCTGTTCCATGAGAATCATTGTTGTTACATGTATAGTATACTTTGTTAGTGAAATGAGATCCTAATGCATAATTATGTTTGTATTCCAGGCATGAGTATATATGTGGGCATTACAGAACGTCTGCCCAATTCT
Organism: Numida meleagris; assembly: GCF_002078875.1. NCBI lineage: Eukaryota > Metazoa > Chordata > Aves > Galliformes > Numididae > Numida > Numida meleagris. The sequence continues at coordinate 50,832,488 of NC_034412.1, forward strand.
TCTCTAAGTTACTATCCAATCTAACACCCAGTAGCACTTTGCCATGCATCACAGTCACATGTATGAAGGAGTTCACTGGAGGGAAGTATTCTGTAAAAGTAAAAATGCATCACTATTACTTTGACCTACACAGCAATTGCAATTCCAATTACTGCTATTTGTACAGAACAACTCCTCTTCTTATTTTTACCTTAGCTCAATTTAGCTCTATTAATAGAAATGGAGGAGATAATTTGCAACAGCTAACAAGTATTCGTAGTAAAAAATGACTGTATAGAACTGTTGGGCACTTACTTAGTAACCATTGAGATGCAGTCATCCACAGGATACTGCACAGTGATTGTATCCAATGTCCTGGACTATTTGCAGAGTAAGGATCCAATCACCTGGAAGGAAGCAGAAAAATCTGACCCTGACTGAGGAAGGTATGAAAGTAGGAAAAACAAAGCAGGAAAATGGCAAGTAAAGAAGTGACAGAACTGTCAGGAATTAGTTCACATAAACAATTAGATATCAGGGGGAGTTTTATTTATTAGTAAGTTGTAATAACTTACTTATCGAGTGAGATAAGGAGTAAATGGCACAGATGCTAGAATCACAACTGGAAAATAAAAGAACCGGGTTTTAAATGTATATTTGAAAAAAGAATGTACCTCACTTATATGAGAAAGTAATACTAAAACTGTGTATCCTTATCGAGCCTTTTCACTGGCTCTCAGATCATAATGGAAATGAAATAAATAGGTTCTATAATAATCTTAGTATAACATCTAAATATAGGTGTGCTGGCAGTTACTGTCCCATTTTTTTTTTCACAGAATAACAGAATCCTTAAGGCTGGAAAAGATCTCCAAGATCACCAAGTCCAATCCCACCCCATCCTCACCGACCATGTCTCTCAGTACTACATGAAATATTTTCGCATTCCTCGCTATAACCTAACATTGCTAGGTTTTTATTCCAATAGCCTTCTAAAAGAAACCAAAATTCATGTCACTGCAAGCTACCAAAAAGGTCTTAAAGCAGATCATAAATGCCTCCTCTCCAAATCTCAGTCTCACTCTGATTGCTTGTGGGGGCATGAATGAATAGCCCGTTAGCCAAAGGAAAACCCTGTCAAAAACTGGGTCTTCAGCTAATTGTACATGGTGACTAAGTGAGGAAACAAAGAGGTTACCTTTGCAGATGATACAAAAGTTTATTGGGAAGTAAAGTGCTCAGTTTACAGACCAATACATTCTTGATCAATGCAGAAGGCTCGCACAATTAACAGCTTCCTAATGAGACCCAACACTGTACATAGCTTTTCTATGCAAAACCTTATTGCTAAGTGAAAAAAATTGTGCTAGAATCAAAGATTAAAAAAGGAGATAATATCAATGTTCAGAACATTTGTCACGCAGCCATGTGCTCACTGCACGGCCGTTGTCACACACATGGGTACCCCATGGAAACTGTGCGCACTTCAAAATGAAGTTTGTTATAAGTAACGACACGTTACAGAAATACACCTTAACATATACAGCTAGGAATGCAAATTCATTTTCATTAAAAAACGTATAGTACAAGGAAAGACAAGTGCCATCTTCAGGAAAAAAAGCATAGCTGGCAGCCTCCCTGCTAAGCCAACTTGCCACAGGCTGAAACAAGTTGCTGGGCAAAGAATGCTGTGCCTCAATGCTTTCTACAGGAAACCAACGTTTTAACATCACTGGTGCATCTCTCCTTCCAACAACAAATTGTCTTTGACATGGAAGGCACAGAAAGTGCCTTCTATTTATCCTAGGAACACAGCAAAACAAGAAAAAAAGGGCACTGGGACAGAGCTGACAATGAAAATATTGATTAAGTGTGGAGAGGCAGTTCTGAAATATCACTTTTAAAATGCTGATGAAATAGAAAGAGGCACAATGAGTATAGTGTCTACTACAGAGTAACCTGATTAACAAGTTACAAGCTAAGTGCACTTCCTCTGTTTAAAGAAGCACAGTATTTTTTTTTTAAAGGAGAAAAGGACATTTTATATTAATTAAAATGTCAGTATGCCAAGAATAACTCCAGAAAAAAATATACACGCTTACTTACTTAAAAAAGAGATGCTGCTTTGTCTCTTGAAAAGTGTCAGCTGTTAAAATGAATGGGACAATAGTTGATGCCATTTTCTTTCTAGAAGTGCTTTTCAAAGCTTTTAAATATTGTGTTTTTCTGGTAGAAAGCAGAAAACCCACAGCCTTCCATTGGAATGCTTTAGGTATAGCACATTTTGTCTAACACTTGCTGCCCTCATGAAACCATTCATGTATGGAAACTGTAATAGATGTATGGAAACAGAATTGTGTCCAGGTAGATTTTGTCACATCTGGTTTCCATTCTGCCTCTGCATTTTCATTTCTGAGGCCAACATTCTCACTTTGGTGACTTGAACCTGAAACGTGCTTATGTAGTTCTGAAAATGCCTTATGAACAGAGTATTTATTTTACCCACCACTGAGCTTTCCTTTAGTGGTCAGATCAGGATGATGACCTGATGCTGAGAAGCAGTGGTGTAGTTGGCTTGAAGCTGACGAAACAGCAAAGCCTATGCTACACATGGAGGTTATTCCCCCCATTTCCTCCACCCCCATCAATACCATCTGACTGTGAGGAGGACGGCCGGGAGCTCCTCGACCGCGGCTGCCCATTCAGTCCCAGTGGTGTTCCCAGACGATGGCTCATCTGCGATGCCGTGTCATCTGACTCCCACCTCTCCAGTTCCTCCCGTACCAGCCGCTCCATCTGCTCCCTGTGGATCTCACTGTCACGGCCCAGCCTTTCATCCTGAACAGATAGAGATACAAGATAGAAGTGTAGTTCCCAAACTGCAGCCCATTAAAAATCCTATTCTACGGGAATAAACATCCTTTTCAATAGGAAATCCCTACACCACTCAATATTTTGTAGGCTAGCATCAAATTGCAGCTACTATTCTGTAGTAAATGGCTTTCTTCCAGTAACATAACTCCCACATTGTCACCATCACTTGTGAAAGTATGGTCTGCATTACAGTATTTAGTATGCAAATCTATCTCCAGAAATGCAAAATATACTGGATTCCCTGTACTCTGCCAGAGTACTTCATGGAAAACTCTCTACCCATCACAACAGCCAGAGGATGAACCAGCTGCCTCAGCAGCTACTGAACACCACTGCTGTCCTGTTCAGGGCATTAAATGGTACTCTGGCCTCTGCATCACACAGGTCTCCTATAAGATGTGTTCTCATACCCAAAACTTGTTTCACATCTCTTCATAGAATCATAGTATTATTAAGGTTGGAAAAGACCTCTAAGATCATCCAGTCCAACCACCTACCCATCCCCACCATGTCCACTAACTGTGCCCCTCATGGTCACATCTCCACAGTTCTTGAACACCTCCAGAGACGGTGACTCACGGTAACCGGGCAGCTCAAAACAGTAACACAAAACTCAAGATTGCTCAGCCAGAGCAAAGTCCCACAACCTTACGATAATTCCCTGCACCCTACCAAGCGAAGCAGAAGAGAAAAGTACTAACACTAAATAAGCCATGCAGGGTGTGACCAGCAAGTGATGGCACAGGACAGAGCGGGGGTCACTGACCTCTGTCACTCCATCCAACAGCCTTCCCAACACATCTCTCCTTTTCAGTTTGGCTCTCTCCATCGCTTCCAGCTTCACAATCACTGCATCAATCTTGGAGACGATGCTGCCAATGGAATGCTCCATGCGATCCACCCGCCTCATGAGTCTGAGGGCAACAAATAATCATTTTGGCTCATTAAAAACAAGAGTTCAAGTTCTCACAAAATTTAAAACCTCAATACTTTACTACTAAGAAAACAAGTCTTCTGATATGACAGTGACATGGCCACTTTCTGTCTTTTCAATGACCAGATTTGAAGTTTTTTCTTTTGGGGAGTAAGGGGCAGTTTCAACTTGTTCCTATGAGCCTCTCTGAATTACATGTAATTCAGATATGACTTGAAAGCTACTAAATTGATTGACTTCAGCACCTTGAAAAACCATAACTTTTTTTTTTTTCTGAATTATTCAGTGAATATTTGGAGTTATAGGAAAAACTACAACATATCTTAAATAAATGTCCCACAAGAAAAAAAAGGGCTCACCCATGTAGTTTTGCTCCCCCAGGAGGATTAACTTACACTTGGAACTCTTCATAGGACACTCCACTAGAGCTGCTGCCCCTCCTCCTTGAGCTGTGCCCGCTGTCTTCATCTTCATCTTCCTCAGAGTCATCCAAGCTCCGGGGAAAGCTGCGGCTGCTCAGAGGACGTGGCAGAGAGCTCCTGTCCAGGTCCAGATCCTCCTTTATGAAAACACAAGACACAGATAGGAAAGAGTTAAAGGCTTCACATGGGGACAGAGGTGTCCAGACCAAGGACCATCTGCTCTCCATCTGCTCCACCTCACACAAGAATTAGCATCATGGAGCCGATGGCATGCTATTCCTAATGCCAAGCTCACCCTCTCTTTTTCCAGGTCATCTCTCATCTGCTGGTGTTCATGCTCTGTCAGTTCCTGGTCCCCATCCTGATCGTATTTGGTAAATATTGCCTCAATCTCTGCATCGGTGTGGCCCTTCCTGGAGAACGCAGTAAAAACAGATGCTTTACTTTTCATTTTTCAGGTGCTAAAACAAACAACTTTGTCTTAGAAAAGCAGTACACTCACATCAAACTCTTATCCCCATGCCAGTGATACAAATGAAACAAAAAGCACTCTGCTGAATTGTGTTTATTTGCATCAAAGGCATCACCAAGGCAAGAGAAACTTGTCAAAGACTCAGTAGCTACTGTCTGGACATACAATTCAAGATACAAGAAGTAACAGCTTCCTTACCCTTTTAGATCTTGCCGGAGTTCATCAAAATTTAGTTTTCCCCCACCTTGTCTCAAGCTTTCTGAAATGTCATCAACAGTGGTTTTCTTCAATTTAAGTTTGACCATGGCTTTGTTACAGCCCTAAAAGAAAAAAAAAAAAGAAATTTCACATTTCACTTGGTGTGCAATATTAACACAATGTTAATAGGCTTTTTTTTTATTACAGTTCCAAAGTTTAAAACTCTGAATTATTGGTCCATGCCCAGTATGTGTTTAGACATTTCTGACCATGGTACAGCACTGTACTCACACCAGAGAGCATGTAAGTGCATGTGCTTTTCTTAAACTGAAATACAGGTCAAGCTCTTAACTCTGTGTTGGAGGCTTGACTCATCTCATTGCCTGGCACAAGATAACTCAAAATTCTGTACAGAAGCTGAATGGTGGATTAGCTTCACCAATTTAGTATTTCTGTATATACCTAGACAGACATATCCTATGTCATATTCACTAGGCTAATCCTGTGGCGCAAAGTCTCAGATTACTACAATACTTTGTAATGCAAAGTTTTAATTTGAGTGATTTGCACTCAATTCACACTCCTATATTTAACTAAGAGATGTGTATTTTCCCCAGCTGATGACAGCCTTCCTAGATACAGTTTCTATAGCGCCTTATGAAATAGTGAGAAATTAGATGTCAAACCAACAAAACGTTACTTTTACCTTTCTGATAAGGTCAGACAGTTCCATTTCTGCCTTCTGTTGTGCCATATCCGATTTGACTTCAGAGTATGTATCATTGATAATGGCCAAAAACATGTTCTGTTCATGAGAGAAATTAAAAGTCCACTTAAAATAACTCTACAAGTCCAAGTTCCACCAATTCCATGACCTACTGTTGACTACTGCTTCTTCTCATCCCAAAGAGCAAAAAAAACCAAACAACTTCATTAAGTACAAGAGACATTATATAAATCTGAATGTTATGATGAAAGAAAAGATGACTGCTACACAATGCTAAGATCAGTACAAGGACAGTTCCGAAAGCAATGTCTCCTATTTTATTTTGTTGACCCATGACATCGGATGTGGATGCTGGTGGTAGGGCAGTAGAGGCTGAACTTTCCCACCAATATTCTGCTTGTTAAATGTTGATGGTGACCAAACAGTGGATGAGAGCACAGAGAGGCTGTGGGTGGTGTGTTTCAGCAGTGGCAGCAGCAGGTCACATCTGCTGGTGCAGATTTTCACAAGCACGGCACGCAGACTCTTGTTCACTGCTGGCAAAAATGCATAGCTAACGGTGAATATGTTGAAAAGTGTTTTGTGGCTGAGATATTGCTCTATAAACAGTGTTAATTCTGCTCTTTTTATCTGCTGCAGTTTCCATGCAAATAAATAGTAGGCATTAATTTTAGAGCGACCTACGCAAAATTCTGCTTTAATGGTTGCTATCTTATCAAATTACCAAAAGACACACCATTTTGGGAATAATATCCAAGGATGTCCTGCACACATAACAGTTTCAAGTGGAATCAACAGAAAATAGATTATCATGTCATAATGCAACTTCCAAACTACCTGAGGACTACATTCAGGGAGAAGGTGCTGGGGCTCTTAACTTATGTCAGCGACTATTTTATATGAACTAGTTTATATCAAAACTATTTTATTTGGTGTCCTAGGTTCCTAAGAGGGAGGTTTTAGAAATGAAAATTCTTAATAATAAAAAAACACCAACAAAAAAACAAAACAACAATGTGGAGCACTATTAGAGACTGACAACAAATATACAGTGCAAATCTATTTTAAAGGAAGTAAAAATTAAAGAGCGCAGTGGCAGACCATGTAAAGGTCAGGCCTGATACATTCACCCTAAGTAACCATAGGAATCCAAGAGCAAGAGATGCAAAAATGGCGATGTACCTAAAATCAACATGCCACCTACCCACCCCACGAAAACAAAGGCGTACATACCAAAAGGATGAAGAACATAAAGAACACAAATGTAGTGAAATAAATTGGTCCCAAAATGCGATTAGCTTCTTCAACCTCTGTGAAGTTGAAGTCTCCCAAAATGATGCGGAACTGAGTAAATCTTAAAAAACAAAACACATCCAGGGGTTGAGAAAAACACTGCTGGAGCTGTGCAGGAGTTCTTGATCTATTTAACCGTAACAGTTGGAATTAAGGGCAGCAGAGAGGTCTTAACTGTTGTAATACTCACTCACACATTGCAATAGTCAGCTTCTCAAACCCACCTCTAAGACTAATAAAACCTGCAGTCAGATGGGTAACTAGTGTGGCTACTTCTGCCTTTTGGTCACAACTAGGGAGAAAAACAACCTTGTAACCACCTCAGTCAGACCAGCTGGCTGTTAAAGATGATAGACTTCATTTGGGAGCCAACCAACTAACCAGAATATCAGGAACAGAACATCATTAAGCACACGGTGTCAGATATAAAGATAGTTTTTCCAACAAAATATAAAAAAATTTACATCACTAAAAAGCAGCTATCATTACTGAGCTACCAACAGTGAGATGCTTATAGCTCATTTCTGCAGGCAGATGTTACAGGATTGGTTTGACCTCTGGGGAGGCAAACAAATCCATTCACCAGTGCACCAAGAAATTATTTTTATTTTTTAACTTACATGCAGTCCTGGAAAGTGCTGAAGTCATCAATCTGAGCACCAAAGACAAGATAGGCCAACTGAGCATATGCAAAGAAAATAATAAAAAACATAATTGCAAAGCCAACGACATCTTTGACACAGCGAGACATGGTTGTGGACAACTGACTCATCGTTCTGTTGAAGTTAACAAATTTGAAGAGCTGTTAAAAGAAAAAAAAAACACCAAAAAAACCTGTGAAGACAAAGAAGACAATTTCTAATCCCAACTGCTGTCCAGCTCTTTACATGAGATGCCCCAGTGAATTGGATGGGGACAAAGTCAGGTGATTTTCAGTTAGAAATACATCACTTCCAAAAAAACACTAAGGCTTGAAATTTGAAGAAAAAAAACTGAGAAAACCAGCTTAAACTTTCACTCCTATTTGAAACCCTGGCTTCGTAGCAGTAGTATCAAGCTGCTTCCAAGAGCTTCTAGGAGAAAGCAGAATCCAGTAAGAAGTACCAATTTCTCAGTACAGGAATAATGAAAACATTGCTTCACATACCTGCTGTGACAAAGAGCTGAATGCATCTTCTAGACTTAAACAAGTACTAAAGCAGAGAGAATGATAACCTTGTTTTCAGTCTGCATGAAGTTACCTTTGTGCTCTCACTTTCTCTCACGACTAACGTTAGGATAAGCATCACTAAACTCAAAGATATCAGGAAACTTTCAGAACACTGAACATGTACATTCTGATTTTAGAATATGGGTATGTGTCTTGGTGTTACCTTTATCCAGACAAAAAACACAGTGACTGCAGCAATGTTGTTGAATTGTATTTGCCAATATGCCAAGGGTTCAAAATTGGGGAATGTGTTCTGATCTTCTAGCAGCTTCTTCAGGAGCATATCAACAGTTGATGTCCTGTAGATGCTAATTCCTATCGCTGCCACAGAGAGCTGAGTACAAAAGAAACAAACGAGCACATGGAAGGTGATTAGGGTTTTAAAATAGCTTGTGTTAGACAAGATTCAAATTAGAATTTTGGGGTAGATCAGGAAATGCATTTCACAACAAAACTATGACAGCCCTAGGATGAGACAAATATCCCAGGAGTAAGAAGATTTGGAAGTCTCTTCCTTGCCCCAGCTAAAGAATGAAACCATGGTGAAACCTGGTGGGCTCAGAAAAATGAAGATGTCATAAGGAAGAAAGTGGAAGAAACAGGGAAAAAAAAAAAAAAGAAAGAAAAAAAAAAGAAAAAAAGGACTTGAACCTTAGATTTGTCCAAGACTGAAGGTACAGAATGGGAGTGGGACAGGATCCACTTCAGCTTTTCTGGCTTTGGATACCTTTAGTAAGAACAACTCAATGTAAGTCTGGATCATATAGCTTTAAATTCAAAGCTCAGATTTTCAGCTACACTGAGATTATTGGTGAACACAGATTCATTAATGTTTCCGACAGAGTGCTTTTCAGAAAGCAATGTTGGACTTAAAATAAAGATTACCTACCATGATGATAAGGATATCCAGACAGTTCCAGAGACTTCTGAAGTAGTGCAGTCTGTGAATGTGAATTTCTAAGATCTCTTCCACCATATAATACAGAACAAAAAGACAAAACACCATTTCACAGGCTGCCAGGAAGAAATCCAAAGTGGAGATGTAGTGAATCAGTTTCACTGGCTGAAACTGCCAGGATGTAAGAAGGCCTCCAGTCGCTGGAAATTCCACTAACAACCTGGAATTTAAAAAGGCAAAGAAAATTATTTCATTTAAACGTTATCTACAAAAACATGGAAAGACCTGCTTGCATCTCTATCTGTTTCATGCTTTGCAATCTGAACACTGTCAGTGCTCCTGTTCATACCTCACAACGCAGAATAGGTTGATGTTTGCATTGTAGACAGAGAAATCAATGAAAGCTGCTCTTGTCCCTCTGTCCAACCACAGGTTCTTCTTAAGGCTGGCAATCTGCACAGCTGTCACTTCCCTTGTCCTTGAGAGGTCTTGGTAATAACCAGCCCCACTGTACGTGGCCAGCAAGCCCCAGTGGCTACTCCCGTTCAGGTCCTTCTCATTGGTGTATGTCCAACTGGTTCAGAAGGAGTGAGACAGCATGTGTTAGTCCTTCCACTTTCTACTTAAAATTAACAAAACAAACAAGACCTGGCCAAAAAACCCACACATGTGGGTTGGGTGGTCCTGTGTGGAGCCAGGATTTGGACTCCATGATCCTTGTGGTTCCCTTCCAGCTCCAGATATTCTATGATTCTATGATCCTTAGTGCAGTTTTATTTAGAAACAGAATCATTAAGGTTGGAAAAGACCACTAAGACCATCCAGTCCAACTGTCGAAGGGTTTTAAGGGTTACTTGCAGGAAGTTTTCATGTCTGTACCCTGGGAAAAGAACTTACAATGTTTGTTTCACCAACACAGCAGAATGTGGATAGGAAGGCAGGTGACAAATATATTAATTGAGAAAACTGAATGCATTGTTCTGCTTATACAGAATTTCTCTTCCCTTGGGGAAGCTAAGAAAAAAATGGTATTGATGTAGCTGTGCTTCACCTCCAAAATCCTTTCCAGTGTAACCCACACACTGTCTTCCAAGAGAGATAGAACTCCTCCCATGTTTCAGCCAGAAAAGTTGACCCAGCAATACCCAACACTCACCCAGCTCTCTGGATTTAGCTGGCTTTACAGACAGAACGTACAGCAATTCTGGAGTTACCCCGTGAAGTGTCTTTCTGTACCACTCAGCATAATCTGGGTCAGAAAAAACATATTTAGTTGTCTACAAAAGTACTACATACGCTGTTCCATTTCGAAGCCCAAAAGGAGCAGTATCTTCATTGGCCACAGAATAGACATCATAGCAGTCTTTGATTTCATCTTTTAAATCTTCAGGAATCGAGCATGAACCATTCCTCACTTTCAGCTGCCGAATGCGGGGCACCCCTAAAAGCAGGTTCTCATAATAAATGAAGCTTTTGTTTTCTGCTATGGTTTTATTGTTGTACCACATATCCCAATAGAGACCATCCAGCAGAGGGCCTTCTGTGAACTGTGAAGGAAGACAGAATTTTAGTTTGCATTTTGCCAGCACTGTTTTCATATGTCAATTCAACAGCAAGGTAACAACTTGCTTTTAATACTACCTTCCAGAAGTCGTCCATTGTGGACAATGTTTTGAAGTCCGTTTTCTCCATTTTGGATACAGGTGTTTCCAGGAAGAGCTGCGACATAACCCTTGTGTAATAATACATGCTGGAACTCACTGTCCCATATGTCACTGCACGTGGTTTGGCAAGGGGTGAGAAGAAAAAGATGGAGTAGTTTTGAATAGATCAGGTTGTACTTGTATAGATTCTGCACTAAAAAGACTAAGATCAGAATGAAATCCATATCAAGTAGCCAGTAGTTTGTGATTACAGTATTAATGCTTCTACAAAAAACAACCTCAAGAACCACAAAGACTGGACTCAGCAGCATGAAGAGAGGCAGCCAATGCCATTTTAGGCGTCCTGAGAGCTGGGATGACCCCAGACACTGGAAGATCCACGTCCTGTCCAGGCAGAAAAGGATGCTCAACATGGGACACAAGCTGTCAGTGGTTAGACAACACCAGATGTGCAACATTCTAAGAGAATCACTGCACAGAAAGTAATGACTGCATGCTGCTTCTGTTCCTCATTCTGGGCCAAGCATGTGGCTGAGAACCACAGAGCATAAATTATAAAATGATGTGCAAAGCCAAGCTGGCCTGGAAGGGCAGTCTCTGGCACCGATGCCTCTACTGCCTATAAATACTTAACAATTCAGGGTTAAAACTGAGAGAAGCTTGGAAGATCAGGTCTACAGCAAACAATTCTCAACAGTACTGACAAACTTTCAGAAGTATTTTATTACAGGGAAGAAAATGTGTTTTCCTGAGCAATCAGAGAACTATTTTTAATAAACTCCTCTGTAGCACGTTGCACGAGTGACTTGATTGCACAACACCTGGATTCTCTCTACATACGTTCTCTCAAAAATACAACAGTACAAGGAATGCTAACAGCACTTAGCCAGCAGTGGAAAACATCCTCCTAAAATACACCACAGACCTGTCTGCCTCACAGTTATTGCTTAAGCGTAAAACTAAAAGGGATCACACTTTAACCATAGCTGAAAAGTTAGCAGCATCTGTACCCATTTGATGTAGTGCATTTCTTCTCCATTCTGTTGCCAAAAATATTTCCTATCGCAAAACAAATTGTGAGCAGCCTGTAAGCAAACTTTTCCCACTGAAGACAAATTTGTTTTCATAGAATCATGTTCAAGTCCCTGACTGCTACACCTCTCCCAGTGGTAGAGCCTCAAGCATTCCAGCACTCCCTTGCCCATAAACCTGCACCAAAAGTCTCAGGCAGGAAATAAACATGACAGTTAGTATATAATCATTTGTGCAGTACATCACCAAAACAGTTGGGCTGTGTCAACTGAATAATGTTTGTGGTTTGGGTTTTTTTGATTTGTTCTTCTTGTAGGAATTCTGCTCCGGACAAGCAAAGCATTTGCTCTCAGACTACTAACACAGTTTGTGGTTTGGGTTTTTTTTCAATGCAAGGTTTTCTTTAAAAATAAAAACGGCACCTTGTCCTGTTACAGCTGATCACAAAGACAACTCAGTAGTCATTGGCACTGGAGGTATTTAGAACAGAACTGCCCATGCTAAAGACTGGGGCCTTGAAACCGATCAACTTTCCAAAGATACACAAATCTAACACATGCAGATTTTGTTGCTAGTCTCCCTAGTGACCAAATAAAATGTCACAATATGTTGTACTTGACACTGTCTTCCTGATTGTTATGCAAATATATGAACATGTTAATAGTTTTGACTACTAATTCAAAAACTGCTAAGGCACAAAAGTTTTCAGTTTTTGCAATCTCAAGCAAAGATCCAGCTACAAAATCAAGAGAAAGAAATAACTCAAAATATTTGCCCTTACAACGGCCTGTTCATTACTCTACCACTTCCCTGAAACACTCTGGATTTACAAGAAAGTGGTGCAGAACTGCATGCATTAAGGCTGAGTGGTACTTACAGACACACAGCACCACGAGGAAGATCACGTACGTAATCAGCTCCCGCAAAACACTTCGCAGGTACCGCTCTCTGCTGGTGTTGCTTTCCTCCATCAGCCTTGTGCCCCACAGACCTGGCAAGAAAACCATACATACCTATATACACAGGTGTCTGATACTGGATACCCGATGATATAGCCAATGGCATACCCAATGGCATACCTTGACTAATGAGTGAAAGATTCACTAATGTCATGTCTGAAAATATTATCAGATCAGTGAAAATGCACATTCTGTATCAAAACTTTTTTAGTAATTGTAATTAATCAACCGAAGGAAGGGTAGGTCAGTCAAACACCTTTTGCTTCGCAGCATTATACCTGCGTTCCCAAAAATGCAGCCTAAGAGAACTTATTGAACAGTGGTCCATCCTGCCAAAAGGGTAACAGGAAAGCAAAAGGATCTTTTAAATGGAGTTGCTATCAGAAATAGTTGTGTGAGAATGGAAAGCAGTCAGTAACTTCCATCCTTATTCCCAGTGCCTAATAGAAACCAGAACAAAGCTGGGAACGGCTGCCGACATTCAGCCGAGAACTGCTGCTGTTGGGAAGCTTCTCATTATTGAAGCCTAAACACAGCAAGGTCATTTATCTAAGCTTATGGCAGGAAAAAAAGGCTTCTGAAAATAGTAGTTCTCTATTGCCAAATTTCCACCCTGTTCCCTTTCAGGTATTTTAAATTGCCAGTCTTTTAAAGCACCCTTCACATTCCCAAAGGATGGAAACAAAGTAAACCCAGCATTCCTAGGAAAAAAAAAAAGATCCATCAAACACACCACAGTAATTTGAAGCCAAAGGAACAGCAACAAGGAGCGGACAACACAAGTCATGCACCAACAACCTTCATGCTGTCCTCTGGTCATATCCCTGGGCTGGTTAATCATATCCTTTGCTAACATCAGCCCCCACAAGAACATTTTCAAAGCTGTTCTTTAAGGCTAAGTCCGAAAACATACAGATAAGGACTGAAGATCTTCTAAACAAAGTGCCAAATCCTCACCATGAGGTCATTCTGCTAGACAGAAACACCAAACCAAGAACACTCAAGAGTCACCATTAATACAGAACTCAACAAATTCAGCCTTCAGTATAGCAGTACGTTGTACTAGCAACCCTCATAATAAATGCAGGAAAACATTACAGAAGAGAGGAAGAACAGGCTGGAACAGCCAGCGAGCAAGCTGGCAAGCGTGCTGAGTCCCGGCCGTCAGCACATTACTCACCAACAAGAAATGCAGTGAACAGAAAGCTTGCAAGCTTCGTTTCTGTCTTGGTAGAAAATAGCTACAAGTCAGCAGTGAACAGAAAGTTGCATACGGGAAAAAAAAAACAACAACAAAAATCCAACAGCAGAGATCACACAATGATCTTTCCATTAAATGACCTCTAGATCTGCCTGGCAGCCACCTTGAAGCACTTACTAGTTGGCACGTTTTTAGAGGACGTGTACAGTATTCTCTTTTTTGCCTTACTTGAATTCTGGTTTAGGTGCATCTAAATGCATAGTGGTTGTAAACAGTGCTGGATTCAAGCTGACATCTGTCAGCACCAAAAACATTCCTTCTAGCCTTGATTAAGGATTTTCACTTCATTTCTTATATAAACTTGCTATTCCTCAACTTTTTGACTTTACATGTATACGAATTGTATCTGTGTATATATATATTACATATATATGTAATATAAGCATGCAATCTACAAGGAGAACAGGTAAGGGAGAAGAGATGGAGAAGGTAGAATGATGAATAGAAATGAAGAAAAGAAAAAGGTAGGAAGGTGAAATGAAGAAGGGAAGGAAAAGGAATGGTAACAGGAAGAAGAAGGGATGGATGAGTGGGGAAGGAAATGGAATGAGGAACAGAAATAGAAAAGAAAAACATGGAAGGAGAAGCAAAGTAGAAGGGATGAAGAAGAGAATGAGAAGGGATGGAGAGGCAAAGGTGAAGGAACAGAAAAGGGAAGATGAAGGACTGGAGATGGGAAGGAGAAGTGAAGCATAAGGAATACAAATAGGAAGAAGAAGAGAAAGAATGAAGAAAGGATGGAGAAGGAACAAAGAAAGAATGGAGAAGGGAAGTAGAAGAGATGGAGGAGTCGGAATAACAAATAGAAATGAAGAAAAGAAAAATGTGAAAGAGAAGTGATGGAGAAGGAATTGAAATGGTGAGAAGGAATGAAGAAAAGAATGAGAAGGGAGGAGTAAGGAACTGAGAAAGAAAGGAAATTGGAAGAAGAGAAGAAGGGATGGAGGAGCTGGGAAAGAGATGGAATAATGAATAGAAAGTAATGAAGAAAAGAAAATGATGGGAAGGAGACATGAAGGAGAAGGAACAGAGGAAGAAAGAAATAAAGAAAAGAACGGGAAAGGAATGTACACACACATATATATACATATACCTTTATATTGAATAAATCCAATTGATAAGGTATAGAATGCAGTAGTTTATTTTTATGAAAAAGTTCTGAAAGAATTCAGTAGTTGGGCAATCACAGCTGTCCCTCACCACACACAGTGCCAAAAACAAGCCCGAGTGGGCACTGCTAGCTGATCTGCCTACAGAGAAGTTCAGGTGCTAGTGGAGAGTGAGGAATATAGCCCTAGGGAAAGACTGATCCTCCCGAAAGAACAAGGGCAAGAAAAGCACATCACATTCAAAAAGAAGTTCACACTCCTTCCTATGGTACTATCAGAGCAGGCACTAATTCAACTCAGTACAAATCGGATGATTTTTATCACAATGAATGAATGACTGCAAATGACATTTAATATTTCCACTTAACAATAACCAGGAAAATCTTTCAAGACAACATCCATGTACACTGACGCACGTGATGACAGAGTAACCCCGGGAGATGGAGTACAGCTCTGATTGGAAGATTGGCTTTCCAACCTGTCTCTGGAAAGAGGATCATAATCTCATCCATTGACACTTACAATGACTTTCCCATTAACAGAGGTGAGTAGCCATGTCCTCTTCTCCCCAGGCAGCTGGGATGGCTGCAGGAGAAGAGGGATTAAGGCCACTTCATGGACACCTACACCAGAATTCAAAGAGAATCTCCAAAGATTGGAAAATAAAAGACAGATAATCGTTTGCAGTCAAGTTTCTATTCACTTGCTAGCTCCTGCTACAGTCTCCCTTATCACTACAGTTACCAAAATCCTATTACAACGCGATTTACTTCACACCTAACAGCAAGAAAAACACAAGATGTCATTGAATATCTCTCAGCTGCTGAGCAGCAATCTATCCATGCTACCACCACCGCCATCTATGATATCCAAAGGACTAATCCTTTGCTTTCTCACATTGCAAGAAAAATCATAGAATCATAAAATCATTAAGGTTGGAAAGATCACTAAGATCTTCTAGTCCAATCATCAGACCATGCCTGTGACCACTCTAGGCCACGTCCCTCAGTGTCACATCAGCCCTTTTCTTGACTCCCAGGGACAGTGACTCCACCACCTCCCTGGGCAGCCTGTGCCAGTGCCACATCACTCTTTCTGAGAAGAAATTGTTCCCAATATCCAACCTGAACCTCCCCTGGTGCGACTTGAGGCCATCACCTCTCATCCTATCACTGGTACCTGGGAGAAGAGGCCGACCCTCACCTGACCACAGCCTCCTTTCAGGCAGTTGTAAAGTGCCATAAGGTCTCCCCTGAGCCTCCTCTTCTCAGACTGAACAATCCCAGAACAAGCAACTTTAAACCACTTTCAACATAGCACACATTTGTTTAATGGGCTTTCATCCACATCAGCTGAAACTATGCAGGATGCTACTGTGCCAGAGGTGGTCCTCATCTTTCAGCCTGAAAGCAGAAATCAAACCTTCAAGTGACAGATACACACCAGCTCTCCAAGTGCTTCTTCCAGCCCCAGATGCTCTTGATACACAGCACCTAACTATCGCTGTTATTTTCTCCTGGGTGTTCTGCTGTCTTGTTATAAAGTGACTTATTTATTGCAACACTTTCTGCTACAAATATCCTCCAAGCCAGGATCTCTGCAAGCTGACACTAACCAGGTAAACCACCGCAACGATCCGGAGGGATTGATGGACTGCAGTCTGGGACAGAGAAATCGTTACAGCAAATAACTCCTGAACGCACACGAAAAAGAAGCAAAGGCAGAAAGCACAGGAGGCAGCCCAACTCAAAACCCCTGCTTAAAACCAAGTGCGTTCTGGCACTTCTGCCCACGCCACGACAGGCAGTGACTTGAGGAAAGCCCATCTCACCTCGCAGCCGCCGTGCCAGCCGCTTGGCCCAGGCGCTGCGAAGCGGCGCGGAGCCCTCGGGCGGCCCCGGGGGGCGGCCCCGCACCTCCGCCGGGATCCGCCGCTGCCGCCGTCCGCTTCCCACCGAGGACGGAGCGGCCGCGGGGCCGCCCCACTCCGCATCCATCTCCAGCGCCGGCCCCGCCGCCGCCACCGCTCCCTCCTCCTCCTCCTCGGGCTCGAAGCCCGGGTTGTCGCGGCTCCAGGCGGACAGCGGAGGGGACGGCGGGCAGCAGCCGGCCCGCGCCGCCTCCCCGAGCCGCCCCAGCTCCAGCTGCTCCCGCCCGCGGGCCGCCATCGCCCGGCGCTGAGCCGCCCCTTCCCCGCCCTCGGGGCCGGCCCGGAAAGCCCGGGGCACGGCGGGAGAGGGGGTCGGGCCGCCCCGCTGCCTCCCGCCCCTATCCCCTCCTCGGGGGCGTCCCGCTGGAAGAAGTGTTTTTGGAGTGGAAGCACGGGGAGGGGCGGGGTGCTGCACCCAATGCAGGGAGGGAAGGAGTAAAAGCTCACACAGCTCCCCACACAGCCCAGAGGTTTTTGTGTTTTTATTTCAATCCGGTTACAAAATATACACAGGAGCAGCAGGACGCGCAGCATCCCCGCAGGCAGCGCTCGCCCCGTCTCGGTACGGCTCAATGGCACCACGGTGCCTCGACGTAAGCACCGCCACACGCTCCACATTTACAAACACACACCGCTATGGCTCTCCTCCTTCCCCCAGCCCTGCGCTAGCACAGAAATTACAAAAAAGAAGCAACGCATGGATTCCGCTTAACGGGTGACCTCATTGTTTTCAATGCTGTGGCGATCTTCGGCATCCTCAGCGCTCTCTAGCGTCTGGTTGCTGGTGTCGACGGCGGGCACGCTGCCCTGGCTCTCCCTGCTGTCCACCCCAGCGCTGGCCTTGCTGTCACCTCCGTCCACCTCACGGCTGTCAAATTTTGGCCGGCTGTCGTTCTCCACGCTCTGGTGTTGGGCCAGCTCACGGCTCTCCTGTTCGCGGCTCTCCTTGGGCCACCAGAGGCCCACTGGCTGGCTGTCCCCGACCTCCTCGGTGGCATCGTCCTCGATGAGCTGCATTGCACAAAGGGGAAACAGAGAGCATCAGCAGCTGAACATGAGCCAGCAGTGTGCCCAGGTGGCCAAGAAGGCCACCAGCATCCTGGCTTGTGTCAGAAATGGTGCAGCCAGCAGGAGCAGGGAGGAGATCATCCCGCTGGACCCAGCACTGGTGAGGCCATATTTTGAGTACTGTGTTCGGTTTTGGGCCTCTCACTACAAGAAAGACATCAAGACCCTGGATTGTGTTCAGAGAAGGGCAAAGGAACTGTACAGGGTCTGGAGCATATAAGGGTCTTACGGGAAGCGGCTGAGGAAACTGGGATTGTTCAGTCTGAGAAGAGGAGGCTCAGGGAAGACCTTATGGCACTTTACAATGGCCTGAAAGGAGGCTGTGGCATGGTGGGGGTCGGCCTCTTATCCCAGGTAACAGCGATAGGACGAGAGGGAATGGCATGGTGATCTTAGAGGTCTATTTCAGCCTTAATTGTTCTATGATAAACTCTCCATTCTCATCCTCACCACCCTTCCCAATAATTCAGGTGCTGCTGCACAGCTCTGCTCACCTTCCTGGCAACTTTGCGGAGCTTGCTCGCCTTCACCACGTGGGCCTTGGCCCTGAACCCATAGGCCACACTGTCACCCCGGCCTGCGTTGTCCCCACGATTGAAAGGTGTCACGGGTGCCTCTGTGGGGAAGTCTGTGACGACCTCATCAGACTCATCAGTGTCATTGGAATCATTGTTGTCATCATCATCATCATCCACGGCCTCGTGGCTCTTGCTAGGAATGTCAGGAAAGTCCTAGAAAGCATTTAACATGGATTAGGCAAATGTATGCGTCCAAGGCATTTCCCTGCTCATTGCGGAGGGGTTGGACCAGATGGCCTTTAAAGGTCCCTTCCAACTCAAATGATTCTGTGATTCTATGAGGTGTGGTGAGCAGAGTCCCTCTGGTAACCCAGTGCTTAGGTGCTGCTGCAGACCTAAGTGCATAAATTGCTCTCAATCTGCCTCATCCTGCCCAAAGCTTTGCATTGTTTAGGGGGAGGTGTTACTACGAGAGCTGAATTTAGGTGAGGAAAGCAAGTACTTCTATGTGCTTGCTGCCATGCATGGCCATCCAGAAGACTTACCGGCTGTTCCGGGACATCAGCATTTTCTTCTGAAGAGTAAAGAGTCTGAAAGTAACAGAAAGCTCACTGTTAGCACACACAGTAGAGCTGAGAAACAAGCTTGCTATTCTTTAAGCCCTCAGTCCTAAATCTTGGCACTGGGAGATGTCTCACTTTCTCCCCATAAGCTGGCTGTACCTGCTGAAGTGAAGCCAGGTCATTCTGTGACTGCTGCAGGTGCTCCTGAGACTGAGAATCCACGTGGTCCTGGTGGTACCTTTGTGCGTGATGGCTCCTGGGGTCCTGCAGGAGAAGAAGGGAGGTTTTAATGCACAAGGGAGCACAGCAGAGCTGATGGCATCATGCCACCTCAGATGGCACCGGTGCGTCAGAGCAGCACAGTATGCATCCTCATCCATTCACTGCTTTAGGGAGAGGACTGCGAACAAGGCACCATATCCCAAATGAACATTAGACTCAAGCACTGCTTTATTAAAGACAACAGGTAGAATGGTAACAAAAAGGAGCTTACGTATTTTTCTTCAGAGCTGGCAGAAATGGCATGCTGCTTGGATTTGCTCACCTTGAAAGGAGGAAAGAGAAAAAGCATTTGTGAGCATTAATTTGTTGCTAACGCCCAGAAAACATGCACATGATTGTTAACACACATTTAGGATTTACTCACTGGCCATGCAGCAGCGATGCTGATAAAGTACAAGCAAAGAAGTGCCACCTTCATTGTGATGTTTTACCTGGAAAGCAGATTGGAACAGGGATTTAGCAAGGTCAAATAACCCCAAAATACACACCAAGGCTTTCCTTTTTCATGTTTTTGCTGTGCCAAGAGCAGCTCTCTGAGAAGGATTCAGCCTGCCCATGGCAATCTCATTCCTCCATCCTCACAGCTAGCTGGCTTTATGATGCTTAGAAACTGAACAGCAGCAAGAATTCCAACGCAGGTTTGTTCTTCAGTTACTTTAAAACTAGTTTTCAGAATTATTAACTAGAATGGCTGTAAATTAAGTTCACATGCTGCATTTATGGCCAGACCTTCATTTCACCCTGCAGACATTTGACCATAACAACCTATATTTCCAAGCAAGAGTCAAAGATCTGCTCACATTGCAGCGAGAAGCCTCGGGGCTTTCAGTGACCTCCTGACAACCATCAGCACACAGATGTCAAACTGCGATTTTAACTGCCATGCCTGGCATCACTTAAGCAACCACCTTCCTCCTAAAAGCAGAACTGTTCCCATAGAAAAGCATCAAACGTCCCTCCCCAGTCATGCAGCTTTGTAGCCCAATGCCCCTTGGACAGAAGCTATGTACAAAATGGCACACAGCATGTGAAAAAAAGCAAAAAATTACCTTTCCTGTGCTGGAGAAGTCAGCTGCTCAAAGGGGCTCCGGCAATCCCAGCAGCAGCTCCTACTGTGGGCTGAGAGGCTCTGGCTTTGTCCCCTTGTCCCTGACTGCCTGGCATCTGCACCCGTGGGGAATTTAAACCCTGTCCCAGAGAGCAGCCACCAATCCCTGCGCAGCGGAACAAGCTGAGGTCATGAGGCTGTTGGCCACCATCCTGCCCACGTTCTCCTCCACTTCCTCTTTGGCTTTGTGGCTTCTGAAGCAAACAAAAGCTACTCTATGGTTAAAACATTACTTATGGGCAAGATCATTAACCAGCAGGTCTGCTGAATGCACAGCTGTTGGTATCGTGTAGGAGGGCTTTGGGGCACATCCGTCCTCCATTTGCGAGGAGTCAGAGCCCGGTTCCCAGAAACCCTTAACGCCCTGTTCTGTAAGGGGTAGGGATGTGTCATGTCTGCAGTGTGAGGAATGCCAAGAGTATTGGGATCTGGGGAACATCGTAGGAAGAAATCTATGTCTGCTATCAAGCAGTGTCGGCTTCACTGATGGGCAGGGGGTCTGTTCCAGCTGTGCCTGGACCTTGGGGCTGCACTTGCCTCATCCATGACATGCTGCAAGTCTCACAGAATCATGGAATCATTAAAGTTGGAAAAGACTTCTAAGATCACCCAGTCTGACCCCAACCCATCCCCACCATGCCCACTGACCATCACCCTCAGTGCCACATCTCCATGGTTCTTGAACACCTCCAGGGATGGTGACTCCACCACCTCTGTGGGCAGCCTGTTTCAGTCTCTCTTTCCCTCCATGTGTCTTTGAAATTGCAATGCGTTGTGTCATTAAAGCACAGAAAATCCTTACATACAGTCCTTTAGAAGGAAAAGGGTTCTTAACTGTCTTAAAGCTATGCTCTCTATGCATTTTTGATCACTGAACCACAGAATGGTTTGGGTTGGAAGGGATCTGAAAGCCAACCCACCCCATCCACTACCCACCAGATCAGGCTGCCCAGCGCTCCATCCAACCTGGCCTTGTGCACCTCCAGGGATGGAGCATCCACAACATACCTGGCTACTGATTTTATAGCTTTTGAAGATGTTCACTTTCTGAGAGAACGGCTGTTTGTCCTTAATTGTGCACAAATGAAATAAGCACCTTGTCACAGCCACTGCCACCAGACATCCTGTACTTGCTTACATTTTGTTGTCTCTTTAGAATCACAGAAGCATAGAATTAGCTAGGTTGGAAAAGGCCTACAAGATCATCCAGTCCAACCATCCACCTACCACCAATAACCCCACTAAACAATGTCTCTCAACAAAACATCTAAATGTTTAGAAACATCGGGAGAAATAGACCCCAGTTCGCTCAGTGACTGCCCACCACAACATCACACAGACCTATCTAATGACATTTTTGATCTGAGAATAGCAGCAGTTTAACTCAATCTGCATAATAATGCATGCAAACAGCCCAGGAGGAGAACTGGTCCATCACTAGCACATCAGTAACTGTTCTACATGTCCATAAACCCACATATGCATCCACTTGAATGAGGACCATCACAGCTTTCGTCTTTGGAGCAATGTGGGATCATTGTTACTTACTACCTCAGGAAAGATTCTCCAGAGCTTTCAGGAACAGAGATTTCCTGAGGATTTACATGAGTTCTGTCACAGAATCATTACAATTGGAAAAGTCCACTAAGATCATCTAGTCCAACCATCACCCCATCACCACTATGTCATCTCCCACCACATCTGCAGCTTGGTACTTCTGTAAGGCAGAGCTCTTATGGAAGCCCCTAAATGCAGCCACAAGCTTCCAGCTGCAGGTGGAAATTTTCACTTGAGCATTAGGTAGCACCGGATATGCCCAGGTAAACACACATCCATACTACTTAGTGACTGCTTCAAAAGGGCACTGTTGTTCCCCCGTGGAGACATGATGTGGCCCCAGGGAACTGTTTCTGGCCTACAACTGGCATTTCCGCCTGCTGGGACATGGCAGTGCTTCTCAGAACTATTGCCAGAGCTGGAGGGCTGTTTTGCAAGAGCTGAGGAATAATATCCATGTTTTGCAGTAATTCACAAACAGGACGTGAAGTGACAGTTGTTACTAAAGAGCTTAATTTTATGCAAGATCAGGTGGTGTGCAGATGTAGTAAATTTAGCACTTGTCTCATGTCCCTCATTATGTGGTTATTCATCCTGTAAATTGTTTTGCCCAGCTGAGAAATTCCCATGCCTTGGCAGAAGGCAGTGCTCCTCATCCTCACAGTGATAAGGAACAAGCAGAGCAGAAAGGGGACTTTCACCATTTCCACTTCCTACATTGAAATGCTAAATTCTGGAGAGCAGGGGAACAGCAGGATCATAGAAAAATTAAGGTTGGAAAAGATCTCTAAGGTCATCCAGTCCAACCACCAACCCATCCCTACCATGCCCACTGACCATGCCCCTCAGTGCCACAACCACACAGTTCTTGAACACCTCCAGGGACAGTGACTGCAGCTACTCACCAGGCAGCCTGTTCCAACGCCTTACCACTCCTTCTCAGAAGCAATTGTTCCTAATATCCAACCTGATCTTCCCCTGAGCTCAGTTCATTACATTTGGGCAAGTGGGAGTGCACCAGATTTTTATTTTCGGGGCTATTGGTGTTTGTGATATGTAATCTGTTGCAGGTAGGTGATGCTTTCCCTTTGATGTTCTGTTAAACCCTGAGCTCTTGGCAGGGAAAGCCCTGCCCATGATGCTCTGTCCTACAGGAGAACCAAACCCACTGCAGGTCATACATCATCCCCATGTGCGTTTTGCCATCCCACAGCCATTAGCACTCGGCACAGGTCAGCCTGGCTCTGGTCTTTGCCATGGTTTCCACTTTGCACACACAGGGCTGAGCGATTCCAGCTGCACTCTGGGTCAACAGAGCAGCATCCTCAACAGAGAGCACTGAAGGGAACTCAGCTACACACAGCTTTGCAGAAGACTGCTTTTTACACAAAGCTTTACAAAAAGCATGGTGACTAGTTGTTTCCCTCTCCCCCTCCCCTGCCATCTCAGCATCCCCGTTTCCTATTCCCATGGCAAAATTTCCTCCTCCAAGAGGAGGGGATGTAAATGGAAAGATCTGCAAGCATAGAACAAGTGTGGAAAGAACAACGTCGCCCTGTTCTACCTTGCGAAATCACTGGAAAGTCACCCGACTCCTGTGACACAGAAGCACAGGCAGCAGAACAGCTCGCAGCACTTTCTGCATTCTGCACGAAACCTGCAGTCACATTTCCATGTGCTCAAGCAGAAGAGAGACCCAAAAATCTTGCTACCAAGCCCAGAGGCAAGCATTTTGTAGGGCACCCTGTCCTAAGCAGGAGCTGGTGCAGAGCAGATGAGTTACAATCATAGAATTATTAAGGTTGGAAAGACCAATAAGATCATCTAAGATCATCCAACTGTCAACCTGTCCCCACCATGCCCACTAACCATGTCCCCCAGTGCCACATCTTCCTTCTTCTTGAACACCTCCAGAGACAGTGACTCCGCAACCTCCCCAGGCAGCCTGTTCCAATGCCTCACCACTCCTTCTCAGAAGCAATTGTTCCTAATATCCACCTGCAACCTCCTCTGGTGCAACTTGAAGTCATTCCCACTTGTCCTATTGCTGATACCTGGGAGAAGATGCTGACCCCCACCTCGCTACAACCTCCTTTCAGGCAGTTGCAGAGAGCCATAAGGTCTCCTGTCTGAGCCTCCTCTTCTCCAGACTGAACTATCCCATTTCCATCAGCTGCTCCCCATAAGACCCTTATCTACTCCAGAATCTGTACAGCTCCATTGCCCTTCTCTGAACACACTCCCAGGCCTCGATGTCTTTCTTGTAGTGAGGGGCCCAACACTGAACACAGCACTCAAGGTGCGGCCTCACCAGAACTCAGCCCAGAGGGACAATCACCTGCCTGCTCCTGCTGGGTGCACTGGTTCTAACACAAGCCAGGACACTGCTGGCCTTCTTGGCCACCTGGGCACACTGCTGGCTCATGTTCAGCCAAGCATCAACCAACACACGCAGAACCTTATCCTCCGTGCAGCTTTCCAGCAGCTCTGCCCCAAGCCAGTAGCAATGCATGCGGTTGCTGTGACCAAAATGCAGCACCTGGCATTTGATCTTGTTGAAGCTCATATAGTTGGCTTCAGCCCATTGATTGCTCCTGTCCAGATCCCTCTGGAGGGCTTTCCTACCCTCAGGCAGATCAACAATTCCTTCCCAACTTGGTGTCATCTGCAGTACCTCAAGGATAACTTGTCTATTAAAAACAGAAGTAAAGAAGGCACTGAGAACCTCAGTCTTTTCCTCGTCCTCAGTGATAACGTGTTCCCTACTATGTCCAGTGAAAGTGGGAGAGCCTCACTGGCCTCCCTCTTGCTGTTAATATATTTGTTTAACCACTTTTCATTATCTTTAACAATGGTGGCCAGATGAAGCTCTTGCTGGGCTTTTGCCTTTCAAATTTGAGTTGGAGCGGTGCTGGGGAGGAGAGCAGCCAACATACCTGTGGCTGCCTGCACACAGGGCCTCCTGTCTGCAGCCTGCTCCTCCAGCTCCAGCAGAGCTGCAATATGGCACAGGGCTGCTGGGATCAGCTATGACCCCACCGCTCAACCTGAACAGAGACCCAGCCACGGCTGCATGCCACAAACCACCTTGCTTTTGTACAAGTTTCATGTTTTTTGTGAGGTTTTCATGACTTCTGCTCCAGGACTGGAGGGGGTCAAATGCAGTGCTGAGTCAGCATGAAAACAAATATCTCCCCCGGGTGCTGCGTGCCTGGAGTGGGAGGAAAAACCCAGCCGTGGGCATGGCGGGGGGGGAAATTAGAGAGTTGGGCACCTGGTCTGGGGAGGAAGCAGCCTGATCTGATTTTGCGGTGGAACCAAACACTAGCAGATTGGGTCAAGGCACAGGAAAGTGGCACAGCATGGCTCACAGCATGGCATCACAGATGCTTTGAGTCCTGGTCCCCTTCCATGCCTCCCAGTGCCTTTGCAAGGGAGGGTGTTTTGGAGAAGGAAAGAAGATAATCACATCCAGATTTAGGAAATAACATTTTGCGCATAATTCATAGTGGCTACCTAGAAAGATTGTTGGTTGAGTTTGCAGCTATAAATTTGGCAGAATAAATGGCAAACTGTGGTTGGCATATGGATGCAAAGCAGGAAGTGAGCTCTAGCTATACATTAACTAGAGGAAAGGAGAGCCTAAGAAACTTGGTTAATGAGCAGGCTGGAAAACAAATAGCAAGAAGGGGCAGCTGGCTCTGGAGACACATATGCAACATCAGGGACTTGCATTAGGAACATTGGGGTCAATAAATAACAAGCCAGAACTGAAGGTTGCTCACCGAGCCTTGCTTATCATCAAGAAATCAGATGACTTCTCCTCACCCATGGAAAATGTGAGCACAGAGGATGACACACAGTTTTGGGAAGAAACTTCCATTCTGTATGGAGAAACTCCATCTGCTAGGCTCAAAATAGCTGATGTTGAAACACAGCCTAAGTCTCAGCCAAGTGATCAACCAGGCAGCAGACAGCAGGGCTGGGTTGGGAGCAAGGTGGTAGTGGCTATTCAGTATGGCACAGGCTCCCCAGGGCAGGGGTCATGGCCCCAAGCTGTTGGTGCTCAAGGAGCTTTCGGTCAGTGCCATCAGACATAGGGTTTGGATTCTGGGTTGTGCTGTGTGGGGCCAGGAATTGACTCAGTGGTACTTGTGGATCTCTTCCAACTCAGGATGTTCTGTGGTTCTATTCCTATTGCGCTGCTGTGCTGGGTCACAGGCACAGGTATAGAAACACACACACACACAGAGTTAATGTGTGACATTCCCCTCACTGCACCTAATGAAATCCTGGAGATCTGAGTCACACGGAAGTAACAGAATAAATGGAAAAAAACAACGCTCTGGATGTGTGCAATTCCAGAAGTCCTAATACAAATAACCCAAGCTCCCTGCTTGAGGCTTGAGAAGGGAAGAGGAGGGGTGGATCATGTAGAATTTCCACCAAAGGTAACTACAGCTAAAGCACAGAAGTTTCCGGGCAACTATCCCAGGAAGATGTTCAAACTTTTGTTCTATTTGACATCTACTTATCATGATATTAAAACAAGAGGTCCAAATCACTTTCAGCACAGGTAATTTAGATTGGATATCAGGAAGAAATTTTTTACAAGATGGGTGGTGAGGGAGTGGCATAGGTTGCCCAGAGGGTTGGTGGATGCCCCATCCCTGGAGACATTCAAGGTCAGGCTGGATGGGGCTCTGAGCAACCTGATGGAGCTGTAGGTGTCCCTGCTCATTGCAGAGGAGTTGGGCTACGTGGCCTTTAAGGGTCCCTCCTGACGCAAACAATTCTATGTTAATATTCGTTTTGTCCCTGAATGGGCCCACTCTTGCAGTGTTACTGCACAGGATAAACTTGTCCTTGCTGGTCGTGCAATTATCAGTCTCGGGGAAGGTTTAAAAAAGGATCACTGGTGCCACTTCACTTTGCCCATCAATTGTCAGCTCCTGGCTCAGTACTGCCTACACATCAGACATGGCACAGATGCCTGAGAGATGCTCAACTTTCACCCCTAACCCACAGCTATGCCCACGTTTCTCTTAACACACTGATTTCCCATCAGCTGCTACTCTCCAGGAAATCTCGATCTGCACAGAGCCTGCCCTAACGAGTGCGGGTGGGAAATGGGGCTTTCCAATGCAAACAGCAGGCGGTTGGCTTGTTTGTGTTTTTCTTTCAGCGCAGTAATCTCTTGCAGGACAGTCTAGGAAAGCAGAGGAGAAACGTGTCTTCTGTGAAATGTAATTAACATGGTGATCTTCCTGTCACAAGGTATAATTGCAAATAGAACCCAAAGCACAAGAATGGGGCTATTTTGAGCTATGGGTTGTGCATTTCAAAACACTGCAATGGGTTTGGTTTGTAACACTGAAGAAGAGCAGACGTCTCCCTGCCTTCCTGTTTAGGGCAGCGGTCTGGGACGGGCTGCCACAACCTATAATGACAGCTGGCCTGCTGCTCCTTTCTCCCTGTCTATAAATGCAGTTCTCCAAAGAGTAAACATGTGCCGCAACACGCGCGTGCTTGTGAGCCTCTCCTGGACACGACAAACCCCGTTCTGATCTCAGGTAGTTGTAAAACCTGCATGCAAACACTGCTCCCCACAACCCTCACTTATACGTGTCTGCATGCACCGCGATGTGGGATGTTCCCGCAGGATTCTAGAAATCTCAGCCCACAGAGCTGAGAAAACAGCCGCCACTTCCTACCCTGTTCCCTGAAGGTGCTACAGACATTACAGCTGAATCCTCCAACGTGCATTTCTCACGTCCAGGAACCTTCCCGGCAGGAGGTTTTTGGTGGGGACGATGCAAACGAATCCATGGTATGGGGAGCAAAGAGATGGCAAAGTTACCCCCAGATATGCCCTGGGTGATGGGAGGACTGGGGTGATGGTAGCGGGACACAGGTAGCGGTGGGAGGTGGGGTGGAACCAGGAGCAGTGGTGGTGGGAAGAGTGTGGGGGGGACCTGGGTGGCGGTGGTGATAGTGATGATGATGGGACCTGGAGTGTTGGTGGGAGGATCTGGGGTGGCATTGGGACCCAGGTGGTGGTGGTGGTGGTGGAATATGGGGTGGGACCTCAAGCGGTGGTGGTGGGACCAGGGTGATGTTGGTAAGATCTGAGGTGGTAGTGGGATCCAAGTGATGGTGGGACATGGGGTGGAAGTTGGAGCAATGGTGGTGGTGGTACATGAGGTAGAACTTGGAGCAGTGGTGGATGGACTACAGTGGTGGTGAGAAAGTTGGGGTAGCGGAGGCCTCACCTGCTGCACACTCCTGCTCTGGTGGCCATGGCACCGCAGATCCCCATACTGGGCTTGCAAACAGGCTGGCAGCCTGAGATGAGGAGCAGCTGCTGCTCTCCCAAAAAGCAGGGGTGGGGTTTCCTGGAGGCTAAATAGCTGCGGGGCAGGGCATGCCTGGGGAAGGGTTGGGTTCCTTCTGGTGCAGCTGTGTGTGTTGCCTTGGGAGAGAGGGGGGCTGCAGCCAAAAGCCACTGCACCTCGTGAGGAAGGTGCTGAGATGCTGAACATCAGTGGCAGCCCACCGTGGCTGACCGTTTCTGAAGAGTACTGCAGTGTGGATGTCGGGCTTCCCTCCTGCGTGGGGTGGGACAAGAGAACCCTACAGCACTGCCCCGAACGCCACCTGGTGACAGCTCCCAACCCAGGGACACCACCGGGGCCAGGAATGGAGTGTGTCACAGCTCCATAAACCGTGGCTTCCCCCAGCATCTGCAGCCCCACTGAGCTAGCGAGCACATTGTGCCAATGGCAATCATACGCTTTGCTGGAATGCCCCAGGAAGCAGCCTTTCCTCGGGAAATTTGGAAGGGTTGGAAGGGTTCCTTCCAACTCAAACAGTTCTATGACTCTATGAAACACGCAGTTATTTGCGTTTATCTCATTCCTCGATGGTGTGTAGGCTGAGTGCTCCCGACCAAAACGCTTCCCCACTAGATGGTGCCCAACGCTCGCTGGTGGCCGCAGCCAGCATGGGGACGCGCTTGGGCTGAGAGCGGAAGGGGGCAAATGGCAGAGTCGTAGTGACAGAAATGCCTTTATTTCTCCAGAAGCATGATGAGGTTGGAGGGCTTTTCTCCCCACAGCTTTCCTCGAAAACAGTGCTACCCTATGCCGCCGAGAGGGTGCTGCATCACCCTGACACTTTTCAGGGTGCTCCTCAGAGGGACCTTTGGCCATGGGGGTACCCCCTGAGCTCACCATCCTCCTCACCGCTGTCACTGTGGCTGCCCCACTGCCCTTCGAAAGATTGGCTGCTCTCGGTGCTCCAGGGATCAGCATGGGCTGCGGGGGGCTGCAGGGGGCCGCCTGCCCCGCTGAGGCTGTACAGGGCCCGCTCATGCAGGTGCAGCCGGTCGGCATGCCTCACCTGCTCCACCTGCCTGGAATGCTCCAGCTCTGCCAGGCCCTCCAGTCTTTGCCCTGCATTCAGGTGGGAAAAGCCTCCTGCCGCCACACTGCCCCTGTTGTGGTGAGCCTGGTGATGGGCACTGCCTCGCACCCAGGGATCCCCTCGCACATCAGTGGCTGTCCCTATGGCATCCCTTCTGTCCCCACTATGGGCTCTGCTGGGGAATGGCCTGGGCACCCCCACCACTCCAGGTACTGGTGGTGCCCCTGGCCATCCCCTGGCACGGTGCCCCTCTGGGGCCACAATTCCCCCCGCCATGCTGGGTGCTGGTGCCACTTCTGGCCTCAGTGCTTGTCCCAGCCTGGCTGAATCTAGCCGGGCCCTGGTCCTGTGCCTCTCTGGGGCCACCATTCCTCCCACCACACCAGGTGCTGGTGCCACTGCTTGCTGGGCTCTGGTCCTGTGCCTCTCTGGGGCTGCTGTCCTCACCATGCTTGGTGCTGGTGCCACCTCTTGCTGGACCCTGGCCCTGTGCCCCTCAGGTGCCACCATTCCTCCCACTACACCAGGTGCTGGTGCCACCTCTTGCTG